>NC_134852.1:92614721-92919721 GCF_049852395.1 Peromyscus maniculatus bairdii
CTCTTAATTCCATTTCCTTAAGGGATGGTTTCGTTTCCTCTTTAAGGGAGTTTTTAATTTCCTTAAGGGCCTCTATTATCTTAAAGTCATTTTTAGGATTGATTTCTTCTGCCTTGGTATGTTCAGGTCTTGCAGGTGTAGAATCACTAGGTTCTGATGGTGTCATATAGGTCTTTATGTTGTTGCCTGTATTTTAGCACTGGCATCTACCCATCTCTTCCTCTGCTGGGTGCAGGTGGTGTCTGTGTCTGAGGGTGCCTCTCTTATTCCAATTGATAGTCTTGGTCCACTGGGAGTACTTGGTCGAATCGGTGCTGGGCTGTTTCTCCAGGAGCAGTTTAGTCCAATTGGTGTTAGTGGGTTCTGTCTCAGGAAGCAGCTATTCCCAATTGGTGCAGGGTGCGCTTATGGCTCCGGTGTTTGTTGGGTTCACAGGGGCTGGTTTTTTTGGTGAGGGAGCAAGGAAAGGTAGCTGCCTGGTCCCTGGGGCTCCAATAGCTGTGGGGAGGGGCAATTGCCCCCAGGGCCTAGGGGCTAGAGACCTGGTCTGCCCATCCGGAGATGGGGCCTTCCTTGTTCCCCATTGGTGTAGGGTGGGCTTATGACTCTGGTAATCTGGTTCAGTGGCTGGATGGCTCCTTCTCTTGTGTTCTCAGGTCACACTCTGCTCGCTCCTCAGCTGATCTTGTTTCCTCAGACTGCAGGCTGCAGGCTTCTGAAACCTCTCCCGTATGGATCTTAGCTGAACAGGTTGATTAGTAGGGTAATCTCACCAACACCTCCAAGTTGTTGGGCTTTGCGCGATCAATGGGCAGCTGGGTCCCGGGTCGGCCTCGGTCAGGATGCTCGGGTCCGTTCTGGTCGCATCCCATGGTAATGGTTCCTTCCCCGAGTGCTGGAATTAAAGGCTGACTATATTCTCTTTTTTTAAAAAAATTCTGGCTTTAGCATCTATTTATGCTCACTCTTACCATGATGTCCCACTGTAACATGTCCCAGGAGGGTGGGATCCTTGGGTACCTGTCCTCACCATTCACTTTTCCAAAGAATCTCCCTTCAATATTAGGTCTAAAATTGTTACATTCATTCCTCTAATTCCTTTAGAGAAACAAAATTATCATAAAGCAAATCAGAAACTTTATCAGCGGTTCATAATTGAATATTGGTGTCCTAGTTAGGGTTTCTACTGCTGTGATGAAACACCATGACCAAAAGTAACTGGGGAAGTAACAGCTTATAAATCTGTCGTCCAGGGAAGTCAGGGCAGGAACGGAGGCAGGAGGTGATGCAAGAAGCCATGGAAGAGGACTGCTCACTGGCTTGCTCCCTCATAGCTTGCCTGGCCTGCTTTCTTATAGCACCCAGGACCACAATGGGCTGGGCCGTCTCACATCAATCACTAATTTAGACTTGCCAGGAGGAGGCATTTCTCAACTGGGAGTCCCTCTTCCCAAATGACCTGGCTTGTATAAGATTGACATAAAGCTAACCAATCAGCTTTTCATAGTTAAAATTATAGGTGAATTACCTAAGCATATTTTGTTACATTTTTTTTGGCTTGAGAAGAGAGATGAACAGGAGATACTTTATAGGAAGTATCTAGTTGTAGGGTTGTTGTTTTAGATATGGATCACACTGTCACCCAGGGGCTTAAGGTAGGAATCTCTTCAGCACATGGGATCTTAGATTCCAAAATCTGTCTCTTTTCCTAGGCTGAGCTTTGTCAGAACAGGAATCAAGTGTGTGTGTATGTATGTATGTATGTATGTATGTATGTATATACATATATATACACACGCGCGCGTATATATACGTATATGTATATATATTCTTCTAGAAGACTAGTACTGTGTGTCTGTACATAGATATACATATATATCCTTTGGGGAGGGGTATATAGTGCATGTCTGTCCATGTGGTGGAGGTGTATGTGAGTGCACATGTATGTAGAGGCCACAGGTTAACTTTAGGTATCTTCCTCCATGACCTTCTACCTAACTTTTTGATTATTGTATACATGTTGAGCAGTTCTCTTAAAGTTAAAACAATCTAACAAAAGACAGCACCACTGAGATTAGCTACATTTTCTTTCTTCTTTTCTATTTTTTCAGAATCTACAACTTAATGTCCTCAGCTGGGCACACCTTTAATCCCAGCACTCAGGAGGCAGAGGCAGGCAGATCTCTGAGTCTGAGGTCAGCTGGTCTACAGAGCAAGGTCCAGGACAGCCAGAGCTACACAGAGAAACCCTGTCTCAAAAAAAAAAAAAAAACACCAAGAAAAAAAGTTATACAGAGCAAGCAACAGACAGTCACCCTGAGATCAACCCACTTTCATTCTTTCCTATTCTCATTTTTCCTGGGGGCTTAAAGTGTGTGGTTGCAATTCCTCTTACTTAACTAATATTTATGTAATTTTAGAGTAGATATTTTACTTTTATCTGTGACACTAAGTGGAGAGAGAAAAATATAAGCAATTCTCTTTCTTACAGGTATCAGAAACTGATGTGCAATTTGGCCCGATGAGATTTCATCAAGACCAACTTCAGGTACTATGCTGAAATGATCACATTTCAAATTTCTTTAATGAGAGGATGCTTAAAGCTACACATTTAAGATATATGTTCTTCTATGTAGATACTAGCACTAGGTCACAGTTAAATTTCTTCCATTGGTAACAATGTTGTAACCCTTTCTTTAGGAATACATGCTGAGATTAAAGCTTAGGGTTGCAATAAAAGGGGGAGTCTATAACTGTGCATACACTCCCATGTGTATACACGCTGAGAGGAGGCACAACCATACACTCACATGTGTATACACGCTGAGAGGAGGTACAACCATATACTCCCATGTGTATACACGCTGAGAGGAGGTACAACCATACACTCCCATGTGTATACACGCTGAGAGGAGGTACAACCATACACTCCCATGTGTATACACGCTGAGAGGAGGCACAACCATACACTCCCATGTGTATACACGCTGAGAGGAGGCACAACCATACACTCCCATGTGTATACACGCTGAGAGGAGGCACAACCATACACTCCCATGTGTATACACGCTGAGAGGAGGCACAACCATACACTCCCATGTGTATACACGCTGAGAGGAGGCACAACCATACACTCACATGTGTATACACGCTGAGAGGAGGTACAACCATACACTCCCATGTGTATACACGCTGAGAGGAGGCACAACCATACACTCACATGTGTATACACGCTGAGAGGAGGTACAACCATACACTCCCATGTGTATACACGCTGAGAGGAGGTACAACCATACACTCCCATGTGTATACACGCTGAGAGGAGGTACAACCATACACTCCCATGTGTATACACGCTGAGAGGAGGTACAACCATACACTCCCATGTGTATACACGCTGAGAGGAGGCACAACCATACACTCCCATGTGTATACACGCTGAGAGGAGGCACAACCATACACTCCCATGTGTATACACGCTGAGAGGAGGCACAATCATACACTCACGTGTGTATACAGGCTGAGAGGAGGCACAACCATACACTCCCATGTGTATACATACTGAGAGGAGGCACAACCATACACTCATGTGTGTATACATGCTGTGGAGGCACAACCATACACTCACATGTGTATACATGCTGAGAGGAGGCACAACCATACACTCACGTGTGTATACACGCTGAGGAGGCACAACCGAAGAGGCAAAGGGCGGATTAGTCTAGAGGAAGAATTTTTAAGGCATTGTCATTCACAACTTCTCTGTAAGTTTGAAGTTAGAAACATAGCCTTTTCCGTTACACCCAGTTTGTTTTTATTTGGGGATAACGCCTTATGTAGCCCATGTTGGCATCAGGGCTAGAGAGATGGCTTAGTGGTTAAGAGCACCTGTTGCTCTTGCAGATGTCCTGGGTTCAGTTCCAAGTGCTCACATGATAGCTTACAACTGTCTGTAACTCCAGTGCCAAGGGATCTGACACTCTTTTCTGGGACTCTGGGGACACTTTACACATGTAGTGCACATATATACATGCAGGCAAAACACCTGTACCCATAAAATAAAAATAAATAAATCTTTTTAAAGTGACAAAAATGTAGCCAAGTTATTTGAAGCTTCCTGCCCATGAACTATGTTTGCTATTGTGTTTTAACCCTGTGACCGAGGCAGACAGAGGTGTGTGTTCATGGTTCTTTGCATTTATGGTATTTGAACAGTTGGGCAGGCTTTCAAGGAGGTGAAGGATTTCTTTCAGTTTTGTAGCCAACCTCTGTCTACCAGGCTGCTTGTTACCACACAGCCTCTGTAGCCTCTTGAGTTTAGCTCTGAACGGGTGAAGCAGAGATGCTTTGAACCGGATTTATTGAGAGATGTGGTTGAATAGGGAGGAGGCAGAAGATTAAGGATTTATGTGGTACAGGCCAGGCATGAAGTTATTGGCCTGGCATTGGCGCAGATGCTACCTATGTTGCCTGGGCTCTGTGCTCCTGTCACTTACCCAGCAGGCTTTAAAATATAACATTGTAGTCTTCCAATCTTCTCCCTCATATTCAGAATGACTTTTATAACTTGGAGGCATTACATAAAATTTGAGTCAAAGCATGTCAAGTACATCATTTAAGGATTATGTGTCTCAAGTTTCACTAAATGCTAGCATTTGCCATCTGAGGCATTTCACTAGAATACCAGCATTGCTATACTGTGTTAACTTTCTGTTTGCTAACATCAGTAATTGTGTGTTTTGATTCTATTTTAAAATACAATGTTCTGTCAAGTCTATATTGAGTCCTATCAGTGGGGTTATCAGCAAAAGAAGTAAGCGTATGTCCCAAGCACTTGGACATCCAGATTAGAAAGTAGCATTGACTTTTGGACAGTGAATGCTAATATCCCTGAGTTATATATAAGAAAAGAATTTGTATTTACAGATGTTACATTCACATCTTATGCTTTCACCTAAACATTTGAGAATTTTCTGTGGCTTATTTAAAAATGACAATTATAACAAGATTTTTAAAAATGTGTTTGTCCTCTTTTGATCTAGGTACTTTTAGTGTTTACCAAAGAAGATAACCAGTGTAATGGATTCCACAGGGCATGTGAAAAGGCTGGGTTTAAGTGTACAGTCACCAAGGAGGTGCAGGCTGTCCTTACCTGTTTCCTGGAAAAAATCCATGACATCATTATCATAGACCATCGAAATCCCCAGAAGCTGGATGCAGAGGCACTGTGCAGGTAAGCCAGAGACCCGGCCTACAGAGTCCCATTGGCCTTTGTGATAACAAATGCAGCCTGTAAACACATTAAGTTAAATTCAATCTCAATTTCCTTATATACAAAATAAACAAGGCACTATAACCCCATTGTTTCCAGGACTAATCTTTATTTCTTGTTTGTCTTGCTTGCTTTATTTAAAACAGTAAGAAATTGTCTAGCATGCACAAAGCCCTGGGCTCACTCTCAAACACCACATACAAAAAAATCAACACAAAAAAAAGTACTAAGGAAATATAAATAACAATCATTAGGATTAACAACCATTAACATTTAATTAATCCCAACTATCATTTGCATATTCCTGAAACAAGAATGGTTATAATTTCCTATATTTAAAAAAATCCTTTTGTGTCTTCATGTGGATGTGTGCCCACATGTAGAATCCAGAGGTCAACATAGGTGTCCTCTTCAATCATTCTCCAGGTTTTTTGTTCATTCGTTTGTTTGTTTTGAGACAGGATCTCTCATTGGGCCTGACCCTCATCTTTTCAGCTAGGCTGGCAGGCCAATAAGTTCTAGGGATCTGCCTGTTTGCACTTTCCCCAAGCCCTGGGCTTATCAGTGCATGCTACTGTGCCAGGATTTTACTTGGGCAGTGGGGATTCGAACTTGTATGACAAGGCCTCTCGGAACCGACTCTTCCTAACTGGTAGCTCTTGTGTGACTCCAGAATTGAACAGTACACAGGAGACGTGGCTGGCCAGTGAAGAACAGACTTTACAAATGCAGTTCCTGATAGTCTTTCCCTGATAGACCCTGGCCAAGAGGCTCCAGTCTTTTCTTTGTTAACTCCTGCCTACCACTTCATCTTCATCTTGTGGGGTGAGAGTTTGGGGCGGGGTGGGTCTTGGTGTCATCCCTAGTGAGTTTTCTAGAGGCAAGAGTAGGCCCTGCTTATTTTTCAGGCCAGCTTTATCTTGCTCTCAGCCTTTATCTGGTTTGTCTCTTAAGATCATCTCTACAAAGGCATCTGCCCAGTGTGAATTGTTTCATCGAGAAATGTCTCCAGCATCTCATTCCTTAACTGACTTGACTTGCTCTTGGTCGACCTGTGCAGCCCATGAGACCTTAGCCCTGACAGAGCACTGTCTTCCCTTTATCCTCCTTTTAGGGGACGCCTAAGCAATACCAGCCTGTGGAATGCTTTTCATCTGTTGCTGACCTGTCCAAATTATTCGGCTGTAGCTCTTTACTGGGCATGTGGAACTCCTTGTACTCCTGTGAAATACCTTCTTGAAGGTCAAATACTTTGTCTGTTGCACTTCCAAATACTCCTGTTTCAGAGCCTTATTTTGCAAGTCTCAGTTTAAGATACCACGTGTGATACTATAGCTGTATGAATGAACAAAACCTGTGTCTTGCCTCTAGGGAACATGATGATCTAGTTGCAGTGTGGTGGCCAACTTCAGCTTGTCAGCCAGACTGGATTAAGACATGCTGAAGGCATTAGTGAGGTTCCAGGCCGTGGGCTGGGGTCCTGGACTAGAGAAAAAGGGAAAAAGAGAGAGCACTGATCTCCAGAGCTCCTCCTCCTCCCTCTACTCCTGCTCTGCTGTGAGGAAGTTCCCTTTACCAGGCTGTGCGCTGCTCCTCCCCAGCCTTCCCCACCAGGATGGACGGTATCTTCTGAACTGTGAGCAAAAACGAACTTGTCAGCAACTGCTTAAGTTGCTGATCAGTTCAGCACAAGAAAAGTAACTAACACATAGAATATCTTTGTTTCATATGGCTATGACATAAAGCTTGAGACTAGGTAATTTATGAAGAACAGAAATTAGAGGCCGGAAAGATGGCTCTGTGGCTAAGAGCGCCTACTGCTCTTCCAGAGTGTCCGGATCCAGTTCAGGTACCCGTGTCAGGTGGCTCACACTGCCTGTAACTTTTGAGACTGTGTCTCACTATGTAGCACCGGCTGTCCTGGAACTTGCTATGTAGACCAGAGTGAGTTCAAACTCACATAGTGGCCTTGAGCTCACATTGATCTGCCTGTCTCCACCTCCCAAGTGCTGGAAGTGAGGGCATATGTCACCATACCCCGCTGACTCCCTGGAACTTTAGCTGGGCGATGGGGTTAAGGGTCCCAACCCCTCTTCGGGCCTCTACTCTCACCCACATACACGTGGCACACACCCACAAGACATATCCGTGTATATAAATAAATATTAACGTGAAGAACAAAAATTGATTTCCTCATAGTTCTTGAGACAGAAAACGAAGCTGAAAGTGCTGGCCGCGTCAGTGGTCCGGCTGCATCCTCTGGAATGATGGATGACTGTGTGACATCTCCTTGATCAGTGCCTTACTCTCAGTCACTGGAGAGCAGCCCGCATGGCCTCAGTTCTTAAGGCCCGACTTGATGCTGTCCCATTGGCACACACAAACTGTGCAGGGCACGTGGTCAGGCCAATGCAGACAGGTAGGTTCGCTCACAAGAAGAGATTTATAAGGAAAGGGGCGCTTCAGAGAAGACATTTGAGTCGAAGAGTGAGGGATGGGCAGAAGTTTTGAAAAGAATAAAGGAGAGAGAGGGCGGCATGAGTAGGAGCGGCAGGCTGTGCAGGCTCCTTCCTCTGCTCAGGGTTCATGGCTGTTGGTCAGACAGTTGAGTGTGTGGCGCAGGGGAGGCCGGGACAGCAGACAAGAGCCAGATACAAGGGCCTAGTGTGCTTCGCCAGTCTTTTGACTACTCTGGGTAGTTAAGACGCTGATACTCTGGCGTGGCGGCACAAGCCTCTCTCTAATCCTCCATCTAAGAGATAGAGGCAGACAGTAAGAATTTTGAGGGCGTCTAAGTAAGCTACAGAGTGAGCCTCTGTCTCCGCTGCATCTCAGGGACCAGTCAAGAGCTGTTCCTGCTGTGCCCGGCATATAGCAGCTGAAGTACCAGTGAGGAAGGGGGTGAGCAGGCTGGTTCAGCCCCACTCCCATCTGCTAAGCCTGGGATGCTGAGCTGTACTTATCATAGAAACATATGGCTGCCGGGCGGTGGTGGCGCACGCCTTTAATCCCAGCACTCGGGAGGCAGAGCCAGGTGGATCTCTGTGAGTTTGAGGCCAGCCTGGTCTACCAAGTGAGTTCCAGGAAAGGCGAAAAGCTACACAGAGAAACCCTGTCTCGAAAAACCAAAACAACAACAACAACAACAACAAAAAACATATGGCTTTGCCCTGGTGAGTGGCCAGGCTTCTGTGAGCTCTCCAGGGACTCGTGTTCCAGCTTCTGATGCCCTTTTGGTCTTTGCATTCTACATCTGCTTAGAAACCCAAGACAGGCTGGCCAGCTGTGGTTTTTTCCCACCATGTAGCAGGGAGGGACTGAAGGAATCCAAGAATATAAGCAGACTGAAAACAGTACTTCACTTTGTGCAGTTGAGGAACAGCAAACCATGATCCTCAGGTGGGGTTTGAGAGCCGGAAAGAGCAGACCATGCCCCCTCTGCAGCAGACACACTCTGCTGCTGACAGCGCTTCCCAAGCCTCAGTTGTACCTGTTGTGGCCTGACTTACAACTCAGACCCGAGATAAAGATGGCTCTGACATCTGGGGTCCAGTGACGCTAAGAAAACTGATAGTGCCCAGTGTTGGCGGTAGTGGCGCACGCCTTTAATCCCAGCACTCGGGAGGCAGAGGCAGGTGGATTTCTGTGAGCTCAAGGCCAGCCTGGGCTACAGAGTGAGTTCCAGGACAGGCTCCAAAGCTACACAGAGAAACCCTGTCTCGAAAAACAAAAAAAAAAGAAAAAAAGAAAAAAAGAAAAAAAAGAAAGAACGAAAGAAAGAAAGAAAGAAAAGAAAGAAAACTGATGACTGTGTCAGCAGCCTGGCAGAGGTCACTTCCATTCAAGGGTGAGTGACAGGGTAGAGAAGGTGTGTGTGTGTGTGTCAGGGTGGGGGGTGAGAGCTGCCTAAACATAATGACAGGGAAACAATAGCACTAATGACTAAGAAAAAGTGTGTGTGTGTGTGTGTGTGTGTGTGTGTGTGTGTGTGTGTGTGTGAGTGATGCGTAGACATGCTTATACGTGTAGGGGTGTGCATGCACGTAGAGGCTGGAGTTTGACGTGAGGGCCGTACTTGGTCAGTCTTCACCTTACTTTTTAAGGCGGTCTCTCACTGATCCTACAGCTTATCCATTAGACTAGACCTGCTGGCCATGGAACTCCAGAGCCCTCCGGCCCCAAGTGCTGGAGCCACAGACAGGCACTCCTGGCTTTTACATGGGTGCTGAAGATCTGAGGCTGGCACTTGGCCAACTGAGCCGTCTCCCTAGCTCTGACTGTTCTCTTGTGAGAGAGTGCAGAAGAGTTTAGAAGATGGACGTTTGGTGTGCTAGAAGAGGTGAGAAATACTCCTTGGTGCCCCAGGAACATAGCTGCATAACGGAAGGGAAGATCTCATGGAGGAAGCTAGAGGAAAGCCCCGGGTAGAACCGGACATGCTCTAGTAGATTAAGGTTCCCATGGATGCAGAAGTGAGACGAGCTGAGGATGAGAACGTGGCTCAGCGGGTACAGAGCTTCCTGTGCAAGCATGAGAACAGAGTTTAGATCCCCAGAACATGCCGGGTGTGCATGACCCACCTATAATTTCAGCCACAGAGGCTAAGATGTGCCCTCTGAACAAGCTGGTTATCTAGGTGGGCTGAGGCAGTAAGCTCCAGGTCCAACTGAGAGACAGTGCCTCAGTGAATACGGTGGGGAGGGATTGAGGATGACTCCCAGCATCATACCCCCCACCCCTGCCCACGAACGCAGATACACGTTCCTCCCCTCAGAAAAGGTAGAACTGAGCGTGTCATACAATCTCTTGATTCGCCTTGGTCTGAAGAGCCTTTTTACCACTGTTTTCCCTTCTTGTCAGTCTGGAACTCGCCCGTGGCAGAGGGCATAGCAAAGCAGACTAGACCTGTGTGCAGCTCTTTACAGGGCTCTGTTAGGTCTCACAGCGGGCCTTCACCAGCCCTCGTTTGTCAGGGTTGCCGTGGAGACCATCATCAAATCATTCCGAGTTGTCTCAGTGGTCGTTTCCCTGCTATACATTTCTGGTTCTTTACCTAATAACAAGTCCTCTGATGTTTAACAGGGCATGTAGCCATCTAAAAAGTGCATCGCATTCTTTAGCTTTTCTTGCGGCTATCCATTGGAAATGATGCGTTTCCTGGAATGTATCCTTGATGGGAGGGAGCATGGTGTTTTTCCTCATGTCTAGAATGTGTACATCATGGCTCATATTCAGATAACCTTAGACCACAAAGAAGATCTTGTTTAGACAATAATAGGGAAATACTCAGTGAAAAATTCAGGTTCCTGGTCCTGCAGAGTGCTATGGCAGCTCTGAACTGTCCCTCTGCTTATCTTTCATATTTTATCGTGTGTGTGTGTGTGTGTGTGTGTGTGTGTGTGTGTGTGTGTGTGTGTGTGTGTGTGTGTGTATTTGGAGACAGGGTCTCTCTCCATAGCCCAGGCTGTACTGGAACTTGCTATGTAGACCAGGCTGGCTTTGAACTCACAGAGGTCCACCTGCCTCTGCCCCTCTGCCCCTGCCCCATGCTTGGATTAAAGCTATGAGCCCTCATGCCTAGTAGGAACATATATATATATATATATATGTACTTAAACCACTGTTTTGGGGTTTGTATCGTGTAGTCGAAGGCAGTGCACTTCTGAGAGCCCGGTTTGCTTGGTCTTTATAGTCACATGACTTTGAAATCTGTCTTCCTAATGTTCATATGCACATTTTGACTGTGCCAAGTCATTTCTTCCCTAGTTCCACGAATTCTAAAGCAAGGACATTAGTTCTTAAGGCTATTGTGTCTCATGCTAGGTTCTGTTTCTGGCCATTTGCTCCTTTCCACTAGAGAAAGTCAGGTGTATACTTCTGTCTGTCTGTAGTAGAGTTTAGTACTGCTTTGATCTCTCTTCTGCCTCTTCCTCTGCCTCTGCCCCTCTTTGTTTCCTCCAGCAGTGGGCAGCTCACCCAGAGCCCCTCCCTGATAATCGTTTGCACGGTTGCCCACCTGCCACTCTATTACTGCTAAAATACTAAGAACTTAGTTGAAGTGGCTGGCTGGAGCCTTAAGCACCCTTTCTTCATTCTCCATCCCTTTCACAAGGAAGGACATGATGGAAACACATGCGAACAGATTCAGTGACCTTAAAGTCACAGGAGCAGCATTCACAAGTCCATGTTCCTTCTTCATCTGAGATTAGAATCAGCGCTAGTAGTATTACCAGGAGCGCACTGGCTTTGTGCAGATGAGGGCCTGCTGTACCATGACCCTTCTAGGCCTGAGTGACCCTCCCCTGGCCTTTCTCTCCAGAAACTGAGTCTGTTCTTCTCTGGGCAGGAAGACCAGAGTTGGACACCTAGCCAGTATGCCCTACCATGACCTGTTTGGGAAGTCTTTTCCAGTAGAGTTCTGCGGCGCCTTTAGGTTGGCTCCTGTGGGGAAGGAGGGCAGGTGAGAGCTAGAGTCCAGTGGACGCTGGGAAAACAGGACTGTTGAGAAAGGAGGGGCGGGTGAGCTGTGTGCCCAGGAGAGAGATTAGCTGGGCCCCAGAGCTGCTTCTCATTCCTGAGCAGCTCTCTTTGAGGACCACTGTCTGTCTGTCTGTCTGTCTTTAGACTCAGCCTTCCTCAGCCTCAGACCCACAGAACCTGCAGTCTGCATGCCCCAAGGTAAGGGTGAGGAGAGGGTAAAGGCTTTGCCCGGTCTGTGATCACATTCATGCTCCGAGGGCAGTAGTGATGGTGTTTTAGTCTCATTTCTGTTGCTGTGATATAATATCCTGAAGAAAGTTTATTTTAATTAATAATCCCATGTTATGGTCTGTCATTGCGGGGAAGTCAAGGTGACAGGAACTTGAGACAGCTAGATACAGTACACCCGCAGTCAGAAGCAGAGAAAATTAGTGCATACATGCGTGCTCACTTGCTTGCATTGTGCTCAGCACAGTTTCTCCACTCTTAACACAGTTTAGGACCTCCTGCCTAGGGAATGGTGCTACTCACAGTGGGCTGGGTCTTCCACATCAGCTAACTTACAAAGACAACCCTACAGACATGTCTGTAGGCCAATGGGTGCAAAAAATCCCTCATTGAGACTCTCTTTCCAGGACATTATGGGTTATGTCAAGTTGACACATAAAGTGAATCATCACCAGTAGGTAATTGGGACAGAATCCACATGGATATATAAGTATCTTAAAGTAGTTACTCTCTGGCTTTTTACAGAAAAGTCGCCAGGACTAGGGTACCCCCTGTATATTATAACTCTCTCATAGACATCTAGAGTAGTTGTGTTATGTACCATCTCTGGGGGAATTGGGAGGTAGCCACCCAAATCATTTTTGTGTTCTGTGATTCAGAAGTAGCTATGTTTTTTTTTTTGTTGTTGTTGTTTTTAACTAATAGAGAGGAGGTAATGTAGTCAGCCTTGGCGGGTTTCTGTCCCATCCTGAACATGTCCTCCAAGAGGCCAGCATAGTTCTCCCTTGACTAGGACAGCCTGCATATGGCCCTGTCTACTTCTTCCTCCAGTGGCTGGTTCTTTTTAGACAGCTCTACCTTCTTCTCATGGAAGATGAGTTCAGAGCTGTTGTATGCCTCCAGCAGAGAGTTCCTTTCCTCTCTCCTCTGCATCTCATGGATGTCTCCCCTGATCTCTTGGCTATATTGTCCTCACTCATGGTCCATATAGCTGCTTCCCCTGAGGGTTGTGTTCCTGGTTGGGTGGAGACCCTCACACTCCTTGGGTGACATCAGGGGGGCAGTGTCATCTACTTGTGTCCACCAAGCCGCCGTCTTAATCTTTGGTCACAGGTGCTGACTCTCTTCATCGTGACTGACAACAGTATCTTGTATTTCCTAGTCTTAGTTTGTTGTGTGTGATTTTTGCCTCCATTTTATCTCAGAATTCTTTACTCTTAAGCTGCTGCTTAAAATACAGTGACAAGCTGGCTCCTGGCCGCCCTGACCCCCACTGTCTGCATAGGCAGGAGCCTGGAGTGCATGGGTGTGTGCATCTCCTTCCGCAGGAGGTGACTGTGGCCCCTTTCACACAAGCACAGTGTAGGGGAGCTCGCTCCCCACACTAACCTCGGCAAACGCACCAAGTGCAGCACCTTAGCTGTTTGGTTTGCACGTGGTAATTGTCATGGTTGTCACAGTCCACTAATGAGGAGTTTATCACCCAGGGAAGAGCAGGTCGCCAAGAAGGTGAATCCAGAGTATGAAAGGAGTTCCTCCCCTCTCGTTTCCCTCCGCAATTGTAACTGTACAACTAAAACTATGAAAGTATATCTATTTTTAAGAAATGTTCATATTCAAAAGTATTTTATAAATTATAAAATATTTTATATTTATTATTTAAATTTTTGTTTTTTTAAGGTCTATCAGATCATCAAAACTCTCAGAAAACACAGTTATTGTTGGTGTAGTACGCAGGTAAACTTTTTTTTTCATATTGAAACTCAGATGTCGATGTAATGTTCTTATCAGATGGTAAAGTAAGGGCTTGCCTGTGACAGACCCCCTTTGAAGTCTGGTCTTCTTTACTCCTTAACATTTTGTTTTTCTTCTTTGCTTGAAGAAGCGAGGGAGCTCCGCTCCTGGGTGTAGTTTTCTGACTCTGAACTGCCCTTACAAGCAAACTGTAATACAATTCCATTCTCTTAAGGGTGAAGGTTTTTCAGATGTGTCTTCCTAGGGCCTTTAATTTAGGAATTTTTAAGGATCTGGGTGACATACACATGCAGGGCATCTTCTTCTCAAGTTAGAGCAAGGAGAAGAGCAAGTCCTTAAATAAAGACTATTTATAATCAGTAGAGACAGAAATGCTTCTGCGCCCTTTTATCCTCTAGAAGTGGAAAATACATAATAGTTCAAGTATATACACTTTTATATATTAAATAGATTCCTGGGCACTGTTCAGTTGTTAATATAACCTTTGTATTTAAAGTATTTAAATACCTGGTGCAGTGCCAAGTGCCTGTAGTCCAGTATTCAGGAGGTCCAGGAAAAAGGATGGATGCCTTGAGTCTAGGAGTTTGAGGCCAGCCTGAGTAACACAGCAAGCCCTGTCCTCCCAAAGAAATTATAATAATACCTGTCCAGAAGACTAAAGATGAACTTGAAACAGCAAAGGCTTTTCAGTTCCATACACAAATATCTGACTCACATGGAGGTACTTGTGTGACTGTTGAAGATTGTATAAACTAGTGAACACTACCTAACCCTTACCATCTTCCTTTGAAGGGGGGACAAAGAGGAGGTGTCTTTAATGCCCTTCATTGCTGCTGGCTTCACAAGGGTATGTACCTACTTCTCAGTTGTACAGGAAAAATTCAGTATGGGAAACTTTTACCTCAATTTGGTGTCCAGCAAAATTTTTAAATTATTTTGAAGAAAAAAAATGTTCCTGTTCTGTGCTGGTTTGTTTTGGCTTTGTAATCTGCTAATCTGCAACACTTCACATCCTTAGTCTCAAAACTATGCCTGCCCAAAGCCTCCAAATAGAATAAAGTGCCATATGCTGGCATGCTCATTTACAAGTTCTATTAAGAATGTGTTTTTACAGTGCTTTCACGTGTACTTGAAATTTCTGAAGTTAGTTCAGTGATTCTGGAAATGGGGAAACCACACACTGGCTCCTCTTCCTCTGCTTCCACCTTTAATCTGTTGGTTTCTCTTAAACCAAAAGGCTTCTTGGGATTTTAGTGAGCTGATTGTAGATGAGGTCACAGGCGTTGGGGACATAGTTGAGTGGAAGGCCCTGGGTTTGATTTCCAGCACCGAAACACAAACAAAATCAAAAGGCATTTGAGGGAATAGATGGTGTAGGTGTAGGTAGAGGTGCATACCTATAATACCAGCACACTGAAGGTGAAAATAATTTGGTAGATACATAAAATTTTTATCCAGTGAAAAATCTGGCTACATGGGAGGCTATTTATTGAAGTGGATAAAAAGACATGATTCCTTATCCCAAGATCTCAGTTGCAGAGCAGTCAGTGATCCTTGTCTGTCTCAGGGCCTCCACCCCATCTGATGGAGTGGTGTGAACACTGTACCCAGAGATCTCTCCTTGCTGTCCCTGGAGACTCAGCAGTAGGCAACTATGTGCAGCCATCTTGAGTGTCTCCTGGAGTCCTGGCTGCTCTGGGCAGATGGTCCAGTGCTCTGCATCTCTGTCAGGAGGTGAGAGCTGGAAAGTCATCTTTGACCTCTGGGTGAGAAGGGCTTGGCCTTTCAGCCTGCAGACCCATCATGCCCCGGCCTCAGTCCTTGCCTCTTCCCTGCTGGGCTTGCACCAACTTTGCTTTTTTAAAGTTTATATATATATGTGTGTGTGTGTGTGTGTGTGTGTGTGTGTGTGTGTGTGTGTGTGTGTGTGTGTGTGTATTCTGGTTGTGAGCCTTACCTTTAACGGCTGAGCCATCTCTCCAGCCCTAAAGTTTTTTTTTTTTTTTTTTTTTGGAGCTGAGGACCAAACCCAGGGCCTTGCGCTTGCTAGGCAAGTGCTCTATGTTTGTTTGTTTGAATCTATGTGTCATGGGTGTTTTTGTCTGCATGTGTGTCTGTGCACATCGTATACATACTTGGTGCCAGCAGAACAGAAAGAGGTGCCAGACTCCCCTGGAACTAACTAGACTTAGAGATGGTTGTTAGCTCCCATATAGTAGTTGGGAATCAACAATGGGTCTTCTGGAAGCTCAGCCAGTGCTCTTATCCATGGAGCCAGCTCTCTAGCCCCACTGCCTGACCTTTCCATTCCTACAACAGTTTGTAGACAGAGTGCTTCCTCCTGCCATCTCTGTCCTTATGGAGGTCTGTAGTGGGTAGGAACAGCATTACTTCTCTTGTTTATAAGCAAGGAGGCAAGCTCAGGAAGTGTCTGGTTAGGATCATACAGCTTTTAAAGCTTGAACCTGGCATGTCCACATGAACCTAGAGTGCTTGTCACTCAGACAAGACACTGATCATGGACATCTGCCATCACCTTGGTAGCAGAGGGGCCTCCTCAAACAGCCCATGTCCCATATTGGTCTGGCTGGGTTTGGTAGACAGTGTTTTGCTGAGGCTCTGCCTCCTAGACCTCAGTTTCCTCCTCAGTCAGAGTTACTGTACATTTACTGTGCAGATAAGAGCAAAGGACTCTTTTTAGAAACAGGAGCGAGTCAATGTGCATAAGTGTTTTCTGTCAGAATGAAGCTCAGTTGGACCTCTAGCAATGAGTCCTCCGTTAGCCAGTTCCGTATCAGTAGACTTTCTGTTGCAGACCTATAGTTTTCAGGAAAGAACGCTCCCCATGTGAACATGTGTAGACCTTTCTTGTTATTGTTCCCAATATAGTACAACAGCTGTTTGCACAGCATTTACCCGTGTTCGGCAGCGTAAGTGTTCTAGAGGTCACTAAAGTATACAGGAAGATAGCATCATTTAGATGTAAACACCATGGCATTTTATATAAGGGAGTTGTGCATCTCTGAGGATACCCTGAGATGACTATGTGACAACGCAGTGACTTCTAAGTTACCATCATGAAATGTATTCTTCGGGGGTAGAATTGATCCGTTTTTCATGTAACTCTGCCCTTTGCTCTGTTGTGGGACATTCCCATGATGTAAAGGTTGTCATACAGAACGCTTCGTGTCCACAGCAGTGGGAGGCACTGGGCAGACCCGTGCCTTCTGCTCGCTTGCTTGCAGAATGATCACCAGGCAGCTCTTGGCAGTTAGTGAAAACGTTTCCCAAGGAGGCACTCCCTCCCTCTCTGAACCACAGCCATGACAAGTGCAAGAGGATTATTTCAGAATCTACTTGGAAACCCAGTATAAACTTGCTACACGTCTCATGTCAGCTTTATAAGTGACTAGGAGATAAGCAGAGAACCCTTGTGTTTCTATTTTTAAAGTTAATTTGGTACATTTAAATTTTGTCTCTCATCTTCTGTTGTACATTAATGATTACAAAGTAAGTTTCAGTTGTCTAAATGAAAGGTTTGTTTAGAATTTCTTTGGGGGCATGCATCAAAGGTGCTTCTTTTTCTGTTCATAGAGGTATATAGAGAACCCCAACGTCATGGCCTGTTACAATGAACTGCTGCAGTTGGCATTTGGAGAGGTGCGATCACAAATGAAACTCAGGTAATTCTGTCCACTAAAATGCCCTCCAGACCCCAGGGAGAACTTGCAAGCAAACAGCTTTTGGCTGTGACTGATACCAGTTAAAGCAGGGGAGGTGTGAGTCGGCAGTCAGGAAAGTGCTTGCCATGTGCAGAGCCCCAGCAGCCACATGAAAGGACATGGTTCAAAAAATCACTTAAAATTATTTTCTATAAAGAGTGGCTGGGTCTTGAGGGAACTACAACCTTCTAGTCCCTGACAGAACATTCCCAGGAAAGTACATTTATGGTGATGGTTATACAGGAACCAGCTCTCCCGGTAGATGGTTCAGTTCTTTCTGTTCTGTGAAATGCTGGGCATGTGGTGAAGGAAACCAGTATCTGTCCTGAAGCGTATCTTCGTTCTGAAATGAAGCACAGTCAAGGAAATACATTTGTGACTGTTGGCTGCACACAGCATTCAGACACGGGGAACTGAGTCTGAGGCGTTTCTTATAAAGTGGGTGACAGGATTTACCGGTACCAGTTTTAAAAGAAATGAGAACAAGGTCTCCTTTGAGCACCATAAAATGAAACAAAATTTAAAACCCCTCACATAGCTTGACATTGGCTTCTGTTCTGTTTTACCCCTTCAAGAACTGCAGACCGCACCCCCACTCTCTGTTTAGGAATGAGGGCACTCACTCGGGTGCATGGGTCTTTCTGTAAGTGTGTGTGTGTTTCTGCTGGGTGTGCCTGTAATCCCAGCACTGAAGAGACACAAGGCTCCCTGAGGCTTGCTGACCAGAAGTCTAGCCACGTCAGTGAGTTCCAGGTTCAGTGAGAGCCCCTGACTCAAAACACACCATGGAGAACAGTCGAGGAAGTAGCAGTGTGGACTCTGGCCTCTAGGCATACATTTTATTTTAAAGATGTGATGGATGCGAGGCTGCCAGTGCTTCTCAGGCAAACTGTAGCTAGTCTTTCTCTGTCCTGCCAGCCAGCTCCCAAACAAATGACACAGAGACTTATTCATTATGAAACCTCGGTCAGTAGCTTAGGTTTCTTCCTAACTAGCTCTTATAACTTACATTAACCCATATTTTTATTAATCTATGTTCTACCACGTGGCTTTTACCTCCATCCCATTTTGTGTGTCTGACTTGTTCTGTGTCTGTCTGGCTTCTCCACCCTTCTTCTTCCCAGCATTCTCTCTGCTCCCCAAATCCTGCCAGCTGCTGGCTGTTTAGCTCATTATTAAACCAATCACTGTGACTGTCTTCCCACAGTGTAAAGGAGTACTCCACAGCAGCAGGCTAATGAGTGGTCATGTGACTGACTGGAGTTTGAAAGCCTCCTGTTTAAACAGCAGGCCTCAAAGCAGTAGTAAATGAGAAAACAATAAGCTACAAAATCACACATACTGAATTTTCTGGTTTGTGTTCTAAGGGGGAAATACTCTAAATATGCTATACCCAAAATATTGCCATTTTTCTCTGTCAGCTGATACTTTTTCCTACTCTACAATGCCAATTTTGTCATTAATTCTCTTTTTGTTTGAGACAGGATCTCATGTAGCATGGGAACTTGCTGTGTAGCTGAGGTTGACCTTGAACTCCTGATCTTCCTGCCTCTGTCTCCCAACTGTGGGACTGCAGTCCTGAGCCACCATGATTGGTTAGAATTTGTTTTTGATGAAGAAAACTTTTTCTTTTGTTTTGAGACAGGATCTTACTCTATTCCCCAGGGTAGCTTGAACTTGGAATCCTCATTACTTGGCGTCCAGAGTGCTTGGATTATAACGCTATGCCACCATGTGAAGCTGAGATTTTCTTTTCTTTTCTTTTCTCTTTTTTAAGAAATGAGTAGAAGCCTAGATATTTGTAGAATAAGTAAGAAAAAGTTTTAAAATACTACCAGGTTCACAGATGGAAAATAAAACCAGCCATTCTCTTTATTCTGCATTCCCATATCTAACTATTTAACATTTTCTTTATTGAGGATCAAAGAGAGAGGCTGTTGTTCTGTATGTATATGCCTGAGGTGGGGAAAAGCATTACAATTTGTGTTACAATTTGTAGGGACCAGTACAAGGCTCCATATGCAGGAAAGAGAAGCACTTCATAGGCAGAATGATGTCTAAAGGCTGGGTGTGGAAAGAGAGCTCAGAGAAGTCACCTGACTCAGCTTGGCGCTCACAAGGAGCTGGCAGCATTCATTCATTCATCACTCACATGTACTGATGTATTTATCTGTTTGGAGGGTCTCACTGTGTCTCACAGACTGTTCCTGAACTCACCGAGATCCACCTGCCTCTGTCTCCTGAGTGCTGGGATCAAAGGTGTGCGCCACCACACTTGGCCGTGATTTACATCTCTAATACCATACTTGTTTTCTTACCCATCTCTGAATGGAGCTAACGTCCAACTTCCCTCCTCGGTGCCCTAGCATAGTGGACACAGCAGTGTCAGCGGATAGTCCTGCGTCAAACCCCTGGGGCTCCTTTACCCACTCCCAAGTCTTGTTCCTCACTGCCTCCCATCAGCCCTACCTCATGGCTCCTCTCCACTCCTCTTAGAGTCAGGTCACTGTCTATGTGCCTGGATTATTGAATCCATGAGTCAGTCTCCCTACAGTTAGCCCTGACTTCCTCTTATCTGTTTTTCACACTGAAATAACATGTAACTCCCATTAATCTCTCCGTCTTGAATACTCCACTAAGTTCAAGGTGAAGTCCAGACTCCAGATGTGGCTCCCAAGACTGTCCTGCATCTGTCTAAGGCTCTGCTCCCTTTCTCATCTCCCATCGTGCCTTGTTCTCGCTGACAGCCAACGGAGATGTGCATTACAGAGGAAAAGAGAAAAACTATGACAGGGAGGGGGATGTGGGATAGAGGTGGTGGAGTAGAGGGAAGCGTGTTCTAAGAAGCAGCCTTGTCACTGCTAAGTCACAAACTCTGTAAAGTCTAGAAACAGGCCGGAGTCTGTTTAAAGCCTGGGACCTGGTCAACATGGTGTTCAATCAACACGAAAAAGTGAGGTTTCCGTGAATAGGACCATGACAACGGCTTACTTAGTTGGAAAAGAAATTAATGTACCCCAGTTTCCCTCCCTACCCCAAATAGCCACCAGTAAACTAAAAGCTTAAATGTAGAGCCACGTAAATGCTCAAAATTAAGCAAAATATTTGATTGGCTTGTGGCCTGGAACTCACTGTGTAGACCAGGCGTGGGCTGGTAGATCTCTGCCTGCTTCTGTCTCCCAAGTACTTTTTACCAACTGAGCTACCTCATCAGCCACTCTTTTGTTTCTTAGGGTTTTATTTTTATTTTTAATTATGTCTATGCAGGGGTGGTGGTGGTGGCGGTGTGTGGTGTGGAATGTGTACAGGTGCCTGCAGAAGCCAGAGGCATCAGATTCCCCTGGAGCTGGGGTTACAGGCAGTTGTGGGCTGTCTGACATGGGTGTTGGGAGTTGTGGGTTTGTGGACATGGGTGTGGGCATGCACAGTGTGTATGTGGAGGTCAGAGGACAACTCGGAGTTGGTCCCCTCTTTCTAATTATACGAGCCCTGGAGATCATACTGAGGATGTCTGGCTGAACAGCAGGCCCTTTCCCCTGGGGCCATCTCACAGGCTTCTGTTTGTTATAAAGTAACAGCTTTATTAGCAGGAATATGTGACAGCAGAGCACCTTTTAGAGTTTACGGTGACTGACTGTCTGTGCACCTTGTGCCCAAGCAGGCAGTCACCTGTCTGTTTAGTCTTGAGAGGCCCCCGGGCCTTCTGGTCATGCTGGGGGAGGGTAGCTTATCTAAAACAGAGCCTGGAAGAGCCTGTGTGCCTCATCATGGGAGTGTGTGGACTACATCTCTTTTGTAACCTTATAATAAATACTATAAGGTGATTAAATGTGGTGATGGAGGACTATAATTACTGATGTATATTCAGTGAGAAAAGGAGACCGTAAAACTGTAACAATGACTGTTTTATAGACATATATGTTGACCTATATGTTCATAAAAGAGACTCCTTAGAGTACCTAACATGGATATGTCTAAGCATTGAGTTCAGATGTTCTGATCTTGCTTATTTTTGAACAACTTGATTGAGATATACTTCACATATCATATCATTTATCTATTTAAGGTACATAGTGATGTTTATCACATTCCCAGGTTATGCACTCATCACCACAATTCTAGAACATTTTTGTTAACCCGGGGCCCACAACCTTATTTTACTTTCTATGTGTGGATTTGCCTATTTTAGACATTTCATATAAAAATTGGAATTATACACAGTATATGGTCCTCTGTAACTGACTTCTTACATTTAAATATAATGTTTTCAAGGTAGATCTATACCATAGCATATAATCAGGACTTCACTGGTCTTTATGTCTGTATAATTTTCCAGCATCTGTATAGATTACATTTTACTTATTGATTCTTCACTAGTGGACATTTGGACTCTTTGTACTTGCCAACTGTTATGTACAAGTTTTCATTTTTATTAAGTACATAGTGAAGAGTGGATATAGCTGGATCATATGATGATCCCATGTTTAACCATTTAAAGAACTTCTAGACTGTTTTCCAAAATGGGAGCAGGACCAATTTTACATTCCTACCAATAATGTATGAGGGTATCACTAATGTTTATTACCCATCTTATTCTTATAGTGGAGCAATAAGCTACCTTGTTTGTATTTTCTAAATTTTGTCTAAACATTTGTTACCTGTATAATTAAGAAAGCATTTCAGACACGAAGGGTGGGAATATGCTCACAGAGTCAGGCTAAGTGCAGAAAGCAGACTACAAAGTTGGTCATTCCAGATACCCCCAATACTATGAAAATAATTTGTTTAAAATAATTCCTTCACATGGCTGGCTGCCTCCCCTCTCCAGGCTCTGTGCAGCAATCTTGAATCTCTCCTTTCAGTTAGTCCTTATGAAGCTTCTTTAGTGTTGAGAAAGGACACTCCTGGAGGGGCTGTGTGACCATCCTGGTGTGCGAGTGACGATCCTGAATACTAGGGCTATAGAAGTTCTTCTTTATGTTCTAAGTATTTCCCCTTTCTCTTTCTGAGCACACAGTAGCCTCTGTCTGCCAGGCACAAGACATTTCAATAAGCTGCTATAATACCCTGAGATTGTGTGAGATTTAGTAATTACAATCAATGTAAATACATTTATCAGTCCTTTTGTTTCTATCCATAAAGGGCTTGTAACTCAGTATTCACTGCATTAGAGAAAAGTCAAGAAGCAATTGAAATTACAAGTGAAGACCACATTATACAGGTTTGTTATTTTGGAAATTTATGCTTATAGCTTCAATTTGTTTGTTCTCATTTTTAGGACAGTAGCCCTACAGTTTGATTTTTTTTTTCTTTTTTAAGTACAAGAGGGCACTTTTTCCCCCCTGAGGTGATTGTAAGAGCAAAATCAATAAAATATGTAATGTAAAATAAACTCTCTAGGTAAGAAAAGATAACGACTCCTTATGGTACTTAGAAATGTAGATATGCCAGGTCTTCTCTCATTCTTCTTCCTGGGGCGGTGGCTTTTGCTTAACTAGGAGCTTGTCTGTCAACAGGAGGGCTGCCTGCCAGGCGGCCACACGCAGGCTCGCTCCGCTCCGCTTCCATCTTTCCTCTCTGTTTTTGCAGGCAGGTTAAATGTATAGAAACTTACTCAAAACAGTTCAAATGCAGAAAGTAACAGACTAGACTACCATCGTTAGCAAAGCGGGTTCTGTAAGAGACAGATAGGTGTCTATAAAGATAGCATGGCTTTTACTAAAAGACGCAGCTGTTGGGGGTAACATTCCTCTAGTCTGGGAATGAACTCCATTGATTTCAGATCACCGAATCTGACTTACTATTTTGCTATTGGTGGTGACTTTGGGAGTTGGTGCCAAGAGGCAACACAGGCCAGGAGTTGAGGGCACAGGCTCTGTCTGCCTCAGCCGTGCATCTCTGGGCCAGTTACTTGATCCAGCTGAATCTGCTTTCTCTGACAAATGGGAGAGACAGTAACAGCAGCCACGTGCCTTTCATAAGGTTTGAGGATTACCCGAGTGGATGTGTGTAAAGTGCTCACTGTCTTGATAACCACTGCCAGTTTCTGCTTTATCATTTCTGACTCGTCGTTGTCACCAACACATGCTCGGCATTGGAACACTTTCCCTTGTCTTCGTTGTATTTGAAACTTGCATCTATAAACACTTCCCAGCTTGTCGCCTGCTTTCCACACACTAGTCATTTGAGTTAACCAGAAAGGCGTGTCCTCTTCCTCCCGACCAGTGAGCACTGGTGACTTGCAGAGGTCCGGGGCAGAGCCTGGGTGTGTTACAGCCCGGCCTGCTGCTTTAGTTCACTGTAGCAGCATCCGGGCAGCTCGGGGGCGGCAGCCTGGGTTTGTCCTGAGAACAGGCCTTCCTTGTCCTCCTCGAAGTTGGAGTGAGCCCTAGACAGAGCAGGAAGCCCAGCCATGTGCCATTCCAGCAGAAGCTTCTCCCGCACGAAGCTTCTGTGGCCCTGGATCATTGATGACAAAGCCCAGGCTGCTGCGGGCGGGGTGGTGCTTATGTGGAAGGCTGTTATCTTTTCAAAACATCTTCTGAGTTCACTTATTCTTTTTTCTTTGTCTCTTTCCAGTATGCAAACCCTGCATTTGAAACAACGATGGGTTATCAGTCAGGGGAATTGATAGGGAAGGAGTTAGCCCAAGTGCCCATAAATGAAAAGAAAGGGGACTTGCTTGACGCCATAAACTCGTGTATCACCATAGGCAAGGTGAGTGGGATGCTAGGACCGTTATCGCCTCCAGGTAAGAGGGGAGACGTGGTGTTCATTGGCACCTGTGGAGCAGGTGACCTCAGCCCTACCCTTTTCCCAGAAGTCCCTGTTACTCTCACTTTACAGATGCAGAAACCGAAGCCAAGAATGCAATATGATTAGCCAGTAAGCAGAGTCACTGGAATTGACCTTAAAATTGTTGTTTTTATCTGAGTGATGGGTGAATAAGTTGGTGTTTCTAATAGCTGATCTCTGAAGGGGTAGATGTTGGCACCTGGTTCTGGGTAAGGGTCGCCAGTTCGGCAGCACACCCTCAGCCATTCACTGAGCAATTCTCAAACTCCTGCTGTGTGCCAAGCTCCACGCTGAATTCTCCCTAGAAGGAGGATCAGAACAAGACCACCTCCCTCAGGGAGCCTGTTTTCAGAGCTGGAAACAGAAGGGATCGCTGTTGCAGTGTGAAAGGTTGTATGATCCCAGTGCTAAAGGAGCAGACCAGAGGCCGTGCAGCCAGCCAGACCTCCTCTGCTGCGGCCTGGCCGCACTGCCCTGGGGCCGGGCTTTTGGTGTGATGAGAAAAAGAGTCGGATCAGTTACCTTCCATTTTCTTGGTGAACGCCTTTGTTTTTCACACTTGAGAGAAGGCTGTGACGGTTACTGTGGCGGTGTGCTGCCGGCTGCCCAGGCCACAGTAGCCGTCCTTCTTCCCCAGTGCCAGCAGGCAGGGGCCATGCACAGGTTACACCTCTCTCGGCTGGGGGGGGTGGGTTGCACGGGGTGGGGGGGCACAGGGAATAGCTCCTGTGCTTTCCTGTGGCTGCAAGAACCAGAGATTGCCTTGAATTGGGAGCACAGAGGCTGGGCGTGGTGGCACTCACCTTTCATTGCCACACACCAGCGGCACAGGCAGGCCCATCTCTGTGAGTTTGGGGCCAGCCTGGTCTACAGAGTGAGATCCAGGACAGCCAGGGCTGTGTAGAGGAACCCTGTCTCAAAGTAAGCAAATGAAAAACAGAAGAAGAACCTAGAAAGAGCAGGCAAGGGCCCAGCAGCACACTCAGGACTCAGGATTAGCTAGGCACTGCCTGAACCCTCCTCCCTTCAAGTTTTAAAATCAGGGTGCTGTTTGTCTTACTAGAGTGGAGGGGCTTCTGGGGAGAGAGTGATAAAGACAGATGGACAGAGGCCTCTGCTCTGACGCACTGCCGTAGGTGACTGTTCTCTTCAGGGCTTTCCCAGAGCCGTTCAGTTCTGTCATTTTTGTCCTTTGGCGATACTTGGAGCCAGAGGCTCTGTTGTTGATTTGTTTTGAGATAGGGTCTCTCTCTGTAGACCAGGCTACCTCAACTCAAGAGATCCACCAGCTTCTCCTTCCCCAATACTGGGATTAAAGGTGTGTACCAGCATGCCTGCATGCCTGGCTTTTTTTAAGCCAGTGTTTTTATTGTTGGATCTCAGCTAGTCTGAACCCCTGCCAGGCATGCTGGATCCCTCTTACTGAGGAGGGCCAGTGGGAACAGGGCATGCGGTCAGTGTATCAGGCTGGTGCACACAGTACTTCCATTCTGCAGGATTGACACTGTTGGGGACCCGTGCAGAAAGCCTCAAATCAGAATAGCAGAAACTCCTCTCTAGAGACTTGGCATGATTATGAGCAAAACCCAGAAAGGCCAAGTGTTACTGGCCTATTTGCTACTCTGTTTCTGAAAGGAGTCTGGCCACTTAGGACATTTCCGAGCTTTTAGGGAGTGTGAAAAGGTGATTTTACCCATTGTCAATGACCTGTTGGTTCACTGAGGTGAGAGGGTAGACAGTCTGTCTGACCCAGTCTCTGTAGGGGAAGAGCTAGTGGAGGGGTCAGTGGCCTTGTGGAACCATCATGCTGTGGTCAGCAAGGACAGCTCAAATGTCCACTGGGTACCAATATGGCAGGGAGAGAAGATTCAGAAAATGGTCAGATGGCCAAAGCTGTAGGCATCAGGAAACCCTGGGCCAGAGGAAAAATCCCCATGCTATTGAAGCAGAGTATTACAGACACCCATCATGCCACAAACCTTCCTATCTCTTGCTCTCTTTGGGGTAGATAGAGAGGCTAACTTGATTTTTTAGGTTCATATGTATACTTCCTTGTATCCTTTTTCTTCTTCCCTGTAACTCCCCTGTCAGGGCCTTATAACCTCTGTCTTTCAGGAAGCTAAGCTTTACATGGCTTTCCCTGTCTAGACATCTTGACTTTCCCCTTTTGTTGCCCCACCCCTGGGACACACGTGCACATACACGCACACGCACACACACATATCCATCTGTGTGTCTGTCTGTCTATCATCTATCTACCTACCTGTCTGTCTGCCTGCCTATCTGTCTGTCTGTCTATCTACCTACCTGCCCACCCCTCTCTCTCAATGCAGGATAAATGTTGACTATTCAGATGCCTGTCAGTGCTGAGGTGTGGTCTCAGGACCCTTTGACCTTCCTTATTTCCTGTGATCCTTCCCCCTTCCTTGCTGACAAACTCCACTTCCCTCCTCTACTTCCCTTCTGTTTCCTCCACAAATTACCTGGACTCTGACCTTTACCCCCTTGCTCTTGTCCCTCAATATCCTGCTGTCACTTGAAATGAAATTGTCAGACAGTGATCTTCCTCTCACCCTCCATGAACAAAAACCCCAGTATGTTTTCTAGTCAGTCCCTGTCCATAGGCTGTCCTCACAGTTACCTTGTCCTAGATCCCTGAAATAAACTGATCCCGCTGTCTTTCGCCTCCTTCAAGCCCATCACCAATCCCTCTGGCCGCTAACTCCCTTGCTTTGAGTGTGTGCTGTTTGCCCTGATCTGCTCCAGGACTTCCTCACACTCCTGCAATTATGGAGGCCAAATCCCTCCACCCTGTAGAGTGCATGGCTGGTCTTAGTGAGATAGCTTTCTATCATGTTGCCCCCTTAGTATAGTGTGCAGATTGCTTAGCCTGGTGACGAGGATTCTGTAGTTGACCTCAGCCACTCCGTAAACAAAGGCCTCATGTGTTCTTTGATTGTTTACCATGGGTAAGCATTGTGCCAGCCCTGGGGACAGGACAGCTGGATGACAATGACTTAATTTTATGACAGTGATTGCCAAAGGGGCTACATCAATAGCCACAGAAGCGCAGCCTGGTATGTAGCCTGTGCCAGACAGCAGCAGGGGAGCCTGGGCCTCACTGTGTGCAGCGGGGCGCTCACTGGGGACAGGACTATGCAAGAGTACTGCACCCCAAACTGGCTGGCCGCGGAGCTCACCAGCTGTCGGCCTTACCAACTAGAAATCTCTATGACTACATTCTAAGGAAGTACATTTCTTCCCAGGAATTCATAACTGAATGTTTTTGTATTTGTGATTAGTAAATATGGTTTGTGCCAAGTACATTTGTTTTATTTACATTGGCGACCCCAAAAACTTAGATTTAACATTGTTCCCCCCGCCAAGTCACTAACTTGATCATCTGCTCCTTTTGGGGACTGTAGTGCTGGTGTGGCCTGTAGACCTTGGCTTGGGTCTGTCAGTTGTCTGAGTTGATTCAGAAAGAGCTAGAGAAGAATATGCTGAATCTGTTTTTCAATGTGCTAGTGTCTTGATCGTATTGACCTGCTGTTTCTTCTCTTTGTTTTCATATAATGTAACAGTTCTCTTGGGATGTAATTCTCACACAACACAACTCACTCATTTAAAGTGTATAATGCATAGCACTTGGGAGGCCAAGGCAAGAGGGTCACTGCAAGTTTGAGACCAGCCTAGTCTGTGTAGCCAGGCCCAGGCCAGCCAGATTGCCTAGTGCGAACCCACCTCAATCGAGCCACCCAAACTACATATCCAGTGATTAAGTATATTCCTGTAGTTGTGCAAACGTCAAGTGTCCCACATTGCCTTTGGTGGTGCTCTTAGAGCTTCTACTTCCAGGGTGACCCCATGGGCTGTGGAGATGAGGACTGCCTTCTTGCTTGGGGATCCCTGCTTAGTCTTTGCTGGTTTGGGGCCCAGCCTGTCTCTGGGCTGGCTGCACCCACAACTGAACTGTTTGTGACCTGTTCCTCTGCTGAAGCACTCAGTAGACAGAACTAGCTGTTTTTGACATGGTCCTAAAAAATGATTGTTTTCAGAATTGTGTCACCCAGCAATCAATAGTACCTGAATGTCTTAGAGCTCTGGGTCCTGAGAGTTCTGAAGGGCCAAGAACACATCTGGGTGTTGTCCCAACAAGGGGTCAGATGATAATGACAAATCCCTAGCTGCCCCCATCACCCCAGAGGAAGGTGTGCCCTGTTTCCTCCACAGCCATGCCCTTTCCTGTCGAAAGCATCCGTGGCTGTACATGGGAACTCTTAAAATCATAACCCCATGCTTTTCAGCCTCACCTTGTTCTCCTGCTGCCCGAGCTCAAGTCTGAGCTCAAGGGTCATCCCATCCCTTGGGGGACTGAAAACCCCCAAATCCAGAAGGACTAAAGCCATTCAGAGTAACAAACTAGTGGCAGCCACAATACCACATTACCACAGTAATGGCCACAAACTGCTCTTCTGTGCCCTAGTCCTGAGATTTCTCCTGCACTATGTACCAAGGCAAAGTGCTAATTCCCGTCTTCACTTCTGCCAGCAGGAGTTTAGAGAGGTGGCATTAATGCATTGAGTGAGGGGGTTCTCTCTTGCCAGCAGATGACCATGGGACATGTGACCACTTACACTGAGGTAACTTGACCTTTGTCAAGTGGACTTGAGAGGGGGGAGGAATCTCAGGTTACTTGAATTACATTTTGAATTGGAATCACTTTTTATCTTAAGTTCTTACATGGTGATTAAATGAATTGGAACCAAAATGGAAAATGTTCCTGGGTTTATGTTTTAAACCCAAAGTGTAATGATGCTTACATTCTATTTATAGGAGTGGCAAGGAGTTTACCATACCCAAAAGAAAAATGGAGATAATATACAACAAAATGTGAAGATAATACCTGTCATTGGGCAGGGCGGGTAAGTGCAAACAATGGGCTTCAATCAGCAGTCCGTGTTTTGAATTTGCTTTGAATTCCTAAGTCAACTCAGACCTGCTCACAGAAGTGGAAAAGGATTGGAGCAGGGCCAGGTGCCTCAGCATGGCTTTCCAGGGTGGTGGCTCCTTGAGGACCGGCCACCTGACTTGAGACAGTCTTCTTTATGCGGTGTAGATTGACAGAAGACGTCAGTGTTTATATTCAGATCACAGTTTACCTGTGTGTATAAGCGTTTCATCTAACTGGAAGTAGTCATTCTTGCAAAGGCCTGCCACACCAGGGAAAATACTTTGGATGCTAACAGATATGTTAGGGCTGGAGAGCTGGCTCACTGGGGAATGTGCCTGCTGTACGAGTATGAGAATCTGAGTTTAGATCCTTAGCAACCCTCCCCACACAGCCCGTGTGGCCTCATGCCGGAAACCCCATCACTGGTGGGTGGACATCCTGGGGTCTGGCTGGCTAGCCAGTCTAGCTGTGAAATGGTGAGATCCAAGTTCAGTGAGAGATTCTGTCTTAATAATAATTAATAATAATAATAATGAGGAGGAGGAGAGGCAATTGAGGAAGACATCACAATGTCAACCTCTGCCTCCACACATGGCCACATAGGCAAGCATGCATGTGCTCACATACATATATTGTAAATCATAAATATATATCAAGAGCCTAAAATTTTTAGATGCCTTGTCTCAGAACCTATTCAAAATAATAGAGAAAGTTTCTAGAAAATTCTGAGTATGAATTACAGAATACCCAACAGTAAAATACAACTTTTGTAAATGATGATCATGGAAAATTAAGTTGTAAGGAAAAAACCTTACTATACTGTTAAATGCAAAGTATAAAGTCAGACCCAGTGTATGATGCATTCAGGAAAGGAAAGGAGGTAAGAGAGGAAGTGTGGCCCACAGTATCAGGCGCTACCTCTGTCCTCTAAGCACTTCCCTCTCGAGTCAGGCTCCTGGCTATTGGGAGATGCCGATTCATTTCCTTCTGAGTGCAGCTCTGTTTTGTTAGCACAGCACACAGTGGTGTCTCCACTTCACACATGTGGAAACTGAGTCGCAGAGAGGTCTGGTTTCTGGCCCCAGCCCCGGCTGCCATGTATGATGGTGCCTGGTGCAGCCCTCAGTGCTGAGCGCTCAGCTCCTCGCGTGCTGTGTCAGCAGACTTGGCTGCCAGTTGGTGACTGCCTCAGGGAGGCAGAGCTGTGGGAGCTCTCTGTTCGGACTCTTTGCTCTGTTATGTCCTCTCCAGTTTTTGTTTTTGTTTTTTTGTGATAAGTATATAGGGATTTGATTATGGGGGTGGGGTGAAAAAAACTGAGGAACAATAAATAAATGGGACAAGTCAGCGCTTCTGTGCTCAGCCCTCGTCGCTTTGTTTTAGACGTTAGCTAACTGAGGCTAGCAGGGACCTCAGCCTGTTGTGGCCTGTGGCTGTCTCCATGCGTGGCTGTAAGCAGCCTGCTGGAACTCAGAGCTTTAGTATAAACACTTGTCAAGATGGCGTTAGGGAACCAAAGGCTAACGTGCAGTACTCTGTTAGAAGCATATGTATCTGTCATGTATTGTCTGTTGTCATAACCAGGGAAGTCACTGCTTTTTTCCAAAGTCATAAGAGGGTGTTTGTAAAGTTCTGTTCATCAGTTGGTGGCCTTGCCCTCCCCCCCCAACAAATACACAAAAATTAGAAAAAAAAAAATGCTCTCAAAGCATTTTATATATTGCTAAAGGGAAGTATTCATTTCATAATGAAAAATTAACTGTTTATACCGAACTAGAGTCAGGAGAAAACTAAGGCATTGTTTTCTATTCACAGGAAAATTAGACACTATGTGTCCATTATCAGGGTGTGCAACGGCAGCGATAAGGTAAGCAAGGTGCCCCGGACCTGCGTTCCAAGCAGGATGCTTAGGCGATCAAAGCTAACGGCCTGTAAAATTTCTTTTCAGGTTGAGACAGTAACTGAGTCTGTGCCGATGAACAGTCAAGCAGGTATGAGGCCGTGTATTCGTTCTTGAGGTTGAGTGTTGGGAAACTCACAGATTCGTTCTTTGATGGGCCTGCTCTGTACAGTGGTGTTTGCACAGGACCTTGTTCTCCTAGCGCCGACGACACTACCCGGCGTGGTTTGAGGTCAAGGATTTGAGTGCTGTGGGCATCTCGACAAGTGCCTGGGCTGGGTGCTGGCCTTTGTGGGAAGAACTGATGATGCAGCGCATGGCTCGTGTGCATGTGTGTGGGGTGGAGCATGATTTTACAACCAGAACTGAGCTTTAAGAGGCAGACAGAGTTGAGTGGTGCCCAAGTACTTTAGCAGGGCCACCTTCCTCTGTCCTGACAGTTGTGCCCACCATCCTGCGGGCAGGTGTGGCCTGTCTTCTGATTATTGCTCAGATGCCGCCATTTGTCCTGCTGCACAGGCCTCTTCTCTGGCTGGGAGTGCTTTTCTCCTTCAAACCTAAGTCATGGTTGCCAGCGGCTTCCTGCTTTCGCCCTCACACACAAGGGGATGGACTCTGGGGGCTTTCCTTCAGGCATGCAGAAGAGGGAAAACATGGTATGTGTTCCAGAAGGAGGAGTGTGTAGACTGGCAGAGTAAGTCAGGATAAGGAGTTGGAATTAATCATAGTCCTAAAGGCCAGGTAGGAAATCGGGCTTTTTATTCATAGGCAGTTGGAGTCTCTGAAGGTGTCGGAGTAGGGGATATTACGGAGACACTTGAGCTCTAAGAAGTTCTTATATTGTGTCGAAACCATTCACATGGAAGGATGTGTTGGTCACATTGTGACCGAGAGGAGAGGAAACACTGGCCAGGAAAATGAGATGACAATAAGAAGGGGAGCGGGAACAAACTGATGGGGTAGGACTGGGAAGAAGACTGAAGCCTGGAGACGGAGGGTGTGGTCAGGACTGGGGAGGTAAACATGGACCACTTTACCTGTGCCGTCCTGTTTATTGCTGTACAGATTTATAGTAAACATCTGCCGGTCACTGGCTCCTAGGCTCTTCAAAGAGGTAAGAACTTGAGATGCAGATGTTTCTGACCAGAAAAGCACCAGCAAGTGATGACGGCGTGGGACTGCTGAGAGGGAGCCCGGGGTGTGTGTGGAAGTGGGAATGTCACAGTTGCTATGGAAGAGAATGACAGTGGACATGTGAGGCAGATCCCTAGTGAGCCCCTGAGAGAAGAGGAGAAGTCAGGCAGAGAAAGGAGTCAAAGCGGGGAGGCAAGAGTGTACCCCAGCAGCGGAGGGCGGGGACAAGTGCTGCCTGGTCAGGGCTGGGTGGCCCAGAGAGCGCAGGACATGGGCACTTGGGCAGGAATGCCGGGACTCTGACTTACATTTGAGAGCGCTCAGGCTCAGTGGAGAGTGAGGCAGAAGCCACGCTGCAGGGAGCTGTGGAGTGAGAACTGAAGTGGCCGACGGGGCCTGCCTGCCACGGCAGGAGCTCTGTGCTGCAAGTCCACAGAGCACGTTGCTGGGGGTTTGCTCGTGGTGTTTTGTTGGTTTTAGTTCTTCAGAATAGCCCTGCAAAGTGGGCATGACCGTTATTAACACTCCTTTACTACAGAAGAAAAAACAAGAGTCAAGGAAGTTAAATGATAGCTTAGAGCTAGGCAGCTAGGAAATGAATGAGCGGGGCTCGGGTGGCCGTCGGTGACGGTCAGAGGACAGGCTCGGGTGGCCGTCGGTGACGGTCAGAGGACAGGCTCGGGTGGCCGTCGGTGACGGTCAGAGTACAGGCGAGGTAGGAATCTACCCAGTGTCACGGCGCTGCACCGTTTGTACCTGTGTGATGAATGAATGCTCCCTAGGAGCTGCTGCCGTCACCCAGGTGAGCCACCCACCTGATCTGTGCATCCCTGGGCAGCCCCCTGAAGGTCTGGGGGCTGTTTGGCCTCAGTGGGGCAGGTGGGCCATCAGGCCATGGACAGCAGAAGTCAGTCTTCAAGCAGAAGTAGGGCTTATCAGAAGGAAATAGAACCCCTTAAGATTGGGCCAGAGTCGGGAGCCAGGGGACGCCAGGCAGCTGTCCCCTCTGATCTGGGCGTTGCCATGGGAACAGCATAGCCGGGCACCACTGGCTCTGGCGAGATCCAGGTTTGGGGCCTCACTTCTTGTTTCACTTGTTCCAGGGCAGCTCTGAAAAGGTGCTCACTTGACCTAGGTCACCTGCTACTTAGGTGCGGAGAGAGGGAGTCCCTGGCCTCCTTCCTCTGTAAAGGGAGGTCCTGAAACTCCCCAATCGAGAGAAAGATGTCTGGGGGCCTAGGAAATTCCTAAGGTCCTCACACGTTACATTTCTCTTAGCCTATGTGTAATTTTGGGTGATGCTGTACCTCACTACAACAAAATGGTTGTAGTGTTGGAGAATAAACGTTGATTGCTCTGGCTTGCCGTCACATGACAAGCTTTGGTTTAGGCAGAAGAGGGTGGGCCCAAGGCCTCAGGTACTTCACAGGTCTTCTTACGGCTGGCAGGGCTGGAACTGTTGCTTATCGATGTCACATCACAGTTCTCTGAAGAGATGCAGAGGTTCTTGGATCTCTAGAAACAGAAAGCCTTCTCAGGAAGAGTGGCGAGGACCATTGTCTGAGATTGGAGGTAGCCAGGGAGCTTGGGGCTGGCGGGTGGTACTTCTCTCTCACAGGCCTGCCCTGCTGAGGGCCTGAGGGCACACACTGCAGTCTGCAAGGCCCCAGCACGGGAACTTGTGGGCATGTTGGCTAAGATACCTGCTTCAGCTTTCTTGTATCCAGACTGGAGTTCCTGCTTCCAGGCCAAAGGGTTCCTGCAATTAGGGTGCAGACTGGAGACAGTGTCTTCCATTGCCCAACACTGCTTCTCCAGAATTCCCTGGATTGCCCTGTCAGGCCACAAAAACGTTAATGTCTCTGAAGAGATGAGCAGAGTTTAAGGACCCCATTTTCTAGGACAGAAAACCAAGAGCAGAGTTGTAGACAGTCATGGAGGCCTATTTCGAGTTGTTTCCATGTACAGGCATGATACCTTATCAGAGTGCTGTGTTATCTGTTGAGCACCCACTGTGTGAGCCCTGGCCATGGTGCTTCTTCAGGGCTTGCAGTCTCTTAGGAATGTGGTCCCCTGGGTGTGCCCTAAAGGCTGCATCTGGGAGCTGGGCCCAGTCCAGGACTGTACGGTCCACCTCGACTGGCTGGGTGAAAATTGTCCCTGAGTCACTTATAAAGGGCTAAGGGACACAGTGGGAGCAGCATTCCTGATGGGGTTGTTGGGGGCAGAGGAACTAGGATTTATGAAGAAATGAAGTAACTTGAAAGTGTTGCGGTGGCAATTGGATCTCCTTGCACCCTGCTCCCTCTGTTTGCCACAGCCACAGCCCCATCCTGATCTCACGGTGCTTTTCTGCCATAGTCTGTTCTCCCTCCAGTTGACAATATTAGTATAATTCTGCTCCCCTGCCTTGCTCGGCTCTAGACCACCCCCCTTTGAGGATATGACTTTAACATATCCATCCACATATCCCTGATGCTGCAAGGGAACATCTGAAATATCTGACTTATGATAAGAGAAGGGCTCATTTATTTTGGCTCACATTTTGGAGGCTCTGGCCCATGATCATTTAGCCTTGTTGCTTTAGGCTTTCGGTGAGGCAAACATGGCAGGAGCGTGTGGTCAAGTGAGATCACTGCTTCTTGGCCCAGAGCAAAATAAAGAGAAAGGGAAGAGCCTGAGAAGATCCCGAGGTGACCTAAAGACCTCTTACTCGGTTCCATCTCTTAAAGGCGCCCTGCATCCCTTGACCCTGTGCCCCGCTGCCTAAGCTCTCATAGCCATTCCTCAAGGAACATGTAGGGAACAAAGGGGGCAGTGTGACATTCATAGGACCGAAAGCATCATCCTGATTGGGAGGGACAGTCTCTGAACACATGAGCCTTTGAGGGGTAGTCAAGATCTAAACCACAGCCCCAGTCTTAGGTGCTGTCACAGGGCAAGTGCTTGGGAAATGTTTGCAGGGTGGATGAAAGAGAACAGAAATAATTCACAGTCCAGCTCACTAGACAGTGGTGTAACCATGAGTCATGGTGAAGCCCTGAGAAAGGAAAGACACTCATCACTACATATGGTCGAGAGGAGGTGCCACTCGAAGGAGTGAGCATCTTGAGCCAGTGTAGTGTCACCTCAGATGAGAGGAGCAGATGTCAGGGCTGCTCCAGAAGTGTGAGCAGAGCAGCTGGGCTGACAAGCTCCAGACCAGAGAGAAATGAAAGGCAGGCTGTTGTGGGCAGGCTACACCTTTGAAGGCCAGGGAGGTAATCTCCTCCTGGAGGATTCTGAATAGCAAAGCTAGAGTCAGGGTGGTTCCACACATCGGCCCTTTTATCTGGGCACAGGATTGTGCAGGTGTCAAGTAAAGCAGGCGTGTGCTTACTGAGCATCTGCTGTGTGCTTGATGTGTCGCTGGCCGCCACAAAAGACGGCCCTCAGATTGCTCACAGTTGTCTTGACAGACAATAATAAAGCCAGTTAGTTGCCTTCACTTACGGGATGAGGAGACATGTGGGAAGTTTCCTGAAGGTTAAGGTACCCAAATTGTATCTTCCTAGAGAAGCAGAGTTAACTAGGGAAAGGAGGTAACGTGAGAAATGGGCATTCTTAAGTAAGTAGTTTGTAGCAGGGTGTAGAGGTGGGGGGGGGCATGAACCGATAAAATATAAAGACTTCTTGGGGGTCTAGAGAGTCAGGGCCAGCTCTGTAGGATTCCGAGTGCCACCCTTGGGAGTTGGATGCTGACCCTGAGGACTGATCAGCCAGGGATGCATTATGATTAGGAAGGATCTGATGAGATGGTGTAGAAGGCTCTGTGGGCTGCCTGTAGGGAATTGGTCAAGTGGGTAGGTCCTGTCTGGTGACTGGGGGTTCAACGGAGTTAGAAAGGATAAGTTCATTTTGGTTGAGTTAATTTGCAATAGCTAAAAAGTATCCAAATGGAGATGGCCAGTGACCCATCGAGATGTAAGTCTGGAACTCAGGAGAGGATGGGGTAAAACGGCTACATGGAAGTTAGATAGAGCTGCGAGAAGCAGTGAGGGTTCTTTGAAGGAGGTTGTGCTTGCTCCAAAGAGAAAGGAGTGAGGCTGGAACCTCTGGAAGCCAGCCTTTGACACTGCCCGGGGCGAGGAAGAGGGGAGCACGAAAGGATGGAAGGAGGAGTGAGGCGGACAGAGAACCAGGGAGTGTGGTTCTGCAAACAGAAGTGGCCAGAAAGAGGGCTCCCTTGTGTCTAGCAAGATGTCAGCAACAAGGAGGTCCTCCTTGTTACACACATGCACATAGAGAAGATCCAGGCCGTGGTGGGTCAGGAAGCAGAGCTCTGAACGTAACTCAGCGGTAGAGTGCTCACCTCGCCTACTCAAGGCCCTAAGTTCCATTCCCAGCACCACAGGACAAAACCAGGTGCAGAACCTTCCCCGTGGTGCAGAGGAGCACTGGGGCCCTGCACTGGGACCGAGCCTTGTGAGCAAGGCAGAGGCGCACGACCCCCTGCTGTGAGGGGTGGACTCAGGGCCTGCTCTGCCACTCCTACACTCACCTGCTGGTCGCTCCCTGGTTGCTTTTGTGTGAGGTGGGGACATAAATTGTTGTGCACTAGTCATCAGCACCACACTAGGCACCCACAGGCACATGGAGGGGTGGCAGGAAGGGTGGGCTCGCTTTGTCAGTGAGCAGATGGAGCAAGGGCTGGGGAGGAGCCATAGAACTGTTATTTGGAGTCTACAATAGCAGTGGCATCTTTTTTTTTTTTTTTTTTTGAGACAGGGTTTCTCTGCGTAGTTTTGTGCCTTTCCTGGAGCTCATTTGGTAGCCCAGGCTGGCCTCGAACTCACAGAGATCCGCCTGGCTCTGCCTCCCGAGTGCTGGGATTAAAGGCGTGCACCACCACCGCCCACTAGCAGTGGCATCTTTTACTGAAAAGAGGAATTGGGGAGAAAAACAAATTACCCTCATACTGCACCCCAAACTTGCTCCACATATGACCTTAGGAAAGAGAAAAACGTTCTCTCAGGATATTGCAAAGAAAATACCTTTTGTTTTGTTTTGTTTTGTTTTGTTGTTGTTTTCTCTTTGAGACCGGGTAAATGAGGATAAAATCCCTCTGTTTCACTTCTGGTTGTTTTCTTTCTTTGAACTTGGTAAAGCTCTGAGAAAATGAAGGCCCTCAAGCCACAGTGTGTGTGGTTTGTTCCCGTGCACAGTGCGGGGGTTCTTGGGGTCTCAAAAGGTGTTCGAGTCCTTTTACTTGTGGACTCCTAAGGTTTCATTGATGTCCTTTGCTGGTATTGTCACTAACATCTCTGTAAAGAAATGACTCATGCTTTGTTTCCACAGATAATCAGGCAGGCAAACATAAAGAGAGGAGGAAAATTTCCATAGATGCCAAGGCGGTTTCCTCTAAAGCAAGTGAAGGTGAGTGGCAGACTGGAGGGTGTAGGCCCCGAGCACAGGACTCGCGGGCCTGCAGTGTCGTTTCCTGGTTACCATGCACTGTGTCCTTCTGGGACAGGTAGACTCCATTGTAAGCCTTGGAAATGAGTCAATAATAAGGAAAAAGCAAAGAACTAGGGACTAGCTATTCTATGTGATTTTCTAAACTCTCTGCAGGAGGCTTGTCTGTTAGTCTGCTATCATGATGTCAGTCACACACACATTTGGTAATTCTGAAGGATAGGTTAGTTTGCAGTTTACTATGGAAACTCACCCTTTGGAAGTGGAGAGCTTAATTTGGAGATTGTAAAACTCTCACTAAGAAAATATTATTTAAGTTTAGATTGAAATATAATTTTTGTTTGTTTTTGTTTTTCGAGACAGCCCTAGTAGTCCTGGACCTCACTATGTCAACCAGACTGGCCCCTTCCTCAGTGCTGGGGTTAAAGGCATGTGTCGCCATGCCTGACATGGCTGAAATGTAATTATTTTTAAACCGAGTTTCATATAGCCCAGGCTGGCTTCAAACACCCTGTATAGTCCAGGATGACCCTTGAACTCCTGATGCTTCTGCCTCCATCTCCCAGTGCTAGGATCCCAGGTGTGTGCCAACTTGCTCAGCTGAAATAAAAACTTAAGACCGTGCAGAAGCATGCTGACCAACGTGTTTTGTTGTTTCTAATGCAGTCACCATGCCCCTTCCCCAACTCGTGTCCTCCTTCCCCCCTTTTAATTAGCCACCGTGTTCATACTGCCTGTGTCTTCGTGGGCACAGGGCTAATCACTGAAGCATAGGCAGCCTACCAGGGGCCACATTCCTGAAGAAAACGATTCTCCCTCCCGAGAAGTCATTAACAGGTAGTAGCTGCTCCGCTAGGGTAGGCCTGTGAGCCCCCTGCGCCGAGAACTCTTGTGGTATTTTAACAGTGTGTTTGCCTCCCCTTCTAATTATGTGGCATTAGTACAGAGAAATGCAGTGGGGTTTATTATGTTGACTTTTTACTCAGAGACTGAGGTAGACTTACCTGTTGAGCCTAAGAGTAGATAGTGAGTGTGTGTGTGCAAATTCTTCAGTCTCTCTGTGACACATGTCTGCATCTTATTTATTTTTACCTCATTGCATTTATGCTTTTTATTTTCTCAAATTATTTTTAAAATAAAAATTTCTTTTAGTTGACAAATTTTAGAATTGTGTGTATGTGTCTTAGACAACATGCTATTTTAGAATATGTACACATTGTGAAATGACCAAATTGAGCTAATTAGCAAATGTTTTACTTCACATCCTTAAAAATCGACCTTAGAAATTTTCAAGAGCACAGTACATGCTGCCCAGCTGCCCTCTATTCTGATTTTGATAAGCATTTTCATTCTGTTCCTAAATAAGAGCAACTCCTTTTCTAACTGTGATGAGATGGTGGGGATTTTGTTTAGTGACTTTATTGTATAAAGTGTAAAGTTGGCAGCCATGTGCTAATCACTAAAATTAGATTTGAGTTTCGTTGGTTCCCTGGACTGAGGACGTTTGAGGCTTCCTGGCCTGGTTAACCCTAGACAGTCGCTCTCCTCAGGCCTTAGTTCCTTAGCTAGTGAGTTGAGGCTGAGGCATCATCTTGCTGGACAATCTCTCACCCTTTCTGGCCTTTGGTAATCCTAACGGTGGGTGTTCACAGAGACACAGGACTCGGGACACACTCTTTCCTGCCTGTGCCTTGTCCAGACTTCCCTTATCCCGGAAGAGCCATGTCTGGACACGAACAACAAAACCTAGTTGTAAGGTTGTTAGCCCAGATTAAACACACTAGAAGATAGCACTAGAGAGAACCTTGGAGATCTGAACCAGAAATTGATTTAATTAATTTAAATGCTAAGTGGTAAAGCCCAAGCCATTGCTCCCACCTAATATGGAACATTGGGGGTATGGAGCTGTCTTCCAGAACATCCCAGCCCCTGGAGAGCAGCAAGAGGTGTAACTAAAGCCTTATTGTTGTAGACACAAGAAAAGGTTGTTTGGCTGGGACTTGCTAAATTGTTCCCTCTGTCTTCTCTGTGACCTATGACATCAGACGTTCAGGCCATGGGGTCGTGTGTACATCCTAGCACCTAGAACTGAAGGAAGCGGAGCTGGTAATGCAGAGCCCAGGTTTGTCTTGTGAGGAAAGGAGGAAAGCTCAGTCAGTGTGCAGACACACCAGAGCCTTTTGTGTGCCACTGAGCACTCTGATGCCCAGGAAGGGAGGGCACAGAGCCCTCGGTGTCTAGACAGATGTCCAAGGTCGGCACACCTGATTGCTCACCCTTTTCTCCACAGTTACCAATCAGAGAAGACACTCCTCTCTGGCCCGGATACACTCTATGATGATCGAAGCACCCATCACCAAGGTTGGTCTCCGCTGAGTGTGCAAGCCCCTGATGTTCCCAGTGAATTGCTTCCCTGGCCAAGAGCGGGGACCTGCGGGAAAGAAGGGTGCTCCTCAGCTGTGTGATGTTGTCTCCTCTGAAGAAGGATGGGCTAGAGACACTGTAACTCACACTGACTCAGTGGCATATTGGCGACTGTTAGCAGCTTGACTCTCGACTGCCCCCTGGTGTCTGGAGGGTTACAAACTCACGTCTTTCTTCCCATGCTGTAGATAATCAACATTATCAACACTGCCCAGGAAAACAGCCCTATGCCTGTGACAGAAGCCTTGAACCGTGTGCTGGAGATTCTGAGAACCACTGAGTTATATTCACCACAGTTTAATGCTGAGGATGACCCTCACGCCGCCGACCTCGTTGGGGGCTTACTATCTGTGAGTTGATTTGCCCGGGCCCCTGCTGTCTGTTCCTGTTTGCTTTCTCGGAGCTTATCTGGACGGGCTCTGAAGTCAAGCAGGGCATCTGGGTAGGGCACAGTAGAGGCCATGACTCCTTCATGGTTTCTCTTCAGCTATGCTTGGACTAAGAGGTGCCTGCTGCTTACCTCCCAGGGAACCCTCAGCTTGGAGCAGAAGAGAGATGATATTGATCTGTTTTCCAGTGTCACTTAGGGTTTTACAAGTCGTTTATTTAAAGAAGACATTTTCAGTTGTATTAAAGGGTTTTTTTGGTTTGTTTGTTTATTATGGTTTTGTTTTATTTTGAGGCAAAGTCTCACAATATAGTCCTTGCTGGCCTGGAATTTGCTAGGTAGACCAGGCTGTCCTTGAACTCATGGAAAGCTGCCTGTTTCCGCTTCTCGAGTGTTGAGATTAAGGGTATTGTTGGACTTTCTTTTGGGACCACCAGCCCCCAAATAATGACATGGAGACTTATTATTAATTATGAAAGCTTGGCCTTAGCTTAAGCTTGTTCTCAACCAGCCCTCAACTTAACCCATTTCTATTAATCTATTTTCTGCCACATGGCTGTTTCCTATCCTCCATTTGTACCTCCGACTCCCTCCGTGTTTCTCTGGCTTCTCCAGCACGCCTAGATTCATCCTGAGTTCTCTCTCTCCCCGGAAGTCCTGCCTATTCTCTCCTGCCTAGCTATTGGCCATTCAGCTCTTTATTAAACCAATCAGAAGACGCCTTGGCAAAGACACATCTTCACAGTGTACAAAAAGATTGTCCCACAACAACACCCAGCTTATCTTAAAGATTTTAAAAGCTGAGAAAAAGAACAGCCATTCAAGTTTCATAGTCGTGGTAGGAGTGTCACATGGTGGTAGAATGCTTGAGTTCCATCCCCAGCCCCAAAAAGAAAACAACAAACCAGACAGAACCTCACACCTTAAACCGAAAGCTACATGACAAATTGCAAAACAGAACTCTCTCCTGCTTATATGTTTAAAAAGTGCCAGGGTGCAGGGCACGGTTTTACCTCCAAAGCATCCCACCAGCCTTTGGATAACTTTGTAGGAAAGAAGGCCTTAGGGGTGTGTCTCTCAGACTCTTGAGGAGCCCTGGACACCAACACTGCAGCCCAATCGGAGCAGAGCTTGCACAAGGAAGACAAACTACACTATACCGGTGTTCTGCCAGCTGCCTTAGTTAGAAACAAAACTTACTCCCTCCCAGTTCCTGATATCTGAAGTCACTAGATTTCAAAAAAGTAAGTTTGGACAGTAAATTCTAGAAGGTGGGGTGATTCCCAGTGGTAACCTCTAACTGTGGTCTGTAGGTCAGGTGAGCATGTGGAGGGTGGGTGGGGTGGGAGTGGAGACAGAGATTGTGGTGTTGGAGCACAGAGGATGCTGAACGATTGGCTGGTGCTCAGCAAACAAGGGGAGGAACCACCTAGAAGGTGCCAAAGGCCAGGGTGGTAGTGGCACAGGCCTTTGATCCCAGCAGAGGCAGAGGTGGAACTCTGTGGGTTTGAGGCCACCCTGGTCTACAGAGCGAGTTCTAGGACAGCCAGGACTGTTACACAGAAAGACTCCATCTCTAAATGTTCCCCAACCCACCCCCCAAAAAAGGTCAGAAAGAAACGTTCTAGAGATGCAGAGTTTGGAGAGGGCAGAAGGAGACTGTCACTAGAGATGCAGAGTTTGGAAAGGGGGAGGAGACTGTCTCTAGAGATGCAGAGTTTGGAAAGTGGGGGGAGACTGTCACTAGAGATGCAGAGTTTGGAAAGGGGGAGGAGACTGTCACTAGAGATGCAGAGTTTGGAAAGGGGGAGGAGACTGTCTCTAGAGATGCAGAGTTTGGAAAGGGGGGGGAGACTGTCACTAGAGATGCAGAGTTTGGAGAGGGCAGAAGGAGACTGTCTCTAGAGATGCAGAGTTTGGAAAGGGGGGGGAGACTGTCACTAGAGATGCAGAGTTTGGAGAGGGCAGAAGGAGACTGTCTCTAGAGATGCAGAGTTTGGAAAGGGGAAGGAGACTGTCTCTAGAGATGCAGAGTTTGGAAAGGGGGGGGAGACTGTCACTAGAGATGCAGAGTTTGGAAAGGGGGGGGAGACTGTCACTAGAGATGCAGAGTTTGGAGAGGGGAAGGAGACTGTCTCTAGAGATGCAGAGTTTGGAGAGGGGGAGGAGACTGTCTCTAGAGCATTAGTTGGTCTGGGCAGGCAAGCCGGTCACCTCATTGGTATCAACCCTGCCTGAGCCTAGGTTCCAGGAGAAGAGCCCAGCACCCAGGAAGTGATTGAATTTGGGGCTGGTCACAGTGTTCAGCCTGCTGGAGTGGGCAGCTTTGTAGTGGGCTGGATTATCCCGTGGGGCTGACCACCTAGCTTTTCTAAGGTGGAAAGAAGAGCTATAACCATTCTTTCTCTTGTTTCCTTGATTTTCACCAGGATGGCTTACGAAGGTTTTCAGGAAATGAGTATGTTCTTGCAACCAAAAGTAAGTTCTCTGTTTTTAACCTCTTAGGTCACTGTAACACTGCAATCCAGGTTAAATGATGGGACCGGTTGTTCTCATCAGTAAGTTCTGGGTGTGTCCTAAAGCCTCAGCAGCAACGCCGCCATTTCCAATGTAGCACTGTCCTCACCCTGAGCATCAGATGCCATGAACCTACTAATGTTGTTTTCCAAATTATATCGCCTTGCAGACCTTCAGCCATCTTCCAGCAGTATTCCCACCCCCATCTCCCTAAATGACATCCCACCACGGATTGCCATGGCCATAGAAAATGAAGAACAGTGGGACTTTGACATCTTTGAGCTGGAAGCAGCTACTCAAAAAAGGTGCGTTGAGCAGGTTTCCCGGGGCCTGGACAGGGAGCCCCCGGAGCAGCGCTGGTGTGCGTGGAACTGTTCCTCGGGTGAGGACGGAGGCTGAGGAAATAGTGGGACTTCAGGTTGCCCTGAGTCCTTGGGCCACAGGCAGCTTGCCTAGCTGTGATTGTTAGTTTTGTGCAGCTTGTTTATGGTGCGAGGAAAGCCACGAGGTACGACAGAACCCACTCTAAGAGTTAGGAGAAGGAAGAGAGGGAAGTGTGCTTCGGCCTATGGAAGGTTGTGCATGGAGAGGGTTGATGAAACTAACGAACTCAGCTCCTGATTGCCATGCTGGTGGCCCACACGTGGACACCCCACCCTAGTTACATTCATGGCTTTTGGTTGCAGAGTAGGAGGCTGGGTTTTACCGAGTAAAAGCTGTCAACCACAGGGGTCTTGGCACACAGGACTGGACATCCACAGCCAGTGCCAGCCAGGGTGTGGTCTGGTTTGGGGAGAGATGGATCTGCTGAGCTGTGGGATGACTGACAGGTCTCATCCCACTGGGTGATCTGCCTATACGGAGACTCCCACTTCACACAGCCAGGCGGAGTGGACAGGCGGATCCCCGTGACAAGTGAGCCTCGGAGCTCCTAGTTTACACACCAGAACCATCACAACTATGAAAACTGTATTAAGGATGGCCAGGTTGAGTCTTGTAATGACCTCTGAGATGGCTTCTGTGGGACAGATTTCTTAACCTTCCAAGCCAAGCCAGTAAATCGAAGTGCCATCTAAGGAAGGGCCTTACTTTCGGGTAGCTGGTCAACCTCTCCGGGTAAACTCCGTTAGACTATAGCTCCTCCCTCCAGATTCTTGAGGCCATCAGTCACATGACCTTGTCTGGGTCCAGTTTCCAGGTCCAGTGGTTATCTTTCTCTAGACAGGGCATGAGTAGTAACATGTGAGAACAGGGTTACAGGCAGCATGTTGAGTCTGGGAAAGAGAAGGTTCTGAGGATTCCACTGATGCAAGCACGGTGGAAAACTTCACCCCAGCAAGTGAGGATGCCCGCAGAAACTGTCACGCTGCCCCCTCCCACACCGAACGTGCCGTGCAGTGCCGACTGGCTGCCCCGGGTGCTCTGCAGTTGGCTGGGATCCGCTTGTTGGTCCTGAGTCTGTCTCTCCCATGCTCAGGGCACTGCTGCTCTGCTCTGTTTTATACTGTGGACATTTTTCTTTGTAGGCCTTTGATTTATCTAGGTCTCAAAACATTTGCTCGTTTTGGAATCTGTGAATTCTTACAATGCTCCGAGGCAACGCTGAGATCGTGGTTTCAAATTATTGAAGCCAATTATCATTCTTCTAACCCCTACCACAATTCCACACATTCTGCGGATGTGCTCCATGCCACTGCCTACTTCCTTTCCAGAAACAAAATAAAGGTAAGCTAACGTTCGTGTTCCGCCTTTACCAGCAGCGTAGGGAGAGTCCAGCACGCCTGCTCCTGTTGTTCTCACCCTGTGGTAACAGAAATGCTGGGTCCTCACCTGTGTCGGCTCCGTCACACAGGAAGCCGGTTGGTAGATTCATCTGTAGGCTGCATGCACCGGGCGTGGTGGCGCACCACTGTAATCCCAGCACTCGGGAGGCAGAGGCAGGCGGATCTCCGTGAGTTCAAGGCCAGCCTGGGCTACCAAGTGAGTTCCAGGACAGGCTCCAAAGCTACACAGAGAAACCCTATCTTGAAAAAACATTGGGGGAAAAAAAAAAAGAAGAAGAAGAAGAAGCAGCTGCAGTTCCCGAGGAGAAAGCCAACAGAGCCAGGCCAGGCCTGTCCTTTGGGGGAGAGGGGGTTCACGGTGGGCACAGTGAGCCTCCTTAGGATGTTCGCCTGTGCCACGAGCCCGGGCCCACTCCCGTCCATTCCTCAGCTCTCCCGTCTGACCATCAGATCCGGGTAGACTGTGCTCCTTCTCATTTTCCCACCCAGTGAGGGAGGCCCCGCTCACTCCCAATGTTCCCATCTCGTTCTTTCCAAGGCAGCACGTCTGACTGTGACCACCATGAGCAGCTTCCTTCTCCCTCAGAAACACACCCCTGTGATGAATTCGCCCTTCATTACCTCCCCTCCCTACCCCCACCCCACCCCACCCCCTGTGCCTCAGACGTACAGGCCAACTGTTCAGCAACCCTGGGCTGCGTGCTGTGAGAGAGAGCTAACCTCTAGCCCCATTCTTATATTTGAGAGCTCGAGACCAAGTCCATAGGTGGGGTAAGAATCCAGAGAACGGACTGTTTCCTCAGAGACAGGTGGCCAGGGAGAGTCTGGGCTAAAGTGTCTTAGCCTCTAAAGAGCAATCTCTGCTTGGGTCTGTTGCTTTTGAACAAATATATTCAGAGCTAGCTGAGAACAATGTATATGGTTCTAAGACAGGGTCTTGTGTAGCTGAGGCTGGCCTGAATTCATTGTGTTGTCTTGAATACCTTATCCTCCTGCCTTTAGCTTCCAAATTGCTGGGGTTGCTGGTACACACAAAGCCAGACCTTGCTTATAATGATAGTCAAAGTATTTATTAAATTCACACCATAGAGTGTTCCTAGCTAAAGTGAAAAATTACAGAATTTTAAATGAAATTAATTTATAAAACAAGTTTATTAGATATATACCTTATTTTCACATGTTTGTAGAATACTTCCAAATATGATCCCCCAACCCCCAGATGAGGACTGAACCCAGGGCCTTGCGCTTGCTAGGCAATCGCTTTACCACTGAGCTAAATCCCCAGCCCATGATCTTCTTTTTTAAAGTGTGCGTGCACGTGCACACCTGAGAACATGCATGCCCACCATAGCATGCACATGCACATGCACACCTGAGAACATGCATGCCCACCAAAGCATGCACATGCACACCTGAGAACATGCATGCCCACCATAGCATGCACATGCACACCTGAGAACATGCATGCCCACCATAGCATGCACATGGAAGTGAGAGGACACATTGGGAAAGTTCACTCTCCCCACCACTGGCTCTCTGGGATCAGCTCAGGTGGTCGGACCTGATGGCAAGCTCTTTTAAGTACTGAGCTGTCTTGCCTGCCCTTCAATATCTTTTTTTAAAATGCATTTATTTATTTTATGAATGCTCTGTCTACATGTATGCCTGCATGCCAGAAGAGGGCATCATTTCTCATTATAGATGGTTGTGAGCTGCCGTGTAGTGCTGGGAATTGAACTCAGTCAGTGCTCTTAACTGCTGAGCCGTCTCTCCAGCCCTGCCCTGCATGTCTTACACTAGGCACACTGTTTTGAAGGTCGGTTTACAGCTCTGGATGCTGAGTCACAACAGAGCTAGATTAACAGTTAGTGGCTGTCAATCATTCCATATGCAGAACAGCTGAGAAAACTCAGATCCACGGAGAAATAAAACCAAAACGACAGATGCTTTGAAATTTTTTCCTTTTCTTAATTATTTTTTTTATGTTATGTGCATTGGTGTTTTGACTGCATGTCTGTCTGTCTGTGTGAGAAGTCAGATCTTTTTTTTTTTTTTTTTTTTTTTTTTTTTTTTTTTTTTTTTTTTTTTTTTTTTTGGTTTTTCGAAACAGGGTTTCTCTGTGTAGCTTTGCGCCTTTCCTGGAGCTCACTTGGTAGCCCAGGCTGGCCTCGAACTCACAGAGATCCGCCTGGCTCTGCCTCCCGAGTGCTGGGATTAAAGGCGTGCGCCACCAACGCCCGGCCGAGAAGTCAGATCTTGTTAAGACAGTTGTGAGCTGCCATGAGGGTGTTGGGAATTAACCCGGATCCTCTGGAAGAGCAGTCAGTGTTCTCAACCTCTGAGGCATCTCTCCAGCCCAATTTTATATTTATTTATTTATTTTACACACACACACACACACACACACACACACACACACACACACACACATATAAATTTTTTTTAAAGACACATTCTCATTACATAGATCAGGCTGGTCTGGAACTCAGATTTACCTGCCTCTGCCTCTCAAATGCACCACCATGCCCAGCTCCAGCTTTTTTTTTTTTTTTTGAGATCACAATTACAACATTTCTCCCTTCTCTTATACTCCTCCTTGCTCTCCTTGAAATTCATGGCCTCTTTTCCCATCATTTTTATGCATGCATATGTGTATATAAACATATATATTTCTAAATATAACCTGTTGAGTCCATATACAAGTTACTTGTATATATGTTTTCAGTGCTGACCATTGGGCATTGAACAACTGATAAGTGTGCTCTTCCCTGGGGCAGACCATTTCTCTCATTCCCAGCTTTCCTCTGTTGCTTTAGTTCTTTTTCCCCCCTAGAGTGAGTTAAATTTAATCAGGACCATATATACATTGCTTTACAGTTTTAAAAACATTTTGTACATTACCAACTCCTTTATGCTCCTTCGTCTAAAAAATCTGTCTTCGAAGATACATTTGCTATTATCCAGGGTAATTCCTATATCTGTAATTTCTCTTTTTTTAATTAAGGAATTTTTTATTCATTTTACATAGCCAACCACAGGTCCCTTCTCTCTCCTCCCCCTCGCCCTTAGTTCTTCATGTAGGGTTGAGGCCTCATGAGCTTTTCCCCGTTCAGTTTATTCTGTTCATTGGTCATCTTGTTCAGCTCACATTTGGGCAATAATGCTTGAGTAAATTTTGAAGTAAAATGAAAAACCTGTCTATCAAAACCTATAGAATGATTTGGGCTAGGGAGATAGCTTAGCCAGGAAGGCACGTGGCACCCACATGAAAAGCTGGGCGTGGCGGTGTGGTCTGCACTGGGAGGCAGGTCCAGGCAGATTCCTGGGGCTCACTAAGTGCCAGCCAGCCTAGCCACCTAGCCCCAGGTCCCGAAAAAACAGGTAAATAGCTCCCCCCATCCCTTGAACCCAGGGCCTTGTGCTTGCTAGGCAAGCACTCTACCCCCCCCCTTTTTTTTAAAGATTTGTTTATTTTATGTGCAGTGGTGTTTTTCCTGCATGCATGTCTGTGTGAGGGTGTCAGATCCCCTGGAACTGGAGTTTCAGACAGTTGTGAGCTGCCATGTGGGTGCTGGGGACTGAACCCCGGTCCTCTGGAAGAACAGTAAGTGTTTCTAACCACTGAGCCATCTCTCCAGCTCTGGTAAATAACCTCTGGCCTTCACATGCATGTGCACATTCATGTGTTCATTCTCAGTCACGTGTATGTGCATCTATGCAAGTGTGTACGCGCGCGTGCGTGCACACACACACACTACAGCTGGGCATGGTGGTATATTCCTGTAATCCCAGTAGTTGAGAAGAACCACCAGATGTTCAAGGCTAGCCCTGGCTACATTGTGAGGGAATGGGGAACCAATAATATTCCACAACGGCTTTTGGAATTAAGACAATCTAGTATCAAAACTGGGAAATAAGGAAAACAAAAATACATAAATTTGAAAAATAAATGCTAGAAAAAAGTACCTCACACATCTATATTAACTCAAAAATGTAAAAGCTGATGGTTTCCTTTTTTTTTTTAATGATATAAATTGATAAAAGTAAAAGAAAACTAGCTGGGCTAGTGATACATACTTGTAATCCCAGCCTCAGGAAGCTAAGGTTAGACCAAGGGTTCAAGGGTAGCCTTAGTTACATGGAGAGACACTGTCTCTAAATTAATAAATAAAATTATTTTGAACTACATAAACTTTTTAGAGCCCTGGAAGAGGTGGAGATATTCCAGATCATTTTACCAAATTCACAAGACCCTATGTCAGTTAAAAAAGATAGCACCAAAAAGGAGTGGAAAAGTAGGTTAGCTCCCAGGTAATGTAAGTAGCGATCATTTGTCAAGTTATTTTTTATTTTGATTTACATAATATTGCTAGGTCAAAAATCCCAGGCTCTGGACTTGTATTGCAGTGGTCTGAAGAGAGACTGGCAGCGTGCCCTTGCCCTGCGTGGGCCTGCAGATCACGTGTGTGCGTGCGTGCGTGCGTGCGTGCGTGCGCGCACAGAGAAGCCTCTGTTGAAGGCCCACTGGTTTGCAAAGGCGTTCTTGTTTTCAGGAAACTTTAGATCGGATAGACGAGGTTGCCGCCCTCATCGCCGCCGCCATTCACGACGTGGACCACCCTGGGAGGACCAGCTCGTTCCTCTGCAACTCGGGGAACGAGCTGGCCGTGCTCTACAATGACACAGCGGTGCTGGAGAGCCACCACGCCGCGCTGGCCTTCCAGCTGACCCTGGAAAATGACAAGTGCAACATCTTCAAAAACATGGAGAGGTGAGGACGGACGGTGCGGAGATGTGGGTCACGTGACTGCAGGGGGAGCCGCTGCCCCCAACATCCGTGCTGAAACAAGTGTAGTTTGAGGCAGGCAGGGTCTTGCTGCCTGGCACACTCCTCTCCGCCTTGTGTGCACAGCACACTTTTGGTGGGTGTCCCCCGAGGAGCACTTTCCCTGGTCCTCATGCTAAGTCAAAGTCGTGATTGCTCAGTCACTAGTTCGTGAGCACTTGTCCCGTTTTGTTTGTAGAACCAGATGGGAAGCAGTGGCGTGTCTCGGCGGTCCGCACCCGCCTAGCATGTACATGGCTTTGGGCTCTGTTTCCAGCCAACCAAAACCAGGTGTTTAACGTCCAGTTAGACGTTTGGAGACGGGGTCTCACTACGTGGGCTGGGGTAGCCTTGAACTTGAAGTCCTCCTGCCTCAGTCCTACCAGTGCTAGGATTAGAGGCTGCCTGGGCCACCTCATCCAGTTCAGGTTAGACCCCACACTGCAGTGTAACGGGTTTGTTTTCATAGTTCACTCTTTGTGTCTAGGCCGGTGCCCAATACAAGAGGAAAAAAGTGTCATGAGAAATATTTTCATTTGGATTTTTAAGGAAAATTTTATATAGGGTTTTTTAAAAGAGTATCCTAAGCTGGGCAGTGGTGATACACACCTTTAATCCCAGCACTTGGGAGGCAGAGGCAGGCAGATCTCTGTGAGTTTGAGGCCAGCCTGGTCTACAGAGCGAGATCCAGGACAGGCACCAAAACTACACAGAGAAACCCTGTCTCGAAAAACCAAAAAAAAAAAAAAAAAATCCTGATTTCTCAAAACTCCATTGTACCATGTCTTAGAATTTCAGAGGTGGGCTTAATATAAGTTTTGCTCACATATACTCGTAAGTACATAATTTACAGAGAATACATAAGACCTAGGGTTTCTAGTGCTGTGATTAAAAACCCGAGACCAAAAGCAGCTTGAGGAGGAGAAGGTTTATTTCCTCTTACACTTGGGTAACAGTCCATCACTGAGGGGAGTCAGGGCCAGAGCCTGGAGGGAGCAGCTGAAGCGGACGCCAGGGAGGAGCCGTGCTCATGGCTTGCAAATTTGGGTTAGAAGAAGGGCTGTCAGTTCTCTGGGCCTCCAGGTACCTCCAAGCAAGGCACATTGTTAGTGAATGTGGAGATTGTGGGCACCAAGAGAAGAGTCTTGCTTGGCGTAGCGGCACAGGTCTGTAATCCCAGCCTTAAACAGCTGATACAAGAAAGTCATGGGTTTGAGGCCATCCTGGACTACACAGTGAGACTGTCTCTGGAGAGGAGGAGGGAGAGGTCTTTGTTCGTCCCTGCTAGAACCTATCTCAGCCTGAGAACTACGTGCAGGGTACTACAGTTATGGATATGACACACAGCTATAGCATCCTGCCTGTCAGCTGATTTCTAACTTCTGTTTGGTGATGGAGGCAAGTGTATGTCCCAGTGGTGCGGGACTGATAGCTGCAGTGGACGTACATCCTGGGAAAGAGATGGTTGTACACACAGAGCGTAGGCCACTAGCCTGAATCAGTAACCTGCAGCGGTCTCTGTCTGTCGTTGGCGGAAACAGGAATGACTACCGGACACTACGCCAGTGTATTATCGACATGGTCCTGGCCACGGAAATGACGAAACACTTTGAACATGTCAACAAATTTATGAACAGCATCACCAAGCCCTTGAAAACACAAGGGAGTGAGGTGAGAGAAACTTACCCTGGGGCCCTTCATCGGGGTTCACACTCGCCAGGGACATGGCAAACTCAGACCTAGCAGGTCCCAAGTGGTAGCAGGGCCTTTGGTGGGCATGTTAAATAAGGTTTTCCATTTTTCTTTCTTTCTTTCATTTGATTTGTCTATCTAGAGACAAGCCTTCACTCTGTAGCCCAGATTGGCCTAGAACTCAGTGATCCTCCTAGTCTGCCTCAGGTGCTGGGGTTACAGAGTGAGCCATGGCAGCGGGTGGAATTTTGTTTTTCATTGGTTTAAAAAAGTCATTTAACATGCAAGTATCTGGCAGGATAACATGCAATAGAACATGCAAATAGATGTGTAAACAAGTTTTCACATTGGCCATTCCTGTGCCCTGTCTCAAAATGTTTCCTCCCCCTTTGAACATTCTAGGGTCAGTTGGAGCCCTAGAAGGCTCTTTTTTTTTTTTTTTTTTTAAACCAGGCTTAACTATGTATCTTGGCTGGCCTAGAATTAAATAGGTAGACCAGGCTGGGCTCAATCTCACAGAGATCTGCCTCTCTCTGCCTCCCAAATGATGGGATTTAAGGTGTGTGCCGCCACACCTGGCTCCTACGGGGCTCTTAGCACCACTCTCCAGTGGGTGTACCCCATGGGAGCGAGAAGGGCTGGAAGGACCCTCTGCTGTGACATTGACCTCTGGCCAGGCAGGAGCTGCCCCGTGTAGATTCCCGCATTTCCTCTCTGTAGAAAGGGACCGGTAGACCTCACGGCAGGGAACAGGGTAGAGGTAGGAAGCGCCAGGCTCAGCTGGGATGAATCACCTCACCTTGAACCTGCCCTTGTTTGAAATTATAATGTAAGGAGACTTCCCACAGTTCCCACAGATTCTTTCTGTGAATAGAGGTCAAAAGAAAAGGACTTTGTGCCCTTTGTGTATCATAGATTCTAAGACAATATGAGGGATCGTCACTTAACGTGATCTGGGTTCAGTGAAGGCTCATGATTCTCAGAATCCCTGGGGAAATGCTGGTGAGGACCGGGCTGCGGGGAGGAGGGGCTGGGGGCCACAGAGCTCTGTCATCGTGAGAAGAGCGAGCTCATTTTGTTTTTTAGTAACTGTCTTAAACAGATAAAAACAGCCCTTGAGTTCTCACCAATACGAAAAGCAGAGGCCACCAGAGAGACTGAGAGACAAGAAAGGGGCAGATGGGCCGGTCTCAGTGCCGCTGGGGGCTGCTGAACTCACTGGCCCTGCTTCCTCTTGGTAGAATGAAAGGCTGCTCAGTGCTCAGAGCACTGCAGGGCTCTGCTGTGTGACGCCTTAACTTTGTAGATCCCCGCTACAGCTCTCAGGCTCCCAGGACCCTAGGTAAGGTAGCTGGACACCAAGGGCCCATTTTGATTGCTTTGATTTCACTCGTGGTTCAGAAAACTGTCCTAAGTCCAGAAGCCCTGAGCACTCCAGAGAACCGGACTCTGATCAAACGGATGCTGATCAAGTGTGCGGACGTGTCCAACCCCTGCCGGCGCCTGGAACACTGCATCGAGTGGGCCGCACGCATTTCCGAAGAGTATTTTTCCCAGGTAAGAGCCTACGCTCAAGTCCTTTTACACACACGCACGCACACACGCGCGCACGCGCGCTCCAAATGGGGGAACACCATGAGGCTATGGACTTAAAACTAGGAAAGAGAACTCTAAAAGAAACCCTGTCTCTGAAGAGCATTTTTGATAACAAATTGTTTTCTTTATCTGAAAATGTGCTACTTTGTCTTATTCTTTGAACGTCTTTGCCGGATTTGGAACCCCGGGTTGGCAGGTTTTCCTGAAATCAATGCCCCTCACATCTTCCTGGGACAGAAGGAAAATAAATTGCTAAAGTGTTTGCAGATTTGGGAGCAGAGATAAGCACACAGATTAAAGAAGCCCAGTGAGTGGCCAGGGCCGAGGGGAGATCAGTAGCAGAGCTTTGCTTGGCACATATCAAGGGCCTGAATTGTGGCGCACGCTTTTAATCCATGCTCTTAGGAGGCAGAGGTAGGCAGATCTCTGTGAGTTCCAGGCCGGCCTGGTCTACGTTAGAGCGTTCTGGGCTAGCCAGGGCTACATCTGAGGCCAGAAGACACTGAAACATCGTATTTAAGCTGCCATTAGAAGAAAACTGTGAACCCAGTACTCTGTACCTGGTGAACTGGCCTTCAAGGACCAGGGCCAGATTAAAGCCTTCTCAGGGAAGGGAAACTGGGAGGTCATTGCTAGTAAACTGCAATGTAAGAAACGCTAAGAGAAGTTCTTAAAGGAGAAAGGACGTGATCACTGCAAACTTGACTATTCCAGATGAAAGAAAAGTCTCACAAAGATTGGTTACTAGCTGGGTAGCTATCTAAGACTTTTCTAGTCTCTGAATTTCTCTGTAGTGAGACACAGAGTTGTCTGAAGCAGAGGTTCTCACACTGCATTGCTGGTCTCTGCTGTACGTGATGTGATAGGGAAAGGGTCTAGAGGGAGTGCGTGGCCCGCCACAGAGGCAGGAGCACTTCGGCTCCTTTTGAGACTGTCCTCCCAGTGTCAGTCCCCGACAAAGGCGGGCCTCCCCGGGACAGTCTGTTCCTCAAGACCCTGAACGTGGAGGAGCTGAGTCCAACAGCATAAAGAGCGGTGCATCACCACTAGGCTTCTTCACACAAGTGCGAGGCTGGTCGCTTATTTAGTAAGTCACCGTAGTCCTGGAGTAATAGAAGAAAATCTTAGAGCTATTGCTCTAGTTACAGAAAAGGCATGACAGGACTCAGCATCCGTCGTCCCAGGAACACTCAGCACACTAGGAAGAGAAGGAAATTACTTTGTTGGAGACAGGGTCTCTGTGCATGTAGCCCTGGCTGTCCAGAATCCGCTAGGTAGATCACGCTGGCCTTTGGCTCTGGCGTGCTGGGATTAAAAACATAGTTTATGTTGCATCTAGCCACATGATATTGCCCTACTAATGGAAACAAAGCTGGGGCCCGGTGTTAGCACACTGCTCAACACTGCTGGTCTTTCCAGACTCTGCACTATGCAAGGGAGCACACAGCACATAAGACAGAAGATAACACATCTTAAAACACAGATAATGTGTGTGTGTGTAAAAATTCCAAAGGCATGTAACATTACACAAATAATTAGATTTGATCAGTGAGATCATTTGGGACAATAAGCTCCATATATAAAAGTCAAGTTGTATTTTATATACTAACAACCAAAAAATGAAACTTAAAACAGTGCTGGTTAAAATAGCAATAAAAAGCAAAAATTATTTAGAAATAAATTTACTGAGAGATGGCCAGACTTCATAAACCATTGCTAGAAACTTAAAGAACATTCCATGTTCACATATTAGAAATGGGGTGATGTGTGATCCTAATTAGTCTTAACAATAAAAACCCAGAGTCAGATATTGAGGGTGAAAGCTGAAAGATCAGAGAAGCAGAGCAGCCACTAGAGAGACTTCTTACCTCTACGAAATCACTGACCAAATTGGGGAGGGGAGGGCGAGATCCTGTCTCCACCTCCCTAGTGCTAGGATCAAAGGTGTGCGCCACCACTGCCCAGCTGTTTCTCTTTTAGACTGGTTCCATCTCCCTTGGCCCAGGGTGGCCTTGAACTCCTGGTCTTCCTGCTTCTTCCTCCCAAGTGCTGGGATTAAAGGTGTGAGCCACCACTGCCTGGCCTCTATGGTTAACTAGTGGCTGGCTCTGCCCTCTGTTCTCCAGGCAAGCTTTAGTTCTCAGAACACAAACAATATATACAACAAGAGGCTCTCCCAAGATTTTCCCGACTGGTTTTGGAAAGAGAGCACACATATCATTTCACAGTAAGCTGTCAGCCTGACTAGAAAAAGCCAAACCATGATGCTTTTAGAGAAAACTGCCACAGAATATCCCCAGTGACTTTGAAATGGACAAAGACTTTTAGGTACAGAAAACAAACAGCCATGGAAAAAAAGAAAATATACATTGGACTTCATTAAAGTTTAAAAAATTATGCTAAAAAATGAGTAACAGGACATGTTGAGAAAAAATACAAGTCATTTCTGACAAAGGACTGCATGTACCCAGGTTACATACAATAGTAAGGCAAGCCACCAGTTAAAAATAATATTTCAATAGCCATTTCACAAAAGATAGTATGGATTGCTGATAATTGCATGAAAAAAAAAACCAAAAAGACCGTACATCATCAGGGAAATTCAAATGAAAGCCACAATGAAATTCTAGCACATACCAGTAGAAAGGTTTAAATGGAAAATTCTGAGGCCAGAAGGTTTAAATGGAAAATTCTGAGGTGTGGTCCTGTACACGGAATCCCAGCACTTGGGAGTTGGAGGCAGGTTAGTTCAGCAGCTGTTTACTGAGTCCCATGGTAACTTGAGCTGTACATGAGATTCCGTCTCAAAACAACAACACCACACGCCAGAACACTTGACAGCATCGAGTGTTGGTGACAGTGTGGAGCAGATACTAGCAGACTGCAGAAAGTGTTTCTGCCACCGTGGTAGCCAGAGGAGCAGACTGCATTGTGACAGTTACAACACACGATTTACCCTGGCACTGGTAACGTCCTAGGCTGGCATTCATCTCAGTCCTCCTGCTTTCTGAGTGATTAAACTACACATGTGTGCCACCCCAGCCTGGTGTTGACCTCCCTGTTCCCTGAGGCTGACCCTCCTGGACTACAGTCACCATGCTTGGTTTGTTTGGTCCTGGGGATTGAACCCAGAGTCGCATGCAGGCAGGCAAGCACTCTGCCTTCTGAACTACAAATCCCAAGACCCGCCTTGGTTCTTCTTTTTGACAGTATCTTACTCTGTAGCTCAGGCTATACTAGATCTATGTAGCCAAAGCTGATGGCCTTGAACTCAGAGTAATCCTCCTGCCTCAGCTGCCTGAGTACTAAAGCTTTAACCCCAGCATACCCTGCTTCTTTACCCTGTTAACACAGCAGTTGATTTTCGTGCAGTGCAGCATGCCTCAGGAAATCCTGTCATGTAGATTTCCTCTGACATACTAATTGTACCAATATCTTGTTTGGGATCTTTAATCAGTACCCACAAGAATATTAGTCTGCGGGGTTTGTTTGCAGGGTGTGTGTCTATTATGGTATGTTGGCTTTCTAGGATGAACTAGAAATGTTCTCTGGATTTTTTTTTTTAATTTTGAAGAGTTTGAGAAAGATTGCTGTTGATTTTCTAAACTTTTGTTAGAATTTACGGGTGCAGCACTTGGTCCTGTCTTTTCTCTGCTGGGAGGTTTTTAGGATTGATGCTGCCACCTTGCTGGTCTGTCATTCATAGTCTTCCCAACAAGACAAGAGCCATAGCTGAGCAATAGCCACTGCGCCCTTCCTGGGGCGGGGCCGTGTTTCTGCCTCACTTCTTATGGTTCCAATGTGGGCAGAAAGATGGTGGATGGTGACGGGACCTGCGGAGGCAGGTGCCAGATCCACCCTGGCCTCTGACCTGAGGGGCCTTAGCCAGGAGACTTCCAGCTATTAGAGATGCTTGGGCTGGTTTGGGATGGCCTCACTCTGGGAACGGTGTGGTGTCTGGCAGATCTCCTTTGCCTGGTTAGTGCCACATGGGCTCTCGAAGCAGCCTGTGGGGCTGCTCCCCGGCAGGCGGGATTCTGAGATCCTGGGGTGTTCTGCTCTGCAGACTGATGAAGAGAAGCAGCTGGACTTGCCTGTGATGATGCCAGTTTTTGACAGAAACACCTGCAGCATCCCCAAGTCTCAGATCTCTTTCATTGACTACTTCATCACGGACATGTTTGACGCCTGGGACAGTAAGAACTGGCCCTTCCTGAGGGAGGGACTGGCTAGTTAGATGGTAAGTGATGTGGGGCGTAGACTTCCCAGGTGGGCTGGAGAGAAGGAAGCCATCCTGGAGGGCAAAGAGCCTGTCACGTAAGAGGTACCCAGAAGAGGACCCCAAGGATGTCCCTGGCCCCCTGTGCACTCCAGGGGTGGGGGTGTGCAGAGCTGATGATACCTGTGGGTCCGGGGGCTGAGAACAGCTTTCCCTCCGGTCCCCTCGCCCCAGAATTTGGCGTTACATTACGGCCGACTCCCTTGGTCCTTCTTTAAATGCGGGGCCAGGGCATAGCTTTGTAGTGGAAGGCCCAAGTTCCACTCCCGGAAGGAAATAAGGAAGCCCAACCCCATAAAGAAAGGCTGTGTGAAGACGCTGCATCCCTGTTTCTCTCTCCAGCCTTCATTGGCCTGCCTGACCTTATGCAGCATCTAGACAACAACTTCAGGTACTGGAAAGGACTGGATGAAAAGAAGCTGTGCAGCCTCCGTCCCCCCCCAGAATAGTGGGGACCTCCTGTCCGGGCCCCGCCCTTCCCGGCTTCTGCAGGTTCTTAGGCCTTGATGTTAGGCAGAACTGCCCCTCATCCGCAGAGGCTGTGAAAGGACGTGGGGCGTCACCCTCTGGGGCCACCATCTGATGCCGGAGCTGCGCTGTGTGTTACCATGGGCCTGGGGGCCCTGCAGAGGGGAGCCTGGCTCTCCTGGCAGCCACAGCACTGTCCCTCCTCGTTCCTCCAGCCGGCAGAACGGCCATGGCGGCTTGCCTGCCTCTCGGGAGGTGAGTGCTCCTTTTACCACACTGCTGGAGTGACTTGTCTCTTTAACCGACTAGCAAACGAGATAAAGAAGCTAAGGGTGATCATCCCAACTATTAAATGTTTTATTTATTTTATTAGAAGTTTGACATTTTCTATGAATTTAAAAATACTTCAAAGCCAAAGCCACCTTCAGATGCCACAACCAAATTCACGAGTCAGTCTCACGAAGTGTTTATGACTTGGTGCACAGACTTATTTTCGTAATGCAGATCTAAAATATAAAATGATACATTTTATCACACTGTAGAAATGTTAGACTCTTCTCGTCGGCGGTCGGTGTTAGTGGGGAAGGCATTTTGCTGGTGAGGCTCATTCTAGTGTGCAACAGAGGCCACATCTGCAGACCCGGTTCTGAGCAGCATCTGTGATCCCAGGAGTTTTGCAGGTGTGCCTTGTCAGAAAAACTTGGATGTGACCATTTTTTTCCTAAAATTTTATAATTGAATTTCCAAGAGCCTGCCTTATTTTATACCGTTTCTATAAAATATGCCCTATAAAACAAAGCAAACCGGACTACTTAGTGGTCGATATTTTATAACTAACATGGGATATTTGATTCTAGAAATGTATAAAGGCGATATCTCTTTGTGTTTTTAATGAGCATAATACTACACAGATGACACTTAATGACATGTCAGAGGGTTGGTTTCATCTTAGACTTGTATTTTTTCTGGATGAAATTAAACTGTTGTTTTTAAGAAGTCATTTGTTGCCATTTCTTTGGTATTGTCTAATAGTAATCTTTCTAAATTAGGAATAGACATGTATTTCATAGAACAAACGAGCAACTGAGCACCTCCCTGGGGTCCTGGGGACAGGGTTTCAGTTTGCACAGGCCTTTACCCTGCGTGAAGAAGACTAACTGTGGGCCCGCCTCGGAAGAACCAGCGGATCTTCCCGCCTCGTGCCAAGGGAGAAAATGAGCCCCACCAGCAACTTCAGCCGCCATGGCTGAGAGGCTGTAGGACATCTGGGCAGTTTCACCACACAAGCTGCTAACAGGGCAGTGGGAATCATAGTCTAACACTGATCAAGAGCTAAAAGCAGCAGTAGGAATTACAAAGTAAACACCATGTTTTTCAATGAATAGATCTGAAAAGACCCACAGGAGACAAGCTAGCCCAGGGGTTCTCAACCTCCCCAATGCTGTGACCCTTTAATACAGCTCATGTTGTGGTGACCCCAACCATACAACCATACAATTATTTTTGTTGCTCCTTCATACCTGTAATTTTGACACTATTATGAATCGTAAGTATCCGATATGCAGGATGTATGGTATGTGACCCCAAAGGGGTCAAGACCCACAGGTTGAGAACCACTGTTCTAGGGTCTGGGAAACAAGAAAAGCCTGTGTATGGGACTCATAACGGAAGAAAAGAAAATAGACTATGAAAACAGAAGCAGAGGCATCACAGAGCCAAGTGTATCCCGCAAACACAGAGGCGGAGTGCAGTGCTCCTCACTGTTTCTGCGAGATCCCAGATGAAGAGCAAAGCGGGAGGAAGCAGAGGTACTAGACCAGGCTCGAACTTGGTCCCGCCTGACAGCTGCAGTCCTCTGAACCCCAAGTGGAGCACGTGTTGTCGGCCCTCCATCACCGTAACAAACGTCGGAAGCGAGGAGACCTGTTACAAGGTGGTTTGGGCCCACTGTTAGGAGCGTTGGTCCACACCACCTGGGCACGTGGTGCACATCGGGTCGGGGCTGAAGGAGGACGAGGAGAGAGTCCTGGCATGCTCTTTTGGACATGCCCCTCCAAGCCAGTGTTCCCCCACTCTGAAGTCTCTACCACCTCCCAGCAGTCCCAGACTGGGAACTAAGCCGTCAAGACGTGGCTTTTTAGAGACCCCACGCTGCAGCAGTGCATAAGACACAGCCTCACGGGGTCAGCCGCAGAACGTGAGCTCAAGGAGAGAACTAGAGGCCACCACCGGGCCAGGAGACACAAGGCTTCCAGTGCCCAAACAGCCAGGAGCTCCCAACCCAGACCCGCTTCCTTAGCTACACAGGTCTTCAAAAGGCAGCAGAGGTAACTTCAGACATGCAGACACAGCTCCTTAGCGCCCCTGTGAAAGTGCAAAAGATGCCCTCTAGAGGTCAGATCCAGTAAGGGGGCAAATATCTGGACAAAAGTAGCCATAGTGAGTGTGAGAGAGTGAGTGAGTGAGTGAGTGAGTGTATGTGTGTGTGTGTGTGTGTGTGTGTGTGTGTGTGTGTGTGTGTGTGAGAGAGAGAGAGAGAGAGAGAGAGAGAGAGAGAGTGTGTGTGTGTGTGTGTGTGTGTGTGTGTGTGTATGTAGGGGGTGTGGGGTGGTAGCAGTGACAACCAGGGACAGAGGAAAACATGCACACAAAAGGTAAGCTAAATGTTAAAGAAGTCAGGATCAATAATTGTCCTTGACATTCACCAGGAAAGGACTTAGGACAGAACTCAGAATGACTGAAGAGAGAAAGGATAAGCCATGACTAACAACCATTAGAAGCCACGGGGTAGGGTGGGGACAAGAACTGGAAAAGGTAATAGAAGCATGTATATAAATAATGTGTGCAGAACTCTGGAGATGTGTGCAAAGACACGTTCTGAGAGTAAAATGTAAAAAGTCTCAAAAGCTTGAGAAATCACAAAATAGCCATAAAAGTTATAAATTCTAGGAAAGATGTAAATAAGGCTGAAGAAGTGGCCCTGATTTGGAGATGACCCACAGAAGTCACAGAGTAGTCACATCCAGAATATTATGGAAATGGCTACATGTCACCAAGGCCCTTTGGATTAGCATGTGAACTGACCACAGCAAACGGGAGGATAGGAAATAAACAAGCTTTGCACACATTGGTAGTAGAAATTGGGTTGTTCCCACCACTTTGGAGAGCAGTCTGGAAAAAATATAAATCCTCAGCAACTTTATTTTCATATCTTAGACTTGCAAATGTTCATTAGAAGATATGCTCAAAGGATATTCTGCCTGCCTTCCTGTCGTGAAAGACTAGAAGCAGTCTGGATGTCCTTGGGAGAACGAGGAAATGATGGTGTTGTGTACAGATTATTTGTAGTTTGATTCCTAAGGCTCCCGGTGATGATCCTGCCTCCCTATGTTCACAGCAGCTCTGGTTTGGACCTGCTGACTTCCTTCCAACCATGAGAATATGGCAAAAGTCATGGGGTGCTGCTTCTGGGTATTGGCTGCAACTAGTTTCCAAGGCTGTTGTGGGCTCTTCAGGGCAAGCATCTGGCTTAAGCCTTTGGAGACTGCCAGCAACCCTGATGTCCCTCAACTGGTCAATGCATCATCTCAGTCTCCACATCCATCATTATATTACCTTGTATGTGTCTCTGTTCCCTCATCTCACAAGGACACCAGTCACCGTATTCAAGGACCACTTCACAATTGTTAAATGAGGTTGCATTTTGAGGGCACCGCCCACTGGTTCCTTGCCTAATCTAACAAAGCAGCTACCATGTCTCCAGCTGCTCTAAGGAGAGGCCCCTGGGGAAGGAAGAGCAGCCCACAGTTGACAGCCAGCAAGAACTGAATCCTGCTGGCACCCACGGGAGTCAGCTCTTCATCTAGTAACACCCCAGAAACACCTCGTTACAGCTAAGTGAGGATCACAGCTCCATTCCTCACCCAAGTAAGCCAAGGCCGTTAAAGGTGGTGGTTGTGGTTTGGTTTTGTATTTTGGTTTGGATTTTTCAAGACAGGGTTTCTCAGTGTAGCTCTGTAGACCAGGCTGGCCTTGAACTCACAAAGATCCACCTGCTCTGTTTCCTGAGTGCTGGGACTAAAAGCGTGCTCCGCCACCACCCCCCACCTGGCAGTTAAGCCAGTAAGTTTTGAGTTTGTTTTCTGTTTTGTTTTGTTTTGCCCACAGCAATATAATCACTATATCAACTATACTAGCCATTCAGAATAATGAGTTAGGGCTCTGGTGTCATCTGGGGGAAAGTTCAAGGATAATATAGAATGAAGAGTCCAAGAAACACTGTGACACCTTCTGCAGAAATGTTTCCTAATTTCCAAAACAATTCACAATTGTTGGTATGAAAATTAGTAGGAGTTTGAAGTTTGCAGATCCTATGACATGCCTTGTGTACTAGTGGCCTCCTGACATACTAACTAGCTCACCAGAATGTTCAGATGGTTCAACATACAAAAATCTGTCTATGTAATCCACCACATAAATAAACTTAAAGGAAAAAAACCACGCAGTCATCTCATTAGATGCTGAAAAGGCCTTCGACAAAGTCCAATATCCCCTTCAGATAAAGGTCTTGGAGAGATCATGGATACAAGGGACATACCTAAACATAATAAAAGTAATATACAGCAAGTCGATAGCCAACATCAAATTAAATGGAGAGAAACTCAAAGCGATCCCACTAAACTAAGGAGCAAGACAAGGCTGTCCACTGTCTCCATATCTATTCAGTACAGAACTGAAGTCTTACCTAGAGCAACGAGGAGGCAACTGCAGGAGACGAGGAGGCGCAAGGTGGAGAGGAGGAGGAAGGCAAAGTCATTATTCAGGGGTGATGTGATAGCATGCATAAGTGACCCCAAAATTCTACCAGGGAAATTCCTACTGCTGACAAACACTTCCAGCGAAGTGGTTGGATACAAGATTAACTCAAAAAAATCAGTAGCCCTCCTATATACAAATGATAAATGGGCAGATAAATTGTAGGAACAACACCCTTCACAATAACCACAAATTATATAAAATATCTTGGAGAAACTAACCAAGCAAGTGAAACACCTGTATGATAAGATCTTCAAGTCTTTGAAGATATCAGAAGATGGAAAGATCTCCCATGCTTATGGATTGGTAGTATTAACATAGTAAAAATGGCCATCTTACCAAAAGCAATCTACAGATTCAGTGTAATCCCCATCAAAATTCTAACACAATTCTTTACAGACCATGAAAGAACAATATTCAACTTCATATGGAAAAACAAAAACCCAGGATAGCCAAAATTTATTTAATAAAAGAACTTCTGGAGGTATCACCATCCTGATTTCAAGCTCTACTACAAATAGAGTAGAAACTATATAGAGTAACAAAACCATATGATATTGGCATAAAAACAGACAGGTGGGTCAATAGAATTGAACTGAAGACTGACATAAATCCACACACCTAGAGACACCTGATTTTTTTTTTTTACAAAGAAACCAAAATTATACAATAGAAAAAAAGAAAGCATCTTCAACAAATGGTGCTGATCTAACTGTATGTCAGTATGTAGAGGAATGCAAATAGATCAATATCTATCATCCTGCATAAAACTCAAGTCCAAATGGATCACAACTTCAACATAAGTCCAGATACACTGAACCTGATAGAAGAGAAAGCAGGAAATAGCCTTGAACTCATTGGCACAGGAGACCACTTCCTGAACAGAACACCAATAGCACAGGCACTAAGACTGACATTAAATGGGACCTCATGAAATGGAAAATGTTCTGTAAGGCAAAGGACACCATCAATAGGACGAAATGGCAGCCTACAGAATGGGAAAAGATCTTCACCAACCTGACATCTGACAGAGGGCTGATTCCAAAGTATATAAAGAACTCGAGAAACTAAACATCAAAAAAACAAAACAAAAACAAACTAAACTAAACTAAATAATCCAATTAGAAAATGGAGTACAGGAGTCTAGGCTGCCACTTGGGACCATGTTGGTATCTGAGGGCCGCACTGCCACCGGGGCCATGGTGACATCTGGACCTGGGCTGCTACTGAGGACCATGTCTGAGTCCGTGGTCCTACTGCAGCTGGGGTCTGTGTTGAAGTCTGTGGCCAATGGTGCCACTGAGGGCCATGTGGATGCCTGGAGTCAGGTCAGCCATCTGCTGCAGCCAGAGCCATGCAGATCTGAGTGGTCTGCACAGCTACCTGATGCCATGGAGACATCTAGGCCAGAGCTGCAGCCGAGGGCCGTGTCTGGGTCTGTGGCCCTGCTGCAGCCAGGGTCTGTGTTGATGGCCAAAGTTCCTGTTACCATAGAAGGCCACGTGAATGCCCGAGATTGGGGCCTTGTTAGTTGTCTAAGGGCCATGCTGATGCTGGGACCATGATGGATCTGAGTGGCCTGAACTGCCACCTGGGGCAAGGGTGACATCCATACCCAGCTGCTGCTGAGGACCACGTTTGGGTTCCTGGTCCCACTGCAGCCGGACCAAAGTTACACGGGAGCCCGGGGTTGGTGTCCGGGGCCATGCTGCCACCAGAGCCATCCTGACCTGAGTGGCCTGTGCTTCCACCCAGAGCAGGAAGTTGTCTGGGCCCGAGCTGCTGCTGAGGGCCATGGTCCAGCTGCAGCTGGGGTCTGTGTTGATGTCTGTGGCCTGTGTCGCCTCGGGGAGCCATGGGAACCATGCATGACGGCATCAGAGGGCCGATCTGAGCAGGACCTGCCATTTGCTGGCCCCAACCCTCATGGGAGAGCTGCCTCCCCCACCTTGGGAGAGAGGGCCCCACTCCTCACATGCTGCAGGGAGAGCTGAGAGCTGACCCTGATGGCATGGGCATAGAGGAGCTGGCTCTGCCCCTCACCTGGCCTGGATTGACCAACTCAGCTACCACCCAGGTCCACAGCCGGGCCTGGGGTTGGCCCACCCTAACATCTGCCCCATCTAGGACCTGCTGGAGCTCCTGAAGGATCTGGTCCTGTGAAATGATAGCCACAGGATCTCCATGACCAGGAACAGCCTCGGAATATCCCAGAGGAGTTTCGGTGAGGATCCAGTGATAATGGTGTACCAGAAATCAGGGGCCTTGAACCAGACCAGTGACTCATTGCCATGAACATTTGCAAATAAAGCTGATTGGACAAAAGGGGTTACTGTGTGACACACCTCAGTTCCCAGTGCCACCAGGATGGATGGAGAGGTATTGGAGAGGCTGGAAAGATGGAGGAGCAAAGTGTTTAGTTTTGTTCTGTTATTTTGTTGTTGTTCTTTTAGTTTGTTTGCTCGTTTTGTTTTTTAATTTTCATTTGGGGAGGCCGCTGCTGGGGGGCGGGGGAGGATATGGAGGGACTGGGAGGTGAGTGGTGTGAAATTCCCAAAGATTCAATAAGGAAATTATGTTAAATATATATAAAAGCAAAAGATACAGGCTGGCAGCTGTTGTAAAGGATGCAGAGTCTGGTTCTCATCACCATGTCAGGAGGCTCACAGCTGCCTGTAACTATAACCCTAGGCGATCTGATGCCCTCTTTGGCATCTATGGGCACCTACACACATGTGCACACACATACACATCCATAAAAATAAAAATAAAAGCTGTTAAAAAAATAAAAATGGAAAAGGGGATCCCTCCCAGTGGACTGCTGGCAATGGTCGAGAGACAGCCGGGACTGACCTACTCTGGTGATGGGATGGCCAAACACCCTAATAGTTGGGCCAGAAACCCCATCCAAGTACTGAGGAATCTGGATGCAGACATCCACGGCTGGGCCCCGGGTGGAGCGCGGGGAGTCTAATTAGTGAGAAAGAGGAGGGTTTATATGAGCGAGAATTGTTGAAACCAAGGTTGGATAAAGCACAGGGGCAAATAACCAAACGAATGGAAACACATGAACTATGAACCAAAGGCTGAGGGGCCCCCAACTGGATCAGGCCCTCTGAATAGGTGAGACAGTTGATTGGCTTGATCTGTTTGGGAGGCATCCAGGCAGTGGGACCGGGTCCTGTGCTCATAACATGAGGTGGCTGTCTGAAACCTGGGGCTTATGCAGGGACACTTGGCTCAATCTGGGAGGAGGGGACTGGACCTGCCTGGACTGAGTCTATCAGGTCGATTCCAGTCCTTGGGGGAGACCTTGATCTGGAGGAGATGGGAATGGGGGGTGGGCTGGGGGGGAGGGGAGGGGGTCAGGAAGGGAGAGAACAAGGGAATCTGTGGCTATTATGTAGAACTGAATAGTATTGTAAAATAAAAAAAAAGATATTCAAAAAATTTTTTAAAAAATAAAAATGGGATACAGATCTTAACAGAAGAATCTCAAATGACTGAGAGGCAATTGAAGAATTGCTCAACATCCTTAATCATCAGGGAAGTGCAAATCAAAATGACGGAGATTCCATCTTATACCTGTCAGAATGGCTAAGGTCAAAATCACAAATGACAGTTTATGTTGGAGAGGATGCAGAGTAAGGGGAACACTCCTCCACTGCTGGTGGGAGTGCAAGCTTGTACAGCCACTTTGGAAATCAATATGGTGCTTTCTTAGAAAATTGGGAATCCATCTACCTCAAGACCCAGCTATACCACTCCAGGGCATATACCCAAGGGACGCTCTACCATACACAGGTTCATAGTAGCATTATTCATAATAGCCAGAAATGGGAAACAACCTAGATGCCCCTCAGCTGAAGAATGGATAAAGAAAATGTACATTTACTTAATGGAGTATCACTCAGCTGTTAAAAAACAATGACATTGTGAAATCTGCAGGCAAATGGATGGAACTAGAAAAAAATTGAGTGAGGTAACGCAGACCCAGAAAGACAAATGTGGTGTGTACTCACTCATAAGTGGACGTTAGCTGTAAAGGGAAGGAGAGCCAGGCTACAACCCACAGTCCCGGAGACTCTAGGTAACAAGGAGGGCTGAAGGGGGAAAGCTTGGATCTCCCTGGGAAGGGAAAACAGGATCGATTTTGTGGGTGGGTTGGGGGGAGGTAGGGATGGGAACAAGAGGGGTCAGGTGGGGCATGGGTCGGGGGGTGAGCACTGCAAGGACAACTGGAAAGGGGGCATCTGGGGGTGAGATGGAAACAGAGCAAAGGAAGATCCCAGGGATCTACAAGGATCCCTGAGCTAAGACTCCTAGCAATAGGGGATCTGCAGCCTGAGCTGGCCATTCCTGTAAGCAGGCAAGACTTTCCGTGGAGGGATCGGGACAGCGACCCAGCCACATGACCTTCCACCTACAGTCTGTCCTGCCTCTGGGATGTGCAGAAACTGTGGGAGTGGCCAATCAATGACTGGTCCAGCCTGAGACCCATGCTCGGAGAGGGAACCCACCTCTGACACTGCCTGGAGTGCCAGGACCCAGAGCCTGGATAACCCAGAGACCTAGGATAGAACCAACCAACCAAACAAACAAAAAGTCCATGTATATTCTGTTATACTCAGTATAATCTAACCCCATGGTCATCAGAGAGGCTTCATTCAGCAGCTGGTGAGACTCCTAACTGTGGGAGCAGGGGCTTTCTCTGACTGTTTTGACAGCTTTTGTGACCCTGCTCCTCATGCTAGGTTCCCTCATTCAGCCTCCATACGAGGGGAGGTGACCAGTCTCACTGCAACTTAATATGCCATGTTTGGTTGATACACATGAAGGCCGGCCCTTTCCTGAGTAGAAATGGAGGAGCGGATGGGGGAGGGGCAGAGGGGAACTTGGGGGTGGAGACTTCGAGGAGAAGGAGGGAGGGGAAACTGATGGAAAGGGAAAAAACAATTAAATCATTGACAACTAAATAAATAATAAAACGAAAACTAACACTACTTCAATACTAGGCTCAGACCATAATATCCACTATAAAAATTAACTCAAAATTCATCACAGGTGTAAATATAGAATATGAAACTATTAAACTCCTGGGAGATAACCTCAGAGAAAACCTCAAAACAAAAACAAAGGGAAAACCCAGACTGAGGACTTTTTTATATGGGAGACCGAAGGAAGGCTGGGGACGGCTCAGGGTCAAGTGCTTGCTGACTGATCAACCCGAGGACTCTGTAAAGGACACTGGGTACGGCGGAGGACGGGGTCAGGAAGATCAGTGAAGCTTGCTGGCCGGCCAGTCCACCGGAAATAGTAAACTCGGGGTTCAGTAAGAGACTGTCTCAACAGAAATTAATTATAAATACATATATAAATAATATATATACATCTATAAATAGTGATAGAGAAGACACCTGACCTTGACCTCTGGCCTTTGCACTTGTATCCGAATACACACACTGCAACACACCTTCATATACAAAGTTTTTAAGAAAGAGATCAGTGGCAGGGTGGTGGTGGTGCACACCTTTAATCCCAGCACTCTGGAGGCAGAGGCAGGCGGATCTCTGGGAGTTTGAGGCCAGCCTGGCCTACAGAGAGAGTTCCAGGATAGCCAGGGCTACACAGAGAAACCCCATCTCCAAAAAACCAAACAAAAGATCAGTGGCAACCCATGATAATAATTGATGAGCTGGACTTTCTACTCTGAAATATATCAAGAGGGTTTACTGGGAAGAAAACAACATTGCAAAATACACATCTGGCAAAGGACCCTGCTGTGGGATGGTCTGTATGTCAAATGCTCTGATTGGTCAATAAATAAAACACTGATTGGCCAGTGGCCAGGCAGGAAGTATAGGTGGGACTAACAGAGAGGAGAAAGGAGGGAATAGGAAGATAGAGGGAAACACTGCCAGTCACTGCCATGACAAGCAGCATGTGAAGATGCCAGTAAGCCACAAGCCGCATGGCAAGGTATAGATTTATGGAAATGGATTAATTTAAGCTATAAGAACAGTTAGCAAGAAGCCTGCCACGGCCATACAGTTTGTATGCAATATAAGTCTCTGTGTTTACTTGGTTGGGTCTGAGCAGCTGTGGGACTGGCGGGTGACAGGGATTTGTCCTGACTGTGGGGAAGGCAGGAAAACTCTAGCTACAGGACCCTATTTTAAAATGGGTCAAAGACCTCAACAAAGACATACAGTTGGCAAGCATACAACAGGAAAATGCCAATGAAAACCATGATATACTAGGACATGGCGGACTAATACAGTCTGCACCAGACAACACCAAATGCTGACAGGGATGTAGGGCGTCACACTACTGGTGGGATTACAAAATGGCATGGCCATTATCAAAAGATAACTTGGCTGTTTCAAAACAAAAACTTTCCTTAATCGTGTGTGTGTGTGTGTGTGTGTGTGTGTGTGTGTGTGTGTGTGTGTGTGTGTAGGAGCCCAAGGAGACTAGAAGAGGGCTTGGGCCCCTGGAACTGGAGTCACCACGTGGTTGCTGGGAACTGAACTCGGGTCCTCTCCACGGCCCTTAACTGCTGAGCCATTTCTCTAAATAATAAAGAAAATAACACTACTCTTACCACAAGCTCTGGCAAGATCTGGCAAGCCCAATCCTTGATATTTATCCACATAAAATCCCCTGGGTGTTTAGGCAGATCCACCCATGACTGCCAAACTTGGAAGTAGCCAAGATGATGCCAACAGGTGAATGATCAACTGTTAATGCCAGACAGTGAAGTTCTTTAGTTAGTGCTAAAAAGAAATGAGCCATCAATCCATACACACCAGGAACCCTCAGGGCACACGCTGTGTAAAGGAAGCCACACTGGAAGGCTGTGCGGTGTGAGACTCCATCAAAGCAGGAGAGTGTACAGCGGTCTGCCACTGTCCGGAGTGGGTGGGTGTCACCTTACACCTTTGCTGGCACAGTTGGAGTGTTGGGGCGCGTGGTCTCCCGCTGGGTATGGGTAAGGACAGGGCCTTAGCTGGTGCCTGGGATTCTAGTCTGGAGTTCTCGGCTTCCTGTCTGCTAAGATGTGTGGCGCCCCATCTTACACCCCTCAGTCTTGCTGCTCTCAGTCCTCACACACCGCCAAGCCCCTCCCCCTGAAACCATGAACCCAAACAAACCGCCCCTTAAGCTGCTTCTGCCACAGAACACAAAAGCTCACATGGGATGACCAGGGGATGCAGGTGTGCACCGCCCATGCTGGGGATCTGAATTCGGGTCCCCATGCTTGAGCAGGAAGTGACTGACCCACTGAGCCATCTCCCTAGTCCCTTTCTCTTACCTTGTTATGGACCACCAAACCAAACCAAATCCAAGATGGTACAGATCAAAGGCAACCAGATTACAGACACACAGGAGGAAGGCGAAATGCACATCCCTGCAAGTGCCTGTTTAGATGCTAAACACACTTGTTTTAGCTTGGGATACTGCTGCTGTGATGAAACACCAAGACCCAAAAACAAGTTGGGGAGGAAAGGGTTTGTTTGGCTTACACTTGCATCATCAGGAAGTCAGGACAGGATCCTGGAGGCAGGAGCTGATGCAGAGGCCATGGAGGGGTGCTGCTTACTGGCTTGCTCCTCATGGCTTGCTCAGCCTGCTTCCTTATAGCATCCAGGACCACTGGCCCAGGGATGGCCCCACCCACCATGGGCTGGGCCCTCCCCCATTGACCACTAAGAAAATGCTTTACAGGCAGATCTTGTAGAAGCATTTTCTCAACTGAGGTTCCCTCCTTTCAAATGACTCTAGCTTGTGTCAAGTTGATGTAAAGCTTGACACTTAAATCCTCCAGCTGTATACAAAGAAAGAGGCAATTCCAGCTGCCCACAGGAAGGCAGTGGTGACCGGGGAACAAGAAAGGAAGGGCTTTTTTCTGCACTTTTTGTGGGTCACTTGGGAATTTTGAACATTCCTGGGAGAAAAGGTGTAAATAGATGTAAAAGCATTTATCTTATTTTCAGGATAGTTGTACACAAATGGGTTTTGGGAGATGGCTCAGTGGGTAAGTGCACCTGTTATACAACCCAAGGGTATAAGTTCAAATCCCAGAAGCCACATAAAAAGCTGAGTGTGGCTTAGACACACTTCTAACATTAGCACTGTGGGGTGGGGGTGGAGACCAGGGAGACATGGGGTCCCTAGGGCTCGCTGGCTTCTAGATTAGCTCCAGGTTCAGGGAGAGACCCAGCCGAACAGGACACTCAGTGACCTTCTCTGGCCTCCGCACATGGGCGTATGGGGCACGTGCCCCTGCACCCATGTCCACATCCACTGGCACACTCATGCATACACACATTTAGTACAAATGTCACCGTCACCTACGTTATTCCACGACTTTGGCATGATTCAAAGCGGAACTTCCTGCAGAGTCCTTACTGTACGCGAGGGCAGACTACACATTAGAAATGAGTAGTTTTGGTCTTTGCCCCTAGTTCCAGGAGCCCTAAATCCTGTGCTGTTTTCTAAACAGACACATCTGCTCTCATGAGGCTCCGGAGTGAGGCGCGGTGGGTGGCAGACAGCTTCAGGAGGAGGCTGGGAATGGAGGATGTCCGGCCATGGTTAGCTTTACCCTGAGCTGGGGGGAAGAGGCGTTAGAGCCTGAATTAGTCCCTAATGGCCCGTGGCTTAGTCCATAGCACCTCGATGAGAAAACACACGGGAAGCACTCTGAGCCGCGGCTGGGGATGAGCCGAGGCTGGGGAGGGTGGGGCCCCACAGCCCCTCCCCACTTATCTGGCCCCACTACCTTCCATTGGGTGGTGCTCTGGGAGCTCCTACTGGGGTTGGCTAACTATCAGACCTGATGAGTGGGATGTGGGAGCCCCGATTCACATCGGATTCACATCAGTCTCACATCGGCGGTCCAGGGTCACGACCTGCAGTGCTGCTGAAACATGGACCCAGTGTCAGGATGGACCTGAACTGCAGGGAGCCCAGCTGCTCTCTGAAGAAGTGGAGGAGGAGTTAGTGTGAGGAAAACCAGCACAATGTGCTGTCAGTAGTCAAAACAGCAGCCCAGGGAGGAAGTCAAGGAGATTCTGAAAATGAAAAAAATGGGGGTTAGACCCCAAGATAAGAAAACAGAGTCCCATGATTAATTGGTGAAGTGCTGTCCCTTGCTCCGGTGAATCAATGGAGCTGAACAGACCCTGGGAGTAGATTAACACAGGTCAATCCTGGAATTCCTACTTGGGAGGCTGAGCGGGAAGAAGCATCAGTTGAAGGCGTGTCTGGGCTGCAGAGTGAGTTCGTGGCCAGCCTGGGCAAGTTAAGAGATCCCATCTCAAGATAAGAAGAAGAGGGTTGGGCATTCAGCTCAGAGGCAGAGAACCTGCCTGGTGTGCATGAAGCCCTGGGTTCAACCTAGTGCTGCAAAACATTCATGCATGTGCCCACGGCAGATCAGCATGGAATGCAAACTACTCTTGAATCATGGGAGGTGGACTCTCACCATTTATGTAGACTGGCCTAGTAAGCTCTCCTGCCTTGCACCCCCCTCCAGGTTCACAGGTATGTGCAATAAATCTGCCCCCCCAAGTGCTCTACTACTGAGCTAAGTCCCGAAACCCAGTAAATTCTTTTGTTGTTGTTTGAGGTGGGGTCTTACTGGGTAGACCATGCTGGTCTTGAACTTGCAGAGATCTTCCTGTCTCCCAGTTCTGTGACTAAAGGTACATGCCACACATTCAGCGCCCCCTCCATAATTTTTTTCTTTCTTGTGTTTTTGTTTTGTTTTTGTTTGGAGCAGGGTTTCTCTGTGCAACAGCTCTAGTGTCCTAGAACTTGCTTTGTAGACCAGGCTGGCCTTGAACTCAGAGATCCATCTGCCTCTGCTTCCTGAGTGCAGGGATTAAAGGCGTGCAACATTACCACCAGGCTCCAATAAATTCCTTATAAGTGAAAAACAGTCATAGAAGACATGGCATCAGCCCTAGATTTCTTAGAGAAAGACCGGCGATGTCTCCTGTTTAAAGGGGAGGGAGGGGTCAATGGTTGTCCTCAAAGTCCCACCTCCTGGCTGTGCTCTCCCCGAGGGGGTGCTGAGCCAGGCACCCAAAGGCAGAGAAATTTCAGACGGAGGGAGAGGAGGGAGAGGGAGGGAGAAGAGGGAGGAGAGGGAGAAGGACGGCCAGAGGCCAGAGACCAGAGACGAGAAGAAAAAGAGGGAAAGGCTTGCTTCTGCTTTCTTCAAAGAGGCAGCTGCTGGAAGAAGCGGCCAGTGACTCACAAGGAAGTCTTTTCCCTGGTGGGAGCAGACACAATGGGCCAGGAGTGGGGCGCCAGCCTCTCACAGCAGCCAGGAAGAGGCTGAATCAACGCAACAATAGTCTCATCTTGCTGTGGCCAGAGGAAACTGCAGGCCACTCACAACTGTCACGCTTGTGGCTATGCAGCCTGTAAGATGGTCTTGAGTCTGGAAGGAAGGACTCCTGGGAAACCAAGTCCTCCAGCCAGGAAGGTCAGCACCTGCAGCCTTGGCACCCCAGGGAAGGAGCACCCCGGCTCTCGGCTCCCGGCCCGCCCTCCTTGCAGAAGGAACAGCGCCAGCTGGGACCTGTCTCCACAGGCCACCCTTCCCGTTTCCTCCAGCCCCACGGCCCCATAACCTCCAACCCCACCTGCAAGGCCGGGTTCCGGGTTCCTGGCCGGTGGAGCGAGCCCTGTTTAATCCAGAGGGAGGATGTACACCCAGCTGCCAGGAAGCAATGGCATTCACTCAGCGGCCAAGAACAGCATTGTGGGCAGAACAATGCGGGAGGGTCCCGGGTAGATCAAGGCTGTTGTCCCGGAGAGAGAAAGGGGACCCGAGTGGAAATTACATGGATGGAGACAGGATGAAGAGGCTTTCTAAAAATAGGGCTAGAGGTGGGAAAACGATTTGGTGGTCAGGGTACCACTGCCCTTCCAGGACCAGGATTAAGTTGGCAGCACCCACAGCCACCTGTAACTCCAGCTCCAGGGGCTCTGATGCCCTCTTGTGGACTCCACCAACACCTACACTCATGTGCACACACCCTTCCACGCGGAACTGTTTATCACATCCAAGGATGGGAAGACAAAAATAATTTGGGGGGCAGTAGGGAGATGGCTCTTAGCAATGAAAACTGAAAAGCAGCTGTGTCTGCAGAGACTGATCGACTGATTCATTTTGATCTTGTGGGGAGATTGGAATGTTGCGGGTTCAGAGGCTGATTACCTATTTCCGGCTAGTTCTAGCCTTACAATAGCCATCCCTTGGCCACCTGGGTCATAACTAACATCTTCTGACTAATAGAAATCTTTTAGAAAGTTGGGTGATGGTGGTGCTCACCTTTAATCCCAACCCTCAGGAGGCAGAGGCAGGAGGATCTCTGAGTTCAAGGCCAGCCTGGTCTAAGGAATAGGTTCCAGGACAGCCAAGGCTACACAGGGAAACTCTGTTTCAAAACAAACAAAAAGGAAACAAAGGAACCTTTTAGATCGCATTAACCTGGCAGACCACCGGCTTTCACCAACCCACGCTCAGAATCGTGCTCAGTATCGGCAGCATCTGGGGCCTGTAGGACAGCTCCCTCAACCCACTGTGCCTCTCTCTGATGTACCCCAATGTATTTTAAACTTCATGAAACCGCCTCCATGTTCGAACATGGGATCTGGGGTAACCTAAATCTCCGTTTCCAGGCCATGGTCACTCAAAGGGGCTCCAGAACAAATTACCTCCTGTTCCCTTTAAGATGAGAGCGGTGATGTTTGTGTGTGTGTGTGTGTGTGTGTGTGTGTGTGTGTGTGTGTGTGTGTCTATGCTTTGCAGGTAAAGGTACTTGCAGAACATGGAGTTCGGGTCCCTAGACCCTATGGAAACGCAGGTGAGGGTGCCTGCCTGCGAGCCTCATGTGGGAAGCCGAGCAAGATGCTTGCCAGACTAGCCTAAATGGTGCTAGGAAAAAACGCTGTCCCAGCACACAATGTTGAGAGTGATGGGGGAAGACCCTACCAACCTGAGCCCACTCACTTGTGCATCAGTACACACACACACACACACACACACACACACACACACACACACATCTACACACCTTCTAAAGATTCAGTTTATACATGATCTGTCTTCAGGCACACCAGAGGAGGGCATCAGATCCCATTATAGATGATTATGAGCTACCATGTGGGTGCTGGGAATTGGACTCAGGACCTCTGGCAGCCAGTGCTCTTAACCACTGAGCCATCCCCCCAGCCTCCACATACCTTCCAACACACTTATATGCATTTTTTCTTTATGGCAGAAAAATTGACATCACATAAAACACCAGTTTCTGACCTCATTGTTCACCTTAGGTCATCCCCAAAAACTCGGGTTTTGTTTTTTTGCTGTTGATCTATGTTTTGCTTTGGAGACAGGGTCTCTAGCCCAGGCTGGCCCCTAACTTCCTATGTAGCCTTGAACTTCTGATCCTCCTTCCTTTACCACCCCAGTGCTGGGAACTTGTTCTTTTTCTTCTCCTTTCTAGAGATGGGGTCTCACCTTATAGTCCTGGCTGGCCTGGAATTCTCAGTGTAAACCAGACTGACCTGGAATTGACGGGGATCCAGGGTAAACGATGTATTATTACCAAGGCCAGCTCCGGGGATGGGCTTGCATGCTGGGTTTCTCTGACACCCGGGCAAGCACTCTATGGACTAAGCCACCCCAGAACCTTTTGTATTTTTGTTTTGTTTTGTCTAATACAGCTGAGGCTGCCCTTGAACTCCTGACCTCCAGCTCACCAGGGCTGGGGTCCCAGGCTTGTACCACCACACCCAGCTTTTGAACATGGTTTAAGGTCACTGCCTATAGATAGGTGGCACCTTCAACAGGAACAGGCTTTAGAAACTAAACTGTCCTTCCTGGTGACTTCATGAGGAGTGCAGACTTGAGTGTTCCTTAAAGAACATTAACATCGGAAACTTTGCTTTTAACATTAGACAGTGGTGGTGCACGCCTTTAGAGGGAGGCTGAGCTTGAACTCTCTGGGAGTTCAAGGCTAGCCTGGTCTGCAGAGTGAGTTCTAGGAAAGCCAGGGCTATACTGAGAAACCCTGTTTCAAAACAACAACAACAAAAACCCCATACACTTCCTCCAACACTGTAGAATTCCTTTGGACTGCCAGCCCCCATATAAAGACACAGGCACTTATTACTTATGAATGCTCAGCCTTAGCTTAGGCTTATTCCCAACTAGCTCTTATAAATTAACCCACTTCTATCCATCTACACTCTGCCACATGGTTCTTTACCTCCCTCCATGTCTCGCTGGCGAAATTCACACACCTCGATTCATCCTGAGTTCCTCTCTCTGCCCTGAAGTCCCGCCTAACCTCTCCTGCCTAGCTATTGGCCATTCAGCTTTTTATTAAACTAATCACAACAACACATCTTTACAGTGTACAAATGTCCCACAATACAACATAGTTCACAGAATTACATACAAAATTAGAGTAAACAAGATTAGGCACGGATAAAGCTTGCTACAATGTACCACAATTACAGGAAGAGATTCCTAGCTGCCAAAGCGAAAACAAAGTTGAACCAGTTGGTAGTGACAATATAAGGCAGCTGTCCCCTACTTTGATCTTGATGGGGATTTGAGACAACTTCTCCTGTGGGAACTGTAACATCAATTATATTGTAACTGTCATGTGCGGTTGGACTTGTTGAGAACAAGACTCAAGCATGTCTAACCCAAGTGTCCAAGACTCCCTGTTCTGGGGCAGGCTGCCGCCGGCCCTGTAACAGGGAGGAGGAGAGCAAACATCAGAAGGCATTGAAAACACTGAACGCTTGAGAACAGCTAGAAGGTGAACCCTTTGGAGCAGAGGCCACTCCACTTCATCCATGGCATCAAAGCACTATGGTGGAACAGCCACTGGAAGCTCATCCAGAGAGGGCCCCAATACCACTGTGGGGGCGGCTTCCCAGCCATAGAGGACCCCAGTACCACTGTGGGGGCGGCTTCCCCAGCCACAGAGGACCCCCAATACCACTGTGGGGGTGGCTTCCCCAGCCACAGAGGACCCCCAATACCACTGTTGGGGGTGGCTCCCCAGGCACAGAGGACCCCCAATACCACAGTGGGGGCGGCTCCCCAGCCATCACTAGCCACCGCTGTTGGGTGAAGGAGACGACAGAGCTAAAGCTTTATCTGTCACTTGCTTTGTTCGCATGGAAGCCCCTCCTGAGGGTCCGGAAACACTCTGCCCCGCCTGCCAGGGACTCTCAGTTGGAAACTCCAGCTGGCTGCCTTCATGGAGCTTAAAGGCGCCTGGCTTCAGTTTGTCATGTATCTGTGGTTTGTTCTTTTATGTTTGCTTGTTTAATAAACTTATGTCATTCAACTCAGAAAGCGCAGCTACCCCAGATCATTCTCTGGCTAAAAGCAAGACTCTAAGGTGGCCTGGAAACACAACGGAACTCTGTACTTGCAGACACCAGGCTCCTTAGATAGAACACATTTGATGTGACACTGTCCCACAGACCTCACAAAGCCACCTCCACACTCACTCCATTGACTTGGTTGTTTACAGTTCTTGAGGAAAACAATTCCTGATTGATAGAAACTAGAATGTTTAAACTAGCTGTTTAAAATATGTTCAAAGAACTGAAGAAAATGGTACCTACACCATGCATGATACAAAAGAAAGAACAACAGATGTATATAGGAGCGGTTTTATATACTGTTGAAAAGAGAATCGAGATGCGTGTGGTGGCACATGGTTTTAATTACAGCACTCGGGAGGCAGAGGCAAGTGGATCTCTGTGAGTCTGAGGCCAGCCTGGTCTACAGAGTGAGTTCCAGGACTGACAGGGATACATAGTAAGACTGTCTTAAAAAAGTGGGGGGGGGGAGGCTTGTGTTAACATAATTTGTTATAAGACATTAATTATCATATCTAGAACAGTCTTTAAGAAAATAACTCAGGGGCTAGACAGCTCAGCAGTTAAGAGCACTGTCTGCTTTTGCAGATACCTGGGTTAAGTTCCTGAACCCACATGGCAGATCAAGACCACCTGTAATTCCAGTTGCAGAGGATCTGGTGCCCTCTTCTGGCTTCTGTGAGCACTGCACCTACACTCACATAGCTGAAACATGCCTGTGTGTGTGTGTGTGTGTGTGTGTGTGTGTGTGTGTGTGTGTGTGTGTGTGTGTGTGTGTGTGTGTGTGTGTAACAGACAACTCAAAAGGGGAGATAGCAGTGGAAATAACAAGGTAAACGCTAGGGACGCTGCACACCAGCTGGTGTAATAAAACAGCAGCAAAGAGACAACTGTATGTCAAGTTTGGGGCCAGCCTGGGCTACAAAACAGCAAACATTGGGAAATAAGTGCTTAACAGTCTCACTGGATCAGGAATCCTCTCAAGCAGAAGTGGATTAGGAATAGATTAAGCATCCAATTGCAGGTAGAGAGGATCAGAATGCCATTTACAACTTACGGCATGCTTTCTACAAGAGATAGTTTTGATTCAGACACAAAAGTTGAAACTAAAAGAATTGAAAAAAAAAAAAAAACCAACCAAAAACCCCACCATTTGGGCAGTGACAGAGGGGACAGATATGACTACACGAACCAGATGACGTTTGACATTTTAAACAAAAATTAATAATTTGGTGGTAATCCCAGCACTCTGGAGATGGAGGCTGAAGGGTCAGGAATTCAAGACTATCCTTGGCCCCATAGCTAGTTCCAGGCCAGTGTAGGCTACCCAAAGCCCTGACAAGAAACCGGCAAAAACTGAACTAAAGTCAGTAACACTCGAAGGAGACTTATCACACACTGGTTAACGCTGCCATGCATTGGGCACACTCCACCACAGACCACATCTTGTGCTCGCAATTCTCAAAAAGTGAACTCATTCCTACTGAGTGTGTTTTCTGACCAAAACAGGAATGGAATTAGAAGTCATCGGCCAGGAGACAATTCGGACACACACAAACCTAGAATGTAAATCACAATCCGAAACAGTAGCTTCAAGAATACGGCAAAGCGATACCTGGCCATACTAAGACCAAAACCGACCAACAATTGCAAAACAGTGAGAGAGAGCCTTGCTTGGGAAAGAACTCACGGCTAGAGATTACACACCGAAAGAGAAAACTCTCAGATCAATAACCTAAGCTCCACTGGAGTAAACGAAACCCACGGCCACAGAAATAGGGAAACAGCCAAGGCTCCAGGGCTGGGCTGAGACTTAGGAGCAGGGAGCTCACCTACTATACACAAGGCCCTGCGTTGGTTCTCAGCAACAGAAAAAAGAAAATTATAGCAGAAGTAAGTAAAAAGTGTAAAACCAAGTAAAACTAAAAATTTAAATAGATGAATAGATTAGCAAACTTGAGCTAAACCGCTGAAATTATCAGTGAAAGGGACCCATTGCCAGCCGTCTAGACACACCGCGGGCTCTCGGGCAATGCCGGGAAGAGCTATAAGCCAACAATCAGACAGCTCAGGTTAATCCAGGAAGTCCTAAGAAAGATGAAAATGAATGAAACCAAGTAAGAAATGCAAAACTTGCTGGGCACGGTGGCAGCACACGACTTTAATCCGAGCACTCAGGAAGCAGAGGCAGGTGGAGCTCTGAGTTCGAGGCCAGCCTGGTCTACAGAGTTCCAGGACAGCCAGGGCTACATAGAGAAACCCTGTCTTGAGAACAACACAACAAAAAAGAAACGCAAAACTCTTCCCTAGAAGAAAACATCTCTCAATTCATTTGGTGAGGTCAGCATCGCCCTTATGGCAGACAGACAAAAGTATCTATCATAAAAGGGTGGGCAGGATGGCTCCGTGGGTAAAGGCACTCACTGCTGCTGACCATGACTACCTACCTGAGCTGGATTCCTGGGATACACACACAGGAAGAACAGAACCAATGACTCCCAACAAGTTGTCCTGTGAGCTCTATGTGTGTGCCTGCCACACCCACACACACATATAATATCACAAGAAAACCACAGACCAGAGTATCTTAAGGATGTCAAAGTCCCCCTACACTAGCAACTGAGTACAGCAACAAGTGACCAGTCACCACAGTACACTTCATTTATCTCAGCCACGTAAGGATGGTGCTACACACAAAAGTCCATGTGTCATTGGTTTAGTTTAGACCTTACTTATTGAGATGGGGTCTTGTGTCTCAGGCTGACTTTGAACTTCTGGTCCTCTGCCTCTACTTTGCAGAGTGCTGGGATTACAGCATGTGAAGCCAAGCCTGGCTTATGGTGCTGAGGGAACACCTAGGCCCATGCATGTCGATCAGCGATCTACCACTGAGCTACATCCCCAGTCCTAGATCGGATCTTCAATGGCCCCTAAAGCTTGTGTGTTAATGAACTCTATCATGTAATTATCTCAGGTATTGTTGCCAATACAGCAAGCTAAGAACCGTATTGTAAACAACCCCCCAAAGACAATAAAGAACAGACTCTGAAAAAACATTTGACAAAATCCAACAGAGGCCAGGAAACATTCATGAGGCAATCAAAACTGCAGCAGAGGTGATGTCCTCAGCTCCACAGCTAACACACTTGACAGTGAAGAGCAAACAGCATGCTTTCTTTTATTCATTCATTCATTCATTCATTCATTCATTCATTCATTCAATTATCAGCTTGATACAGTACAAATTCTTATCCTAATAGTGAAATGTTTCACTGAGGCTTGCCCAGTGACTGAGTAAAACCAAAACTTATTATAAGCCACACTCATCCTAGGGTCCCCTTTCTATGTAGCCTCCCTGGTTCACACAGCGTGTTTTCTAGGCTCAGTCAGGCTGGCTCCACCCCACTGCGGCTGCTGTTCCTGGTGGTCATCCCATGGCCCCTTGCAATTGGGCTGCACTTTCACCAACAGCCTCCTGGGTTCTCTTCAGGGCTCCAGCCCTGTTACAGTTCCAAGCCTCAGCTGCTCTCCATAACCCCTTCAGGCCTTCAAAACCAGGACCACCTGGATGATGCTTACACTACCAAGTCTGGCTGCTTCTGGAACACAGCTTCTGTGTTCTGACATCACAGACTCCACACAAAAGGCCTGGTGGTCTTTGCTTCCCTCTGAACTTCACAATCCAGGCCTCCATCATCTGCCAAGCTCCCACATAACAGCTCACTGAGCAACACTCAATGGCTTTTCTAGCCTGAAGTTCCACAACCTTCCATAACCCTCTCCAAAACAACAGTCAGGTCTGTCACAGCAGATAGCTCGCTATCCTGGCACCAACCTGTCTAAGGTCACTATTGCTGTGATCAAACACCATGACCAAAAGCAGGGGAGGAAGGGCTTATTTGGCTTACATGTTCACATCACAGTGCATCAAAGGAATTCAGAACAGTAATATCAAAAGCAGAAACCTGGAGGCCGGAGCTGACACAGAGGCCATGGAGGGGTGCTACTTACTGGCTTGCTCAGTCTGCTTTCTTGGAGAACCCAGGACCACCAGCTCAGGAATGGCACCACCCACAATGGGCTGGGCCCTCCCCCATCAGTCACTAATTAAGAAAATGTCTCACAGGCAGATCTTATGAAGGCATTTACTCAATTGAGGTTCCCTCTTCTGATTGACTCTGGCTCAGTGGCTCTCAAACCCTCATGGGGAGGCTGAAGAACCTTTTTATAGGGTAACATATCAGATATCCTACATATCAGACATTTACATTATATAATTCATAACAGTATCAAAACTAGTTAAGCAGTTAAAGTAACTATGGCTAGGGGATCACCACAACACGAGGAACTGTATTCAAGGGTCACAGCATTAGGAAGGTTGAGAACACTGCTCTACCCCATGTCAGGCTGACATAAAACCAGCCAGCATAATCCAGAGTAACTTAATGCCGGATAGATTGCACAGGTGTATAAAATAGAAATAAGCCAGGTGTGGCGGTACATAACTTTAGTCCCGGCACTTGGGAAGTAGACGGGGCTCTGTGAGTATGAGGCCAGCCAGGGATAGCTACACAATGAGATCTTGTCAATACAGCCACCCACCTATCCCAGAAGTAAGTGTAATAGAACATCTGAGGCACTGATTCAATGAATTTTCCACATGAAGCTACTTTAAAGGCAAATCCTGAGTGACAATGGGTAGTAAACTCATCATATTTGTTAAAGGTCAGTTCTGGGGCTGGAGAGATAGCTCAGAGGTTAAAAACACTGGCTGTTCTTCCAGAGGTCCTGAGTTCAATTCCCAGCAACCATGTGGTGGCTCACAACCATCTGTAATGAGATCTGGCTCCCTCTTCTGGCCTGCAGGGATACATGCAAACACAACACTGTCTACATAAGTCAGTTCTGTCTTTTGTTTAATTATCAATAAATGGGTGTTCTGGCCTCATCCAACTATCTTTTTCTCCCAAGTGCTGGATCTCAGTTACAGCTGGGGAACTGGGGGGCCAAAGTCCTCCTTGTAGGACATTCCAGTAAAAGGAGCATGTAGTAAAACAGATGCCAAATGAGGTACAGGTTAGCCTCAAATACTTGAAACCTACTAATTATAAAAGGGAAGAGTTTTCTGTTGAATTCTAGGGCTCAAAGATAAAAACCCAACAGATGGGAATTCTGTGCCAAACAGCGCCATCTGTGGTATTCACACAGGAAATGTCAAAGAACACCCACAAAACCAAACAGGCACACCCACCTTCCTGGCTGACACCACTGTCCTCCAACTGGGCAATGCTGGTGCCAACTCTGTGTATCCAAGACACTGGGGGGAGCTGGCAGCTAAGCAGCTTCTGCCAGGTCCTGAGAGCACACTAGAGCTCTCCAAGTCCTAGGCCAGGTCTGCACACGCAGGCCGGTTAGTGCTCAGCTCCTGGCTGCTCTATCCCAGACTATGGCCAGGCTAGTTAGTCCCGAGAGCTCCTGCATCGGCCTCCTACCCTTCTCAGCAGCAAGGACAACACAGGCAAAGTTGTTTTCAGGTTTATTGAAAATATGACAGAACAGATTCAAACGGCTCCACGCGGTGTTTTGAAATTCATCCCAACTGTAGGCTGAGTGACCTGCAGGTTAGAGAGGCTGCCGAAGTCCTGCAACGAAACACAAGACTCGACGTGAGTGGGCCAGGGTGACCTGTGGTTAGCACCAGCCCCGCCAGACTGGGGCCTGGACTAAAGCCAGCCAAGGGGCTTCCCACCCCCAGGAACAATCGTTCAACACACAACACACCCCCGGTAACCTTCTTCAGGCAGGCACTTCCTAGCCAGGACACACTGAACAAACAGGCCTACAAACTGCAAAGCCCAGACCTGCCTTCCACACCCAAGGAGTCAACACTCGCTTGCTAACTAAAGCTTAACTGCCTGTCCGTAATCCCTACCATAGCCCGTGTATCCAAGGCTGTAAGAACACCAGTGCTCACACCGCACCATGCTTGGAGCCCCAGTCAAGAAGTATTACAATTTGCTCAACATCCAAGCAGACGGACAAGGCACCAAGGAGTGGATTAGCTCCCATCAGGCCAAGCACACTCAGCACCCAGGGCAGCATGGTTCAGAGTCAAATGGTTTCTGGAGAAATTAAGGCTGCCTCAGGAGCAGATCCACAGCAAGCTCCAGCTGCAACACTGCTGGTCTCACCAATGCCAGGTGGCGGGGATATAGGGAGAGTACTTTGTTAGTGACTCCAAGTGCTCAAAATCACCAACAGCAGCTGGACTCTGAAGCCCACATTACCACTTATGAAAGAAGGGGAAAGAGAAGCCACATCAAAGACACCTGTCAACTGTCTTAAGCAGGGCCTGACTATTCTGAAAATGAGACAAGAGATCATTTCTGAAGTTAGAATCAAGAGTTTCTAAGAAAAGCAGGTAACAGAGCCAGAGTGGAATCAAAGACAACTTAGGAGCCAGGCCCAGAACAAAGAAAAATGCGAAGGACTCAGATAGCATACGCACAGAACAAGCAGCCACAACCATTTTAAAACTGGGTGAGAGAGCCAGCACTCATGGCCCCCGACCAGGACCAGCCACACTCACCAGAAGCTTCAGCATTTCCTTGGTGTCAGGATCTACCTCAATGATCTCCTGATCCAGGGCTGAGACCTAGGAAGGAGAAAAATCCAAATTATGAATGAGTTATTTTCCTCCTCCTCTGCTTCCATGCAAGATCAGGCCTCGCTTTTCTTTCCTTCAGACAGGTGTCTCGGGCTGTCCTGGAACTCTATGTAGTCCAGGCTGGCCTCAAGCTCAGAGACCCCTCCGCCCTGCCTTCTGTGCTGGGACTAAAGGGATGTACCACAGTGCCTGGACAGCTTCATTCCCTTTTTTTTTTTTTTAAAACAAGATAGGGCTTCTCTGTGTAACAGTCTTGGCTCTCCTGGAATTTTCTTTGTAGCCCAGGCTGACCTTGAATTCAGAGATCCACCTGCCTCTGCCTCCCAAATGCTGGGATTAAAGGCGTGCACCACCACCGCCCGGCTTTATTCTGATGCCAGAGTTATCTAGTGGGTATTCAGAAAGCCTTAAGATAAAGTCCACACTTGAGATATATGGTCAAGCCAGGAGACATGCTCACTGGGCTCCCATGTGGAAAATGAGCAAACAACTTGACCGGGGCAGAAAGAGTAACAAACAGGCAGATGACAGACACTCCCAGCCAGCTAAGTCTATAGCTGGAGGCTCACGCCTCTAACCCCAGCACTCAGGGGGCAGAGGCAGGCGGATCTTACTAATTAGAAGTGACCCTGTCCTACACCATGAGACCCCATATCAAAACACCGAGGAGCCAAATGAATCAGACCTCTCACTGAGTGGACGGAGGTCCAGAGAAAGATCCACCAAGTTTACCTCAGGAACATAGTTATCTCTCCTTTCTCTCTCTTCTTCCTGCAACTTGATAGAGATGCCTCTCACAGGACCCCTCTGAATCCTCTTCATCAGATGCGTGACGTAGCTGCAAGCACACAAGCCAGGACGGCAGTGACCACCCCGGCTCCCCGCCGGTGCCCAGGGCGTCCGCACACAGAACCCAGTGTGTGTGTGTGTGTGTGTGTGTGTGTCTGTCTCTCTCTCTCTCTCTCTCTCTCTCACACACACACACACACACACACACACACCACTGTGGACACGCACGCCCCGCAGATGACCAACCTCCCCCCAGGATCACCACTCAGCCCCTGAGCCTGGACTGGGGAGAGACCCAGCTCTGGTGCAGCGTGGTCACAGCGACGCACACCACAGCAGAGCCGAGCAGCCAGGTGCGGAGGGCGGAGCTCGGTCCCCACCCCGGGGAAGCCCACACCCCCCGCTCCTCCCGGACCACCGGGGGGACCCGAGCCCGGGAGACGGCCCGCGCGGCCCCCGCTCACCCGGCTATCTTGTTGCGGAGTTTCTTGCTGGGGATGATGGCGATCTCCTCGCACACGCGCTTGTTGGTGTGGAAGTCATTGCCCAGGCGCGTGTAGTACTTCTCGATGATGACCCGGGCCGCCTTCTTCACAGTCTTGGTGCGGACGCGGCCCTGAGGGCGGAGGGCAGAGATCAGTGGCGAGCCCGCGCCTTCCGCGGGGGAAGCAAGCGCGGGGCTCCGTGCGGGAGCGCGCCCGGCCGACGGACGCCGCGCACGCCCGGCCCGGCGCTCCCCGCTGCGGGATGGGGCCGCGGCGGGCGCAGGATGGACGCGGATTGGAAAGGACGGAGGCCCCGGAGCCCAACACCTACCATGTTGACGGGTCCCGGTAAAAGAGGAAACAGGAAGCACAAGAGAGGCCTATAAAGCGCAGGCCAGAAAGCCGCTTCCGCCCGGCTGGGGCGGCGCGCGGCTCGCCGGTGTGTCGCAGCGCCCCCTGGCGGGGTGGAGGGTCCGTGTCGGGCGGCGGGCGGGGCGAGCGTCTGCGCGTGCGTGCGAGCGTAGGAAGCCCGGCCGTCCTAGTTTCCGCTCTGTGAAGTTCCCTGCTTGATAGGCTTCTTCTGTTCGACTTTGAGGGTGCTTTAGTCTATGAGGGGCTTCGAGGCCTTGAGAAGATGAGGCGGACAGGAAGCCCGCGCTTTGGAAAGGTGAAGTAGTAGAGGGAGTCGTTCCTGACTTCCGCCTTGCGCGTGGCTCCACTCGGAGCTTTTAGGGTCCAGCCTGACTAGAGAGAGAGGCTCCTCTCACTTCCCGGGGTTACTGTACACACCGCTTCACCAGATGGGCTTTTCTTCACACCCCAGCACAACACTGCATTGGAGCTGTTCTTAAGCGCCTTAGCACGTCAAGTGACTTCTATTTTCTCAGGCAGGGAATGAGCTAACCAGGAAGGGTTAACCTCCAGTGCTTAAAACATTGGCCGGCTCACAGGAAGTGAACAAATGTTTATGTGAACAAATTAAGATCTCAATTTGCTCTACTGCCCCCAACCAGTTAAGACACTATCTCCAACCTTCAGCTTCTTCTGGCTGTTCTGCCATACCCTGGCCCAAATCAGGCTCTTAAGCAACGGCCCAGTGCCCTCATCAGCCTAGGGAGGGCCTTTCGTCTAGCTGTTCCTTGGGATGAGGTCCTCCTGGGCTCGAACCTAACATGAGACTGTGCCAGCCACGTTGGATGTATCAAGGGGCCACGGCTGTGCCACAACCTTCAACTCATCTGTATCACTGGTCAGGTGGTGAAGCACAGAAAGCCCGTACCCTGAAAGCTGCTCGTGGAGGGAGGGAGATGTCATGACCTAAGGAGCAGGAAGAGACTGAAGAGATCAGAGTCAGGATGCCCTCAGTGTTGCACAAGCTCACCTTTACCAGTGAAATGCCAATGAAGTAGCTGCCAGGCTTCAGATGGAGACTAGATCTTACAGTCTGGCAGGAAGGGAACTCGTGGATCATGACCAGTAGTGAGTTTCTGCACCTTACAGTAGGGATGCTTTAGTACACAGGAGTCCCTCTACCTCAGACTAGTTTCCTAAAGGATCAGTTCAGCAGGCTGACTTAAAACCTCTCTACCTGAAAACCATGGTGCCTGTCATAAAGCCTGGGAGCTGTATCAAAAGCTCTAGTGTCAGGGCTGTCAAGGAAATCCAAGTACTGCAAGGTATAGTGTGCATACCTTTAATCCCAGCACTAGGATGCCTGCCTGCTTCACAGGCAGGGGTTTCTGAGTTTGAGGCTAGGCTGGTTTACATAAGGAGTTCCGGGGGCAAGGACAGAGCCTGAATCAAAACAGCAAAGTAGCATCTACTCAGAAAGGAATAACATCAGCACAAGCGAGTCCAAGAGAAGAAACATGCCAAGGCTCACAGGACGGCAGAGGTCAAGTGGCTTCGACACCGTGGTGGTTGTGCCTCTGGCATTCTGGATGGCCAAGGAACTGAAGCATACAGGTCTCTTGTTTTGGACTGTAATCACCCGGCTCCTGGGTGATGGCCAAAGTGGCCGACCAGGATGTAACAAGTCCCACATAAGGACAGGTTTCCACATGCTTGCACCACCATCACCCTGGACTGGAAATCCCATTACAGGAAATCCAAGAAAAGAGGACTTTTTTCCTGGACTCTTACTGCTTGCTACACACACACACACACACACACACACACACACACACACACACACACCCAGGCACAAAGACAAAAGCACAATTTTGCTGCAACGTGTTTATTATGTGCCAAAAAAAAGTACACCACAGCTTACTCCACACATCTGTAGTAGAGTGCAGTCTTGCCTGCATATACAACAATGAGGTAGAGACTTCACACACAGCTTCACAAACCCACAGAGTAGCTGGGATATGCAACAATGCAACATCAGCTCAGCAGGAGGGAGGAGGGGTTAGGACACTGGTTCTTTGGCACACAGCTTCCCTAAGAGGGGCAAGGAGTAAGTAAATTAAAAAGGAAAAGAGTCAAGTTTGCAAATTCCAGTAGCATTTTTTTGTCAACTCGGTTGATTCATACATTCTTCAAATAAAATATGTAAGGAAGGGTCCTTGCCCCTCTAAGAGAAAGGGCTCCTGTGAGCCTTCAACTGCCCCCACCAAAAAGCAGCCCTTTTTTTTTTTTTTAATTTTTAAGCTCAGTTACAAAAGAAAAAGTCCTGTGACTGTGATTAAAAACTTCTATCAACCCTTCCCACCCCACATAAGTGCAATGTAAGAAGGTGCGACAAACTATTTAAAACTATATACAGCAGCTGCTCAGACGTAATTTTTTCCCTCCGGTCCAGTTTTAAATAAAATAATTTTCCCTTGGTTACAAATGCTTTGATTTGCAACTGTGACCAGCAGTCCCCCAGACACAAATTTGCTATAATGTTAAAAGCTGCCAGAAAAGAAAAAAATCTATTGTTCCAAATGACTTAAAAACTGTTTTAAGGAGTGTAAAAAGGAACCAGTAAAAACCCTCGAGCGTAAACTATGAAATATGATTTGGTTTAAATGAAGAGCAAAGTCTCCTTGTTTGTTTACAGTAAAAAACACCAGCTGAACACTCAGTTTATGCCGTTCAGGTGGGGGTTAAACAAAGGAAAGGCACTGTATGGCAACTGCAAGAATGAACGGATGAGACCTGCGCATCACCACCGCCAGTATTGCGAGGAATGTAGAAAGCGCTTTAATAAATAAACTTAGGTGTAGGCATCTGTCAATACCTCCTGGACACACAGTTTGTTGTTGTTTTTCTTTTCATTTGCAAAATGAGGAACTAGAATCTGGGAAAACTACATTTGCTTGAGGGTGAGCCTGAGGGTCCTTGCTCTGGCACACCCCCTGAACACAAAACCTCACAAAACTCATTGTGCATTAATTAGTGCAGAAACAAAGACAGATTTAGCAAGTACAAAGGTGACTACAAGTTTCCCTTGTCTGCAGAAAGCTAGCTCCTTGGGCGCCAGTGCAGGGTACAGGCCTGATTTGCCAGCCTTGGGCAATACAGGCCACTGGGCAAGGCCAGCTTCTCTAGCTGGCATCTCAGTTTTTCTGGTTCCTCATCAGGGGGCTGTGGTGGCGCAGGCCTTCCATGCTGTGTCGCCAGTGCCAGCAGCTTCGGCAAAAATACTTGAAGCAAACCTAAAACAGAAAGAGCGTTAGCACCAGGTACAAAGGTTCTACTTGGAAGAGGAAATGGAAGGCCCCTAGTTTCTGTGGAGCTAGAAGAGATGCTTCCTGCTAGGCCTCTCATGGTAATAGAGCTCTAAGGCAAATGCTATCTTGTTTTCATGTGTAGCCTTATGCAAACATTTTAGGTTCCTGGTGTACAGAGACCATGCAGGTTCCCAATTCCCCACCCTTCTCACCTACAGAGCAGTTGAATTTCATGGCTGCCAACATGAGAGAATGTGTGAAGAACTGGTAACAGATTCAAGTATAAGCAGACATGCCTTTCTCTTCTCAGTGAGAAGTGACTGGTTTTGCTAGCTGAATAATCTTAAACCAGTCATAACCTCCTACCAAGAATCTGAAACTGAGGATTCACTGTGAAAGACACTGATCTATAGAAGCTGATTAGAAAGACACTTGTGTGCTTGACCTTACTGCCCAATCTTACTCTGAGCTCCTGTGGGGGCCTGGGTTTGACTATCTACAGCCTCCATGCAATGACAACATCACTGTAAGACAAACTAAGCATAGATGAATTGCTCGAGTCTGGAAGGTTCCCGAACATTCCAGAGAAGGTTTCAGAATGTGGTCCAATGGTTGTGCCTGCACAAGACCAACCCAATGAACATTTCAGCATGGGCAGGGAAAAGGCTCACAGGCCACTACTCCTAGCTGAGAGCTACTGACAGCTTATGGCTTCTGGAAGAAGGAAAGTCAGTTTAAGGGTTTATCCCTTGGTAGATGGACTACCATGAGTATATAAGTAGCACACTGGGACTAGGCATGATATTTAAAAAAAAAAAAAAAAAAGGCTGAGCAAGGTGGTGCTTGGAAAGCAAAAGCAGGCCCAATCTGAGTTTGAGGCCAGCCTGGTTTACATAGTGAGTCCCAGGCTGAGGTGAAACCCTGTCTCAAAAACAAAAACAAAAAGTAATAGCATCAACAAAAAACAAAAAGATGAAGTTAAGAGGGAGTGGATGGGAAGGAGTTAAGAAAAGTAGGGTAGAACATGATCAAAATATATTGTATGCATGCATGAAAATATATTTTAATGTGTTTAAAAAAAGTTCATTCAAAACAGCAACAAGAGCACCACTCAGCAACTTATTAAAAACAGACTCTCAGGGTCCACCCAAATCCACTGACTCAGATTCTCATCTCAACAAAGTTATCAGCTGATACGTACATACATTCAAGTCTGAAAATCAATGACTGCCAAACATACCCAGATCCATCCATGTTCCACCACCCAGAGACACCCAGGAGGAAGTTCCCATGTAGCTTCCACCTTTGATGAGTGTGGTTAGAAACCCAGATACAAATACCAAAGCAGTCCAGAAGTTCAGAAATAAAGGAAAACTCAGTCCCAGCAAGGTGTACCTAAACCTTTTGGCATTGCAACATAATGCTGTCATCTTCAAGGTTCACACTGGAGAACCATGCAATCCAGATACAAAACCAAACCAACACTTCACAAGTGTGTGTGTGGGGGGGGGGGGGGTTGGGGAGGTTGGCTCCTAAAATCACAATTTTGGGTTGGGCAGCATTCACAGCTATTCTGAGGCAAATGGCACCAGAGACTGTAATTGGACATGCTTGTCAGACTTAGAAAACGTTATCAGTAGTGCTTTATTCATAGGTATCCAACTACCCAATGTCTATAAAACCACTATCTGGGTATGGTAACACATGCCAGTGATACGAAGGCTCAGGCAGGAGCAGTGGGTAAGAAAGAGGCTCGTTGCAAGCTCAAGGCTAGCTTGGCTACATGAGTCCCAAGTCAGGTAGGACTAAACAGTAAGACCATTTCCAAAAAACAAAACAAAACAAAAATCACCCACTATCACCAATGGCCACACTGTACAGCAGTAGCCCAGGAAGGAAAAGAGAAAACAAGCATTCTGACACACCAGGTTGTAGATCAACCTATCTACAGTGTGCCCTCTTGACTGTTGTCTCTATCTATGCTCCCAGACATCACAAGTTACCCAAGAACTCCAATACTCAATGTCAGAAACGTGCCTTAATATATTTTTGTATTGTGGTATGAACTTTGTAGACATTTCTAGTGCCCAGAGAACTCACCTGATCTCGACAGAAGAAAGGGCCAGGCTGTGAACTGCAGATAAGACACAGAGAATCTTCTAGATAGGGGTCAATCTGAACCTGAGGAACATCAACAGAGGGAGATAAAATGGCTCTATGGGTCAGATGAGTTTGAGGAGCGTATTATTGAGCACACAGGGATGCAGGATGTTTATTTGTTCTAATGGAGGCTAGACAGAATTGTGGGCCAGGGCCTAATATGGACAGACTAGAAGACAGACTCATGTCCTACAGAGACAGAGCTGGTTGCTGCTAACATTTGACAACCACAGGCTTTACTGCCTGATCTTCTCAGCAAAATGAACCCTGGCGTTCCATCAATTAGCAGCAGGGAAGTGCTCAGAGTATTCAGGTTAAAAAAAAAGATAAAGAAAGTCGATCTATTTAGCAATTTCAGATAAATATAAAAATGAGGGGACTTCTCCTCACCCACACCCACTCCCACTCAGGCAGCTAACAGTCTAGGTCCCTTCCTCCTGAGTCCCCAGAGACCAAGCCCACCTTAAACCCTGAAAACTCAGGTTAACTCTGCAGTTGGGCTCATTGCCCTAATCTTGGAACTATGCTTGTTTTTTTTGTAACTGATCCAAATCTCTCTCAAAGTAAGGGCATAAACCACTCACCTTCTTGGTAAACTTGGTGGTTTTGATCTCCACAAAAGCAGCGCTGACTGCTTTCAGGTAACTACGTTGGTTATTGAAAGTCACACGACCAGACCCTAGGAAAACCGGGCACTGTTCAAATTCTCTTAAACACTCAAGAAACCCTGCTCTACACCAGTACGGTCTGACATAAATTTCTAATTGAGTGGTTGTCACAGTCAAGTCGAAAGTAGTAGAACTTTAATAATATAGGTTATTTTATCTGTGTTCAAGGTATAGATTTTGGTGGTGGTTTTGTTTTGTTTTGTCCTGAGACAGGGTTTCTCTGTGTACCCTGGCTGTCATGAAACTTGCTTTGTAGCCCAGGCTGGCCTCGAATTCAGAGAACCACCTGCCTCTGTCTCCCGAGTGCTGGGATTAAAGGCGTGTGCCACCACTACCCGGTTGTGTTCAAGGTATTTTAACACATAGGAGAAGTTGCATTTCAAGTACTCAACAGCCACCTTCTGTTGGTGGCTATCACACTGGACAGTAACCATTGTAAGACATGTTAGTGTTAATCATTTAGTAAAGAGAGAAGGGAAGGGGCTCCTCCTGTGCAGGCAGACATACAGGGAAGGAAAAGGGGCTCAGGTGGTATAAATAGCAATCAAACCTTGCCTGACCCAGAGGTACCTTAGAGAACTAGGAACCAGCAGAAGAATCCCCCTCCTGCCAAGTGCGGCCTGCCCCTACAGACTCTGAAGTCCTGGTTCTCCATTTGACCAGATTCAGTGCAGATGGGTAGACCAGGTATCTGGGAAGGTGGGTTAACTATATATGCCTTGATCAGAGAGTTCAGGTCTGCTCCATTTCCAAACGCAATCACTGAGATTACAGTACCAAGTCTGGAACTAACCTTCTTTCTCAGAAAAGCTGATCAAAACTCAGTGGTCAGGACACAGACTACCTTAAGGTAGAACAGCTCAACAGCTGTACCAGTTTTTGAGTTATCCAGAAAGCACCTTTGATCTGACCTTGTCTCTTACTCTAGACAGCATCAAAGATGTAAAAATGAAACAAATGATCCTTCCTTCCTGACAAAGTCTCACTATGTATTTCTGATTGGCCTGGAACTTGCTATGTAGACCAAGCTGGCTTTGAACTCAGAGATCCACCAAGTGCTGGGACAACAGGCATGTGCTACCATGTCTGGAAGAACTTTTAATAAAGGAAACTGGTCAAGTTCTCAGTAAAGTATAGTCTTTAAGTGCAATACTACCTACAGTGTGTCCCAAACTGGTTGGCAGCTGTGTGTGCACTTTGAATTTCAACCAGCTTCTTTCACCAATATTATCATAGATCCTACAATCGTCCTTTTCCCCAGGGTGGGAAACAGGAGTAGAGCGAGATGCAGATGGGCCAGTACTGGTAACTTCTGGAGGAAAAGATGATCTGCAAACGTGGGTCAGTTCTCTCTCCACTCTCAAAGGTAAGTATTACAATCTTAATTTACTCCCAGGGGCACCAAGCCTTCCCACACAGAAGTAGGACACTCACCAATGGGGTACTTGTGCTTATCTGTGTCAATCCCAGCATACACCACTCCACCAAATAGGTCATTCAAGATGGCAGCCAGAGCCTCAGCATTGAGCATCCCGTGCAAGGCACCAACAAACACCGTCCTGCTTGGATCCAGCCTCTGAGATGGGCTCCAGACAAAGTTGCTGTCAGCCAAGACCCAAGGGATTACCTGCACCTGAAAACGCCCCCCAAAGGTTTATCAGCTCGCAGCTTCAGAGGGCCTCCTGTACAGTAGAACACATGCTTTAGATACCATAGCTGCAGCTGCTGAGGCTGTGCAGGGATGAAAGGGCACTGTTCCCCATCTGAGGCACACAGGCTTCCAGTAAGGCATCCTTATCCTTGAGTTGAATTTCCTGTGTTCATGTGTTCATAATGGTGAGAGAAAATACAACAGAACTCGCTGATTCTGCAAAGTAAGCACCAAGTACCAAACTGACAGGCCCACAATCCTGTAATTCCAACCAAGGGCCACAGGAACTAACAGAGCATGAGTTCTCAAGAAAGAAAACAAGAGTTCTGTGAAAGGTAGAACTCATAGAACATTTAAAAGCTAGGAGCATGAAGGACAGAAGGGTGAAAATGCTTATCAGTGAGATGGTTACTGGTCTAAACCTAGGTATTTAGAGGGCTTTGTGCCAGCAATAGTGGGAACATTCTCTCTCCCCGCCTCCTTCCCTCTTCCCCACCCCATGTGTATAAAGCCATCTCTCTCTGTATAAACCCATGTACAAAGATCTGAGGTGTTACAAAGCTCAGCATCACTAGGGCAAATGCTGACACCTTGTGTCTTCTGTCCCCTTGACCCCAGAGTCAAACCTAGTCTAGCAGGCAGAGGGTGTTACAATGAGGTAGGCTTATAAATGCCAGTAACTATTTCTGGAAAAATAGTTTGTGAAGATCTTTTTAAAATGCTTTGAAACAGGAAGAGAACTGAGGCAAACACAAGGAGGTAAAAACAATTCAAAAGAAGACCTCAACAAGGCTGGTGGCAATGGTCACAGGTGACAAGCAAAGATATTCTTCAATGGAAGTCTGTAGAAGTCAGACTTTCTGAGTGGGTAAGCAAGGAGGGACCAGGCACGATCTAGACCTACAGGGCCTGAGGTTTGGAGAGCCTGGTAGAAGGTACCAGGGGAAGCTAACAGCCCCACAAATTCATGACAAAGGCTAACTTTGCACACAGGGAATACAGAGTTACAGGATATATCAAAGAAGACAGGGTCTACATAGGACAGGAGGTTAGACAGGTGAAAATGAATACATTATCTGAGATAGAAAGACGACAGGAGGGAGTCAATTGTGTTGATAATAGTGGACAACAGTCGGGACATACAAAGAATCAGTCACAGAAGTGAGAGAACTGGGTCAGCCTGCAGCTGGTGCATCAGAGAGACTTAGTCTCTGCTAAGTGGTAAGGAGGGAGTGGGCATGAGGCAGACTCGATTCCTGTAGCTGTGACAGTCTCATGTGTGAAAGCAGGAGACAAAGGAGGAAAGAATACATGAATTCATCTTAGATACGATGAGCTCCTGCCTGTTGTCTGAGGGCCAGACAAGTGAGGAGAGAAGGAAGGGAACTGAGTTACTGTGGGAGCCCGAGAATGAACAACTTCAACTTCTGTCAGACTGGACAGCAGAAACATGGGGGAACTTTTATAAAGCAAAGAACCAGATCAGTCAATGAATTATTTAAAAGTGATATGACCATCTTACTAATGGGCACTTCTCCCTTTAAGACACAGATTTTAAAAATAGACTTTACTTTCTAACAGTTGATTTAGGTTCACAGCAAAACTACACTAAGAACAGACATTTCCCACATACTCTCTGTCCCACACAAGCCTCAACTAGCAAAATTCTGCATCAGAAGGTCATTCCGATGACCCTACACTGACAATTACTATTACCTCAAGACCACAGTTTACACTGGGTTCTCTTCACATTTTCTGTGAATTACTGGTTTGGAGGAAATGTGTGATGACTTTTACAACACTGCAATGGTAGCTGAATGTCAACTCACAGCCCAAAAAAATCCTTTGTGCTCTGCCTAGTCATGTCTCCCTCCCCTGGAAAGCACTGATCTTTTTAATTAGAGATATTTTTAGCTTCCCATGGAGCAATGAAATTTCACAGTAGTTTAATGTCACAAAAGTGATTTGGAATCAGCCTAATAAAAACACCACTACACCAATTCCTGAACTCAAAACAAGTGGTTCTCAAAACTCTATCCACTAGCACCATTTGGGGAGTCTGATTACAAGGGATTCCTAAACTCTACCCAGATGAATCAGTAATCCTGAGATAAGACTCTGCAATGAGTTCCCCAATGTGAAATCAGTATGATGTTCAGGGCACAAAGGCTTATGCCAAGCATTTATAAAAAGACAACATATTGGTAACATATAATAGAGCCCTGAGAGGGAGTGAAGCAGCCATGGCTGGGTTTGTGTGAATGGGAATTTATTTACTTACCCAGTCTGAGAACCAGGAGAAAATATCTGTAGATTTTATCAGTTTAGTCTAAGAAGAGAAAGTTGCTGCTTTCAATTTCATCTCTAAGGTGAGGTTTGAAATTTAAATGTAGATCAGAAGAGAGTAGAAGAGGCCAGGAGGGCTCAATCACCACTGGTTCCAGGATTGTCTATGCACATTTCACATACTTCCCTTTCACCTCAGCAAGGCCAACAGTTGGCTTTTTTAAGAAAAATGTAATTTAGAAGATAGCAATGTATTTGCCATGGACAAGAAAAGTAGATTCCTTGCCTCTGCAAGAACTGTTGCCCTGGTTCCAAGAAAAATCTAGTGCTATGATATGCCAATCATCTTGACACAGGAAGAATATGTGGTGGTTTGAATGAGAAATGTCCCCCAAAGTCTTGGCATTTGAACTCGGTTGCCAACTGGTAGTGCTCTTTGAGAAGTTTTTGGTGGTATAGCTTTGCTAGAGGAATTGGGTCACTGGAGTGGGCTTTGAGATTAAAATCTTCCTGCCACTTCCAATTTGCTCTCTCTGTCTTGTTCTTATAGCACAGGATGTGAGCGTTTTGGTCCTGTCATATTGATTTTTGTTTTCTTTTTGAGACAGGGTTTCTCTGTGTAGCCCTGGCTGTCCTGGAACTCACTTTGTAGACCGGGCTGGGCTTGAACTCAGAGATCTGCCTGCCTCTGCCTCCGAGTGTTGGGATTAAAGGTGTGTGCCACTGTGATGTACTCTTATCCTTCAGGACTCATAAGCCCAAATTACTTCTTATGTAAGTTGCCTTAGGTCATGGTATTCTAATCACAGTGACTGTGGTGGTTTAAAGGAGAATGGCCTTCGTATCTCATATGTTTGAAAGCTTGGTCCCTAGTTGGTGGACCTATTTAGGAAGGATTAGGAGCTGTGGTCTTGTTGGAGGTGGTATGTCACTAGGGGCAGGCTTGGAGGGTTAAAAATATTCATGCTGTTCCCACTGTGACCTCTTGGCCGTTCTTGCTACCATACCTTCACTTTACCATCCCAGACTCTAACCCTCTGAACCTGCAAACCCAACTGAGAACGTTTCCTTTTATAAGCTACCTTGGTCATGGTGTTTTATCATAGCAATAAAAAAAGAAACTACTACAGCAACAGAAAGTAACTAATATAGGACACCAAGCGAACTCACCTCTTTGCAGCGCATCCTTCGGCTGGACATCTTGAAATAATATTCACTCAGGCCATCTGGGCTCATCGGGTCGTGAGAACAAGCCTGAAGCAAGGCCCGGACAGACTTCTCTAGTTCAAACACCAAATACACATACCCTATACCCAAGGAAAGCAAAAGCCGCCTTAATATTCCTTAATATCCTCTATGGTGGCCAAAGAGCCATGGCTTTGAGCAGGGAGTTTCTTCTAAGGGAGGAAGCCTCAAGTACAAGATAGATAGATAGATATAGATAGATAGATACATATATGTGTGTGTGTGTGTGTGTGTGTGTGTGTGTGTGTGTGTGTGTGTGTGTGTATGTGTGTGTGTGTACATGTATATATATGTGTGTATATATATATATATATATTTTTTTTTTTGAGGTAGATTGAACCTATAGTCTTGTGTGTGCTAGGTAAGCACTCTACCACTGAACCAAATCCCTCATCCCAAAGTACATTTTTGTTCTACTCCTGAAAAGGCTTGTCAAACGAAGCACTTACTATACCTTATGCCCAGGCTAAGGGAGAGAGATGTACATCCCATTTCGCTAAGGGAAAGAACTGTCAGCTGGAACAGAAGACCCCACCTACTACTTCACAGCTCTCTACCCCAGAACACAGAGCATGCTCGGGTCAGCAGAGCCAGAAGAATAGTTTGTCGGGGGATGCAGGTATTACTTTAAAAGCCTAATTAAACTGTCAGTTCAAGTTCAACGAAGATGGGGCAGAGTGAAAATAGCACCCGCTCCTTTCTACAGGGCAGAATCTCCTTTTAGACCAGTGAGGAATCAGATAGTCGGTCCTCATTCCTGACAACTCCAAAGGGAATCTCAGAACTGGGTCAGATGACAACCTCCAAGGCTGCAGAGGCAGGCAAAAGAACACTCTTGAACACCGTATTCGGGGGGAAAGGCACTGGTGGGGTTTAGGTTTGGAGGGAAGTGCACAGGAAGAAGTCTGGGTGGCAGCTCCCACAGCACTGCAAGTTTGGACAGATGGACAAAGGAATGTGCAAAATTGAAGAGGACGTGCTGATTATACCCTGGAGTGCCTACATTACTAACAGCATGCTTCTGTGACATCCCGGCACCACGTGGTATAGTACGTGTGAGGGAAGAGGGAAAAATTCCTACCATGTCTTTATTACCTTTAGGCATATTACCTTTGGGAGGACACCGAGGGTGCTTGCCATCCTTACCAGGCCACTCCACACTCAGAGAGCCAAAAACACGGAAGGTGTTAACCAATCCAGCTGTACAGGTGAGGAAGAACAGAAACCAAGACATAGTCTATTCAGGAAAGACACAAACACAGGATCACCAGCACTCCTCCCAAGGTTCACTGTTCCTGACAACTCAGAACTGACTTCTGGTCTCATTTGTAAGCAGACACACAGAAGCACTTTGAAAGCCTATGAGGTGCACCCACCCCTCAGCTGTTCCTGTAACACTCTGCTGAGGCAGAGGTTCAGGGCCTAAACAGGAGCCTAGGGCACACACTCCTTCTTAAAGGTATGCCCCACCTTCAACTCTTGTAAGAGATCTCAGAGGCAGCTCACCTTCCGTAATATCCCAAGGAACACCTCCCAAGAACACCTTGCATGAATAGATGGGGTTCTTATAGTTTCGTGGAGGAAGCTGGCCACTCCAGGTACAAGTAGCTTCATTTACAGCTTTGGTAGGAAACAAAAAAAAGAAAACAAACAAGAGTTCAATCGACCTTTCTCTAAAATAGACTTGTTGGAGAGAAACAGAGCAGTCACAATTCCAACTTGGCTGCCCAGAACACTATCCATGGTTATTCTGAAAGGCATAACACTTTGTCTTGTCAAATATTTAAGGTAAGTTTAATGATCCTACCTCAGCAGCTTTGCCTCCAATAAAATTGAAAGCAATAGCAAATGTACAAGGTAAAAATTATCACGACTTAAGCAATTTCAACTATATAACTAAAACTATCAACAGTTTTATCTTGCTATTGTTTATAGTACTAAATAGATTTATAAACAGTTAAAGAGTAGACAGAATAATTTTACATGCAATGCCCTTGATGTTTCTGACCCCAATAGACTTTTCTTCCTAGGGTAAAAGAACCTCTACCATTTCCCTGTCTTGTCTCTGAACTCATCGACCACAGAAGTTAGGATACTGTCAGCAGAAAGCACAACAGAATGAGAACACTGCCACACCCACAAACCCACTCACACACCCCTGAGCAGGCACCGAGCTTCCCTGCTGCCCACTGCTCACCCCTGTATGAGGATGGATTTCTGCCCAAACCCTCAGCTTCCTACTTATGTCAAACCCGATCGTGTCAACAGGCGCTTTCTGCTGTGTAGGTTTGGAACTCTCTTCAGACTGGGCTGGTCCTACTAACTTCCAGAAGTCTATTCTTGGCGACTAGCTCAGGCCTTCCACATAGGAAGGTGTCCTAGGTGAGGACTGGCTACTCAACACATTACCCTTCTCCTTCAACACTGAGGAAGACATTCAAGGAGATGAGCCATCTCCTAGATACCAGGCCATTCCCTAACATGTACAGGGCTAGTATGCTCCTGTGACAACTGTTATAAGAAACTGGGCACTGCCAGCAATGTTTCATGTAAAACCAAGTAGCCTCCAGAGCATACCACTCAATGGCTACATAGTAAGCACAAACACGGGCTATTAAAATCACCAGATAGATAAACAGGGTGTTCACACTATTAGAGGAGAATGAGATATGGACAAGTTCTATGTAAAAACATGCAACAGAGGAATATCACTCATTTGGTTAGATACCAGACCTCAGAGCCATGATTTGAGTGGAAAGCCCTGAAACATTAGCTGATATAAGTAGCTCGTTTACTTCCAAGCTCAGAGGTAATGTGAAAAAAAGATTTAATGCGCACTTAAGATGACGCACCTCGCCAAGTGGTAGTGGCACACGCCTTTAAGGCAGGTGGATCACTGTGTGAGTTTGATGCCAGCATGTTCTACAAAGTGAGGCCAGGACAGCCAGGACCATACAGAGAAATCCTGTCTCAAAAAAACAAAAAACCAAACAAATCAATAAAAAAATTTTAATTCATTTTTGTATTATGTACATAGGTGTCTTGCCTACATGTATGTCCAAGTATTGTATGAACACTTGATGCCTGCAGAGGTCAGAAGAGGGTTTTGGATCCCCTGGAACTGGAGATATGAATAGTTGTTAGGTGCCCATATGGGTGTTGGGAACTGAATCCAGGTCCTCTAGAAAAGAAACCAGTGCCCTTTAAGCACTGAGCCATCTCTCCAGCCTGCACCTAAGATTATTTAAATGACAGAAATTAAAGGACTTCAAAGAGATCAGAGCATCTGGTGACATCCCATACCTTAGAGGTTAACTACCCTGAATGTAATTGGAAAAATCACAGAACAGAAAGCCAGAAAACGAACTGTGACTGCTATGACTCTGAATCAGAAATAGGAAAGGCAGACAAAACTGTAGGCATCATTTTCAAGATTTTGTCTTTCTCATGCAACAATCAAAAGCAAAGGCAGGGCACAGCCAGTTTTCACAGAAGCCCACAGTAAGAGGTGGGGCCAGCCATTTTCTGCTGTGGCACAGCCTGTCTGCCAGGCTATCTGCCTCTTTCAAATCAGTGTCAAGGTGGTCCCTTATTCTACAGAATACATGGTTCTTTACAGACCTGGAAACTTTACCACATTATCAAACCCTCTTCCAGAAGAGTTCATCATTGTGTGAACAAAGGTCAATTCTGTTTCTAGAAAGGTCTTAGGCCTCACACGTACCCGAAGTCATGCTGTACTCACCTGCTGCCTGCCGGTGTAGTCTAGCTTCTCTCTCTATGCTGAAAGGGTCTTTAGGAGCTTCAAGAAGGTCCCAGGATGGCCACACAGAAGCTCCTGGCCATCTCTTTGAAGCACTGGTTGGAGAGGGAGTAACTGCAGCCAGAGCAGCTTGTTCTTGGTCCATTCGGGACCCAACGCCCATCTTTAGAGGGTCTCTGGGCCCATTTCCCGTCATAGAAAGGAAGGGCAGAGGAGGGGAAATTCGAAGGCTTGACTAGAGGAAAAAAGAAGACAAGTTTTAAAAGACAGTTTTGTTATAAAGTAATAATCATATAACAAAATGAAAAGTATCTATCATAACATTTATAATTTAATATATTTTCTCTTATGTCTTCCTATTCATTTTTAAGATTAGTTATAGATTATAATATAATTAAAATAAATTCTCTGTCTCTCCACATAGACATTGTTTTCTTGCCAGAGAGTTCTCATAACAATTTTAATGAATTTATCACATTTTATTCAGAAGACCAGCTACATCCTACTGATCCAGTTCCCTATGGCTAATTTTTTTCTCTGATGGCTCTATACTCTATTAGAAATGCATTTGAACATATTACACTATATATTTGTATTAAATCCTGAAATTCTAAGTGTCAAAAGGATATATCATTAAAATTTGTTGATAGAATCTTTTGTATTAGCTTTGTCTCTTAGGTGGGTATCTGAGAGTTGTATTTGTCAGTCATTAGGTAAATTCCCAAGGTAAGTTCTATCTGAGTCATGAAACAGAACAAGCACCTCACGTAAACCCATCTTAAAGGGTGTAACTTCAAGTCCAGAGATGTGAAGGACCTGACTGTAGCTGTCTTTCTAGAAACTAGTCTGAACAGGTTAAATGAATGGGCAATGGGAATACTAACGCCAGCTTTCACAGTCCAGGAAGGATGGAAAAAGAAGATAGGGTGGGTTCTAAAAGCCATGAATGGAAAACTACAGAGATAAGAAGATGAGAAATGAGCCTTCTTATTCGTTAAACATTTAGTTTAGGGCATTGGTAACAAACAGAAAAGCAAGGTTGAGATGGACCTTAAATTGAATCTTATTTCAGAAAATTGTCTCATTGCCTCTTCCCCCTGAAGACTCACATGTAATTACTTCTACCCTCCAACTATACTGTCTATGCCATTCTCTATATACAATTTATACCATCCTCCCCACCTACTCTAACCCATTTCCTAACTAACTAGCATGGAGACTGCACATGTCCCACATGGCTGTAGGTAAGAACATGAGAGAGATAAATTTGATGATAGTTTCAGACTGTGAATTGGCAAGGGTCAGTGCAAAAGTATAGGGGCTGGAGTCAAATCTTGATTAGAATTCCAGTGTTAATTATTAATTATGAATTATTAAGGTAATTTATTAAAATATCACTTGTAAACTTGGGGATATTATACACAGAAGTATGTAAGTAATACTGTTTAAAGGCTAAAAAGGAAACATCTATGTACTTTCAAGAAACAGAACACTGCCAAGATGCTTATGTTTACTTTGAAATCAACTGTTTTCTAGCAGCTCTTGGAGTATCAAGTCCTAAAATGTATTGCTCACAGACATTCAAAATGCCCTTGAGTTTGCTAAGGATGAATGGCTATAAAGAGGGTGCCTGATGATGATCTTATTTGCCTGCATCCCTGGTGGACGGGTACTCTGTTTCAAGGTCTAAGACAGACACTGCAGCATTTTCCCCTTAGGACACACACAGACAACTCCACCTCCACACCCCCCATTCCTGAGCATGTTACATACAATCAAATCTGAGAGATGATCTGATCCAGAGCTGAAGCCACTCGTGTCTGAGTCAGAGGGGCTGCTAGAACGGGAGTCCAGGATGGGCCGAGTGTCCAGGCGAGATCCTCTAACTGAGGGTGCTGGGAACTTGTCCAAGTCAGACCCAAGGGGATCCAGAGACAGGAAGCTCAAGGGGGTTTTTCCTAGGACATTTCCCAGTGGATTTTGGAGCATGCTTAATACTAGGATGACAAAAAAAAGAGAAAGAGAGAAAGAGAAAAAAAAAGAAAAGAAGAAAAGGAATGCTCATGACCTCTTAATTTTCTTTCCAGACAAGAGCCCTTTTCTTTTCTCCCATAGTCACCCACGGCAGGATCAACGGCTGAGAGCATTTCAGAAACGCAGAGCATAATGTAGAGATAACTGATGGTTTGGGAGACCTGACCACCCAGTCCTCATTAGAAGTTACAGGATGACTGAACACCAGAGCTCCTGCTACTAAAGTAGCAGCAGAACTGTCCTCTCTCTGCCACCAGGCTTAAGGAGGAGTTCTATCATCTGGGATTTTGCCACTGGGGACCCTGGTTACAGCTGCTGCTAATGTCTGGATACACCCACAGTACAATTAAGAAGTCAAAACCATATTCCTTTACTGGCTAGCAGTGTGTTTATTAGATTCCCACTTTTCTAGTAACATTTTTGCTAAAACACAGAATTGCATGCAACACACCAGACTAATATAGCATAAGCATGTCTCATCTGAGAAGTTCTCTTCTGAAAACTTCTAATGTGTACAAATTTTCTATGCAGCCCCAAAATTCAAATATTTAGGATGGAAGCAGAATGATTTCATAAATTTCACTATCTGAAGAAACAAATCTGATATGAAAACCCTGGTCTGAAACTTCCTTCAGATGGTTCTAACTATGAGAAGCTCACCTGGAGGCTTCTATCTTCTCACTGGCATCTTGGGTGAAATACCAACTATTTCACTACACTGCTCGCTGGATTCAATAATCAGACAGCAGATAGAAAGTGCTAAGCAAAAATCTCCAACACACAATAAACAAGTACCTAACATCAGAAAGAATAAAAGCCTGATGTGGTACAACACACCTGTAAGCTCTAGGACAGCCTGGGTACTGTCTCAAAAAGAGAAAGAAAGAAAGGGAGGAGGGAAGAGAGAGAGTAGGAGAGGGGGAGGGAGGAGAAAAAGAGAAAGGAAGGAAAAGTAAGGAGGGATCTGAGAAAAGTACATCCTTCATCCACAAGGACAAAGAATAAAAGGGCTTCACTATGAAGTTTTGGACTCATCAATGTTAAAATAGAAGCTTTAATTGGACATTTTAGTCATCTGAAGAATAAAGACTACATCTTAGTGAGTCCACATGACAGAGCAGAGGGAGCACGCAGCAGACAGCTAGAGGAGCAACCGAGACCTCAAATCACAAGCAACAGGCAGAGAACTAAATGGAGAGACATAGTAAGGGTGTGTATTCTTAGCCTTTTTAAATGTAGGAAATATTGTAGATGTATTTATTCAATTATTATTCTACAGTGGTAAAAAATGTTTAAATTTAAAATCCCATCAGCAATGACAAGTCCCTTCACATCTTAACCAATACCAGGCACAATCAGTCTTTTAATACTACTGTTGTTACTGTTATTGGTAGTGTGTGTGTGTGTGTGTGTGTGTGTGTGTGTGATGTATGTGTGCGTGCACATGACATGATGTGACAAATGGTAGTGTATGCATGTGTATGATGCATGTGTGGGTACACATGCCATGATGTCTAAGAACAACTTTGTGGAGCTGGTCCTCTTCTTCCACTTTTATGTGGATTCCAAGGATCGATTTCAGGACACTGGGCTTAGGTGGCAAGTGCCTTTACCCACTGAGACATCTCACCAGTCTGTAGTCAGTCTTTTTTATTTTAGGATGTGTAGTATCTATGGTGCTCAGGGAGCCAAACATAAATCCACAAAGGAGTTAGTTTATTATTTTGCTTTTCAAGGAAACATTCTTTTACCCTAGGCCTTTCAAAGTAGTTTTCAAGTACTAGCACTTAACTGCATACTGGAACTAAATGTCTCAAAATGCTTAGATTCTGACACCTATCAAAAATTCCTCAAGTAATCCCTGTATTATTAAATCCCTGTCTAAAATAATTGAAAATAATCCAAGCTCCTGCGTCTATGCTTCAAAATGGCAAGAGACAAGCAGATTTTAGCATTTTCCCTGGTCTTGCAAAGCCCAGCAAAACAGTATTGTTAAACTTACAGATCATTCTTTCTACCAGTTATTGAAATGCTATCAATGCCCTAGAGCAGTTCTCAATCTCCCTAATGCTGCGACCCTTTAAAACAGTTCCTCATGTTGTGGTAACCCCCAACCATAAAATTAGTTTTGTTGCTACTTCATAACTGTAGTTTTGCTACTGTTATGAACTGTAAAGTAAATATCTGTGTTTTCTGGTGGTCTTAGGTGACCCCGTGAAAGGATTGTTTAACCTCCAAAGGGGTTGTAACACAGAGGTTGAGAACTGCTGCCCTAGAGGGCCACTTCCTTCTTCACATTTTACAAAAACAAGCTTAGGGTAGTCAACAATGAGGTGACCAAAAAAAAAAAAAGGGGGGGGGTTGGGAAGATGATGGGCTATGGTGATATACTGTGTGCCCTAATATATTGTGTACTCTAATAAACTTATCTGAGGATCAGAGGGCAGAACCAGCCACTAGATTAGACATAGAGGTCAGACAGTTGTGGCACATACTTTTAATCCTATCACTCCAGAGGCAGAGATCCATCCTGATCTCTGTGAGTTCAAGGCCACACTGGAAACAGAACCAGGCAGTGGTGGCACAAACCTTTAATCCCAGCACTTGAGATTCCATGTCTTTGCTTGGGAAGGACACACATCTTTAATTCGAGGAAGTAATATGGCAGGACACAGAAAAGGTGTATAAGGTGTGAGGAAACAGGAACTCAGGCTCTTAAGGCTGAGGATTCTGTAGAGGTTAAGAATGTGGCTGGATTATTTGTAATAGCAAGAATCTGGAAACAACCTAGATGCCCCTCAACTGAAGAATGGATTAAGAAAATGTGGTACATATACACAATGGAGTACTACTCAACAGAGAAAAACAATGACACCATGAAATTTGTAGGCAAATGGATGGAACTAGAAAATATCATCCTGAGTGAGGTAACTCAGGCTCAGAAGGACAAATACGGTATGTATCCACTCATAAGTGGATACTACAAGTAAAGCAAAGGATAACCAGACAACAACTCACAACTCCAGAGAAGCTAGCTAACAAGGAAGACCCAAAGAGGGATGCATGGATTGCCCTGGGAAGGGGAAATAGATGAGATCTCCATGAGTAAACTGGGGATAAAGTATGGGCAATGGAGAGTAGGGGATAGGGGATGAGAACATAAGGGAATGGGATGGTTTAGCTGGAACTGGGAGGGAGTGGGAAAGCAATGAAAGAGATACCATGATGGAGGAAGATATCATTAGGATAGAGAGAAACCCAGTACTAGGGAAGTTGCCAGGAATCCCCAAGGATGACCCCAGCTGGGACTACTAGAAATAGTGGAGAGGGTGCCTGAACTTAACTGCTTGCCCCCATGATCAGATTGGTGAATACCCTAACTGTCACCACAGAACTTTTCTCCAATGACTGATGGAGGCAGATGCAGAGATCCACAGCCAAACACCAGGCAGAGCTCCAGGAGTCCAGTAGGAGAGAGAGGAGGGATTCTATGAGCAAGTGCATCAGGATCATAATGGGGAAACCTGCAGAGAACCAAATCAAACTAGTGGGAACTCATGAAAGTTGGATCAATGGCTGTGGGCCTGCATGGGACTGGACTAGGTCCTCTACATGGCGAGACAATTGTGTAGCTTGATCTGCTTGGGGGCCCCCTGGCTGTAGAATCAGAATTCATCCCTGGTGCATGAGGGGGCTTTTTGGAGCCCACTACCTATGGTGGGACACCTCGTGTAGCCTTGAGGCATGGGGAAGGGCTTGGACTTGCCTCTACTGGATGTGCCTCCCCATGGGAGGCCTTGCCTTCTTGTGGGGTGGAAAAGGGGGTGGGTTGGGGGGAAGAGGGGGATCTTTGACTGGTGTGTAAAATGAATGAAAAATCTTTCTTAATAAAAACATGGCTGGCTTATGCTGTTTCTCTGATCTTTCAGCTTTCATCCCAATATCTGGCTCTGCCTTTTAAAAAAAAAATTTAATAAGGCCTTTTAAGACTTGTGTTACAACTGGCAGTTAAAAGTACTGGCTGTTCTTGCAGAGGACCCAGGTTCAGTTCCCAGCACCCCTATGGTGGCTCACAACCATCTGCAACTCCAGCTCCAGGGCATCTGATACCTTCTTCTGACCTCTGTGGATACCAGGCATGCATGTAATTAATACACAGACATGCAAGCAGGAAAAATGCACACATAAAATAAAGAAAAATTTAAAAAGTCATAAAAGAGCCAATTATGATGATAAAAATTTTGGTTCTCCTGGTGTTGAAAGACTCTGAGATGGGGAAGTACTTGCAAGTAGATAGGGAGGAAAAGAGGAATGATGCTGAGGTAGGTGAGGCTGAGAAGATAACTAGGTTCCACTTGGCAAAACAGCACCTTGAAAGCTTCAGATCCACCCCTCCCCTAAGGATTTATGTGCAGCTGAAAGAGGAGTGACATGTTCTTCAGCAATGGAACCACTGGTAAACCAAGGTGCCCATATCCTGTAAACTATCCAAATGGAACCCATTGGATATCTCTCTCTCTCTCTCTCTCTCTCTCTCTCTCTCTCTCTCTCTCTCTCTCTCTCTCTCTCTCTCTCTCTCCCTCTCCCTCTCCCTCTCCCTCTCCCTGTCTCTCTCCTCTCCCTGTCTCTCTCCTCTCTCTTTCTCTCTCCTCTTTCTCTCCTCTCTCTCTCTCTCTCTCTCTCTCTCTCTCTCTCTCTCTCTCTCTCTCACACACACACACACACACACACACACACACACACACACACACACACACAATCTTAAGAGAAATCTTTCAGGGCTGTATAAAAAAGCCCCTTAGCTTCCACTATCCCCAAAGGCTAAGAATGTCATCAGATGACATCTAAAGTCTATAGCAGGAATTCCTGGCTTTGCTGTCATCTGTCTCTTAGCATTTCAATCAGTTTGTTTATTTGCTTATTTATTTGCTTATTTGCTTATTTATTTATTTATTTATTTATTTATTTATTTATTTATTTATTTATTTATTCGAGACAGGGTCTCATACTATGTAGCACTGGTTGGCCTGAAACTCTCTAAATATACCAAGCTGACCTCAAACTGGTGATCTTCCGGTCTCTGACTCCCAAGTACTCGGATTAAAGGCATATATCACTACAACTGGCTATCACTGGTGTATTTTTAAAGTGCCTTAATATATGACTGTCTTTTGTTTTGTTGCTATAAAAATTTCATCAAAATGCTACCACATTTGAACATGGTATTTTGGGTAACCTGAATTTGCATTCCCAGGTCATTCATACTGGGCTCTAAAATAAAATACTTCTATTTCCTTTGAGGTGAGACTTGTGTTTTTATATCATCACATAGCACAAAGCAATATGCAAAAAAAAAAAAGAAAAGAAAAAAAGAAAAAGCGGGGCTAGAGAGATATCTCAGCAGTTAAGAGCATTGAGCATTGACTGGTTCAATTCCCAGGACCCACATGACAGCTCACAACTCTCTGTAACTCCAGTTCCAGGGAATCTGACACCTTCACACAGACATACATGCAGAAAAAACACCAATGCACATAAGAATAAAAATAAAACAAAATGCCCAAGAGAGAGAGAATGACTAGAATAATGGCATCATATCTAGGGACACTAAGAAGGATAAGAATGGGCTGTGGGAACTATGCCTTTTACCCAAAGTGCTTTTGTTTTTGTTTTTTTAAATGAATTGGAGAGAGCCAAAAATCAACATGGTAGCCACTATAGGTGACTTTACTCATTCACTCCAGTTTATATTCACATTTTACCAGCAACAAATTCTATCTACCTCAGCTGATATACAAACCATTAGTATCGTGGGGCTCTTCCAAATTAATGTATCAACAGGAACTGTTATCTACAGAAATCTTCTACTATGAGGCCTGGCTTGGTGGCCTACTCCTTTAATCCCAGTACTTGGGGGCCAAGCAGGCAGCTCTCTCTGCATTCCAGGACAGACTTGTCTACAAGCAAGCTCTAAGCCAGTCAAAGCTACATAGCGAGACCCTGTCTCAAACAACACCCACACCAACACTGAAATCCTCCACTATGGCAACAAGCCTATCTAAATAGAAAATGGCATAACAACCCACACTAGTGAACTCCACTTGCTCAAGAGATGGTCAGTCATCTATTTTATGATCTGGACAAAGTTCAGTCAAGTTCCTACTAATAGCAACTTCTCCATGTACTAAACATCAAACACATGTCAGAAGTACTCTGGGTAGATAGGAATCTTTCCCTAAATTCTAACAAAGAAAACTAGTTTTGAGGTTAGCAATGTGCATGCAGTAGCAGAGCCAAGTCTGATTCTTTCTGACTCCAAGCTCCATCTTCTGAAGTGCATAATTCACTAGCTACATTATAAAGCAGTCAGGACCTCATGTTCTTGGCACATTTCCCTTTGGTTCAAATCATTTAAGATCATCAACCACAGATGAGCAATCTCACCTACCAGAAAGTGCAGGGGACCTAAAAGAGAGGTCTCAAAACTTAGTTATAGCCATTGTCAGAACTCATTAAAATACACCTTAGACACCACTTGGGAGTAGAGGGACAGTCAGAGAGGCAGAGAAACATAGTACCATGAACAATAAAGAATATAAAAAGAATGACATGTAATACAATACTTTTAGGAAAGTGATGGCCAGAACTAGCTGCATGTTGTAAAAGCTCACAATGAACAGAAACAAAGGGAGCTAAGGCCTACATGTTTTAAAAAAGGCAAAACAGTTGCTACAAAAGACATTCCTGGGGCTGGAGAGGTGGCTCAGTCATTAAAGGATAAGGTCACACACACACAAAAAGACATTACTGTATCAATGGGCAAAGGACAAATCTGGAATATAAAAACAATAGTTTAATAAGTGAATACATTTGTTTTAAACCACTCAAAGTTCATTACTGTTTTGATATAGAGAAATCTAGCTAAACTCACTTTTATTTTTAATGGTTACAAAGAATGTGTATACACAAATACATATAGAGGAAAATGCACAGCTGATAAAGCAAATGGGTAAGAATCAATGTCAACAACAGGAGAAAATCTGAATTAAGCTGGTTTGAGATCTCTTTCAGGCCATACAATGAGCCAAGGTTCTGGAAACTGTGATCCAAAGTCAGATGCCCTCAAGTGACCTGACTGTCCCATTACAGCCCATCCTGGCAAAAGGCTCCAGCTCATTAATGCCATTTTAGAGTACAAGAGACTAAATCAGCAGTAATATTTTTAGACTGATTTTTAACTTTCTCTACTTTCACCCTTCTCTCTATGCCAGGTCCCTGGATTTTCAGCTGAGTCATTGTTGGAATTTTCTGAAGCCTCACTCTCCAAGTGTCTATAGGTGCCCAGATCTGATGGCAGCACTGGCAACAGCAGCAGGGACTGGCACTGGATGTCTGCAGTTTGCAAGACACACTTCTCAGCTCAACCTCACAGTGGAAGTGGGATTAGGCCCAGGACACCATCATCAAATGCTTTTTATCTAAGAGTAGTCACAGAGATATCTAGACTAGGAGCCATTATTTCTAGCCTAAGACACAGCTGTGTACTGGAAGTCTTCTTTCCTGTATGTACCCTTAGTTCTGAAGCTGCTTGTAGAGAGTTGAAGCAGATGTGGGTCCAAGAAGTCCATATTCCACATAGAAGCCTAACCCTATTTTGAACGCTGCCTCATAAACACTGTTTGAAAAAGGTTAGGAGAGCAGAGAAAGATGCCAAAGTTATCCCAGGCTGACTGAACCTGTGGATCAATGGGGAGCTCTGCAAATGACAGGGCACAGGGAATACTCCATTGAACTGGTTAACAGGACAAAAACCAAAGATAAAAATCAAAGAGGGTGAACAGGTTAATCCCATGAGACTTCTAAAAGGGAATTAGAATAGACAGGACATGTCCTCTGGCATCCTTAGCTGAACATCACACTTGCCTACTGGGCTTCTGCACAAAATGGTCATTAAGAGTCCTTTTTTCCAAGTCCCTCAGGTAGATTCAAAAAGTCCCTTCACTCTCCTGCTGAGTAATGCTGCACACAGAAGAGTCATAGGGGGAAGGCAGAGAGACAAATCCAGCGGGTGGTTAAGCTGATGAACTGAGACCAAAGGTGGAAAGCAAGTGGGAACTGTCTGCTGAGTGCCCTCACTAAGAGATTTCATCAAGGGAGCACATCACCTCTGGCTACACAGCCCCTGCACTACATGAGGTTACCTATGTTTTCTTGTCTAACATATTAAGGTTCTGGTCACAAGAAAGGGGTTAACAAGAAGAACAAGAGTTTTAGAACAAAAGACACCAGGTTTGGGATGCCGAGCCTGACAACAGGTACGTCCCTTTGGGTACTTTGCAACCTCTGTGAGTCTTTTCCATCATCTGTGCAAGCATTAAAATCATGTGATATGCTCAGCATAAAAAATTTTATATAAGGCAGCTATTTGTCACTCCATCCTCTATCCCAGGATACTGAAGAAGCTTCTACAGGCATGATATTCTATTCAAGGACTTTTCCTTTGATAGTCATGGTGATTTTCTTTAAAAACAATTCCAATTCCATTTATTTCCTTTGTGTGTGCCCATGTGTACTTGTGGTGTAGGTCAAAAAACAACTTTAGGGAGTTGTCTCTCTCTTCTACCATGTAGGTCCCAGGGGTCAAGCTCAAGTTGTCAGGCTTGGTGGCATGTGCCTTTACCTGCTGAGCAAATTGATCAGCCCTAGAGATTCTTAATGGCAATGATTTTATCCTATTCACTGATGCACCTTCAGTGCCCAAAACAGTTCCTGGCATATGGCTGGTGTTTAATTTCTACTAAGTGAATTTATAGTCAAGGTTTTCCATCCAGAGCCCTACTCTCCAACCTCACCCAGTGCACTGTCAAACACTTAAAAGTGGTAAAGATAGTGAGTTGTCAGGCTACAACTTACTGGAGAAAATAACACCGACCAGAGTCTAAGCAATAAGCTTGCACCCAGGTTCCACACAGAGACAATAAGATACCAGCCTGCTTGCAAGTATTAACTCAGATTTTCTAAAGCTATCGAACTATCTTCTCCCTTCCTCAAGGAACTGAGTGAGTTGGTTTTCAGATGGAAAGGCAGTGTGGGCACTGGGATGTGGGCTGAGTGTTCCTGCGTTACTGGCAAGGGTGCACGATCTGGCACCGCAGCTGGCTGGTGGGAGGGCTCCATCCTACTCTAGGAGATTGCACCCTCATATGGGCTTTCCACAAAGGCACAAAGCTTAGGAAAAAGGGAAGGCTACCACCACAGCTCCTAAAGGCAAACACAGCATGGAGATGAGGGATGGGTGTGTCTTTTACCCCCAGAAACCATGAGATACCCATGCTAATCTTGCCCTCACAGCCAGATCATTGCACTGGGGCCAGTCTCAAGTCTTTACAAATTCAGAAGTTCAGACTGCATTCCTTCCCTGATCCACAAAATCATGCAATATTTATCACTAAAGTGCTTGAGATGGAAAGTGAAGAAAAATATTCCCACTTTCAGAGCAATAGTTATAAGATCAGGTTTTTTAGAGGGTAGGGAAGCTGTCAGAATTATGCCTAGACCCAGCTTCATTAGACAAGGTCCTGCTGCATTGCCAGGTCACTCCTGAACAGACAATCACCTTCTGTTTAGCTGCTACAGCGTGCTCTCCAAGACTCAAGATGGACACATCTAAGTTTCTATGGGCCTAAAGCTGTATTTCAGAAGCTAACTTTGTAGCTAAGAGAAACAAGAGCCAAAGACGGGCCACACCCCAATCTGATGCCAGCACAAACCAGACACTGATGACCACACATAGGTACTCATCTCCTGTGTGAGCTCTTATTTTGCTCAGTTCCTGTGGGAGTAAAGAAAGGACGAGGCTTGTTTTAAAGAACAGATAAAAGAATGCACTGTGGCCTCCAAAGCAAAGGACATCCAATAGTGACACATTTCCTGGCCTAGGGAACAGAGTAGTTATCAACCATTCCAAAAAAGCTGGAGTTAGATAAAAGGCAGGTAGCACTCAAGATAACTTTACCTTCAAGAGCTCCTACCCACAAACCAATAAAAAAAATAAAAATAAAAACAAAAAAACCACCTTCCTCTTTCCCAATGCAGTTACCAAAACAAATGGGCACCGAAATGTCTAACAGACACTAAGAGTCCCAGACTCTGCAAAGCATTCTAAAACAACAACAACAACAACAAAAACCCCAAACCAAACAAACAAAAAACACCTGTACCAAATAGGGTGGAGGCCAGAAATCAACACAGAGTACCTTGCAGTCAGGATTGCTGGTCCTAGACTAGGGAGGTTATCTGAAAGGACAGCAGGCTTAGTGTACTCCACTATTAGCAACAACAGCAAAATGACTACAGGTACCCTAGTCCCCCATTTTCCCTTTTCCTATAGAATCTGCTAATACTTTTGTATTATAACACAACTTATATAAAGTAAAATATATTGATTTTGAGTAATAGTGCAGCATTTAAGTTCACAGTTCTTTCTGGACAATCATAAGGTTTTCATCTGGCCAACATTCCCCCAAATACCACAAGAAGGAAATAGAGATGTAATAGGAAGGTCTGAGTAGAAGCAGTTCAAAGGTATGTCAAGAATTCCCTGTAATTTGTTCCCATTAATCCTACACCAAGAAGACAAGGGATCCTAAAGGGGAGTGGCCCCTCATCTATTAGTTACCTTCAACACACAGACAAGACAGGGTGGAAGGAGAGGAGAGGACCATCTCCTTCTCTCTGAATCTGAGTTATCTTACCCTCCTCTCCTAGCCAGCCCCTTTCCAGGACTGAGGCTCTTAAACTAATGTTAATGCAATCCTAATGTTAATTCAAATAAAATTGCTCAGTTAATCTTCTTTGCTATGACTCAGGGCTACCCAACCTTCACATATAGCTCTCTAGTTTTAAAACCACTGAACAGAATCTGGTCATCCAGCCATCAGTCCCTTAAGTCCCCTCCCCCACCTAAAAGTGTTTTGCTTCATCATCTCCAAGACAGGCCTGGGCACCAGGGGCTTAGATGGATCATATCTGCAAAAGGCTGTAACCTTGGGGACCCTTGTCAGGGCCACCTCAGATGTAGACTAATAACTCCAGGGAATTTGTCAGGGCAAGTAAGAAAAGCCGTATCTGCCTTTACCAGCAGCCATCTATCTATCTGTCTTGCAACACTCACAGCTACCATCACTTGCAAAACAGCTCTGTGTTGCACGCATATAGGGAGTGATGCAAAGGGGAATAGAACAACTGTTGCTTTGGTATCTTAGCTCACCACCCCACTCCCCCTCCCCCAGCTAGTCACCTTATTCTCTTGCACTCACCCGACTGTGTGCTGCTCTGGGCTGAGGAGTCTGAGTCCTGAGTGCTCCAGGGTCGGTCCCAGCCAGTCAGTCTGAGTGATTGCAGGCCAAGGCACAAGCCATTTGCATCTGGGAGGCCACGGGGAGATTCTTGCGCAGAGGTGGGGAAAAGCATCCTGCTTGTAACTGTTTCTTCAGAGTCCTGGAAGTCTGTTTTGGAAAGGAGAACAGCAAAACAAACCCCTAGAGTTAAGGGTTGTTCCCCTCAATACTATCAACAATAAATACCACCAATAATAGTTTCCCCCAGGTTCAGGGGCAAGACATCCAAGCTGGCTGGATGCTGCAGCTGCTGCCTCTGTACTTTTGGGGGCGTTCAGACAAGAATAGTTGCCATATAGCCCCCTCCCCACACACACCCCTATCCCATCTGCATTACAGACTAGGTAGCATGTGATCGGGCTGCTGATGCTTCCCGCTGCCAGTGACATCAGCCGGCAGAGCCTAGCGATAGAGAACCGCATCATCTCTCACAGAACGGGGGAGGAGCAGGAGAGGACGACTGGGAGGAGACTTGCCTCCAAGGGAAAGAGAGCACGGGAGCTACTTGGAATAGTCCGGTGCAGTATGGTTAAGTCAGGGTTGTGAGGCAGAGCCCTCCCCCTCCAGTCTTGGCAATGGTAGCCAGGTGGCCCTCTGGCACACTGAAGTCTGCTCTGCTCTGCAAAGCAATGTGGACTCCTTGCTTGCACTGCTCTGCCCTCCTGCCACTCCCTCTCCCTCTGCTCTCCACCTCAAATCCCCAACCGCTCTAGTCCTGGACTCTCTCCAGCTGCTGGCTCAAGCCCTGGCTTTTGTAGCCCAACGTGAAGCTTCCCAATTCTGCTAACAAAAATAAGTAAATAAAAATACGACCTATGTGCTCCCTCCAAGTGGCCTCTGAGCAGCACCTTGACACAGCAGTGTTTACTGCTGAGGAATGGGATAACCATCAGAAAAACACTGTATATTTGGACCCTTGGGAACAACACCTGGTGCTCTGGGATTGTCTGGAGCAGCCTCTCACAGGAAAAAGGGGACAACTTTGGCGGGGGTGGGGTAGGGTGGGGTTGGTGGGTGGTAGGGAGGGTGGGTGGAATTTATCAAGCAATTCCAGGTACGGCTCACAGGGCCTGGCCCACAACTCACATATCAGAGTGAGATCTAGATAATCCATTTTACCCAGGCTCCCTTATACATCAAAAGGATAGATATTAACCACAAGTGGACACAAGGGCCCAGCTCTTCCTTTCCCTCTTGCAACTAAAGGAGCAGACAGACAAAACACTCCCAAAGTAGTATCTGACAAATCGCAATTTAAGAGAAACAATTTCAGATTATCATTATGCTCAGTCAGTAGTCAATACTCAGGAGCTCACATCATCTGCCTGTATTTGTCTTTTCAGGATCCCTCAGGGTGATGGCTGGCAAGCTATCAACACCACTGACACCTTTAACTGCTGTGCTGTCTTCAGAGGTGCTGCCCAGGATGAAGAACCTATTTCAATGACCCCCTCCCTCCCTTCTCTACCAGCTACAGCAACAAAATTCAACTTTCTGAGCTTCTGTCATTTCCTCTTTCCCAATGTTTCCTCCCATATCAACCTTTTCCTAATGTCTCCTTTCTCATAAGGGTCAAAGCTGCTTCCACCTCTACCAGGCTGGCTGGCAGCATTCCATTTGCCTATTCTCTCCCTTGTTGCAAGGAAAAGCAAGCAGGTAATAGGAAACATCCCAACCTGGAACTGATCCTGGCAGTCTGAGCCAGTTAAGACAGTGCTGTTAACCCAGGGAATGTCTGGTCCCAGCCTGCAGCATGCTCTGAGTGTACTTAGACAAAGGCCCTGGAGGGATGTCTCTGTGGGAGGGACTCCTTCCTTTGGAGGATCTTTTAAAGCTGTTGCTGGGTCATCCATCCATCTACATTATTCCTGTCTGGCTGTAGATACCCTGCTTGCTCCCGTCTCTGTGTGTCAAATCTGTGTCTCATCACTGTACAGGCTGAGCAAGAACGGACCCACACTAGAGCTGTCCCACCCCAAATGCTGCCCTCCTGTTACCTATGCCCACCCTCCCCCCAAGCTAAGGCTGTATTTTTAAATTAACTCATGTTTTTATTACAAAAATAAAATTTTTCTTTTTAAGCCACATATACCTGGGTCAGTGAGATGGCCAGCAAACCTGATGACCTGAGTTCAATTTCCAAGACCCACAAGGTAGAAAGAGAAATGACTCACGCAGCTGTCCTCTGATCTCCGCATGTGTGTCCTGATATGCACATGCATGAATGAACACACACACACACACACACACACACACACACACACACACACACGGCACAAACAGACTGCAAGAAAACATCAGGCTGAGTTTTCTGGAGATGCTCAAATATGGGTAAATCAATGAATGTTATAAATCACATAAACGGACTCAAGGACAAAAACTGCCTAGTTATCTCAATGGATAAAGAAAAGGCATTTGACAACATTCAACATCCCTTCATGTTAACAGTCCTAATTAGAAACTCAGAGTAAGTGGAGCAGTGGTAGCACATATCTTTATCCCAGCACTTGGGAGGCAGAGGCAGGCAGATCTCAGAGTTTGAGGCCAGCCTGGTCTACAGAGTGAGTTCCACCACAGCCAGGGCAACACAGAACTCAAAAAAACAAACAAACAAAAAAAAAAACCTCAAAAAAAAAAAAGAGAGAAAGAAACTCAGTAGAAAGAACATAGCTCAGCATAATAAAGGCAAGCTATAACAAACCTATAGCTAACATTGTTAAATAGGGGGAAACCCATGAATTTCCACTGAAAGCAGGAACAAGAAAAGGATGTTCACCTGCTTTGTTCTCGTTCAATACAGTGCTAGCAGTTTCAGCTAGAGCAGTAAGACAAGGACATGAAGGGGACAACACAGGGAAGGAAGGGGTCAAAGCAGCTCTATCTGCAGATGGTAAGGTTCTATATAAGATCCTAACAATTCCACCAGAAAACTTACAACTGTCAAATACTTGTAGCAAAGTGGCAATATACAAAATCAACACACAAAATCATTAGCCTTCCTAGATACCAATGACAAACTGGAAAAGTCAAAGGCAAATAACCTAATTCACAATAACCTTTAAAAAATAACTTGTTAGCCAAGCATGGTGGCACACACCTTTAATCCTAGCACTTGGAAGCAGAAGCAGGAAGACCTCTGTGAGTTCAAGGCCAGTCTGGTCTACAAAGGGAGTTCCAGGAAAGCCAGGACTACACAAAGAAACCCTGTACTGAAAAACAAACAAATAACAAAACAAAATAAAACGATCCCAAACAAAAAACTTGTTATATAAACCTAACCAAGGATATGAATGTCATATAACACACACACACACACACACACACACACACACACACACACAAAGTATAAAACACTGAAGAAATTGAGGAAGAACCAGAAGATGGAAACATATCCCATGCTCATGAACTAGAAGAAAAAAAAATATCAAAATATTGTGAAAATGGCTTACTTACTGAAAGAAACCTACAGACTGACTGCAATTCCAATAAAAATTCCAGTGACATTCTTCAGAAATAGAGCAATCTTTAAATTCATGTGGAATCACGAAAGATTCTGGAGAGGCAAAGCAACCCTACGCAAAAAAATGACATAGCTAAATGTATCACCACACCTGATCTCACCATACTACAGAGCCACAGTAATAAAAAAGACATGCTGATCAACAAAACATTATATAGAGGACCCAGATACAAGGCCACACAACCAATAGGCACCTGATTATTTATGAAGATGCCAAAAATGCACACTGGAGAAAAGACAGCATCTTCAACAAATAGCACAGAGAAAACTGGATACATACTTGTAGAATTAAATCTCTACCTCTCACCCTGCACAAAATCAACTCCAAATGCATCAAGGACCTCAACTTAAGATCAAAAGTGTGATCTTAAAAAGAGGAAAAGCATGGAGTACACTTTAACTAAGGGTTTTCAGGATAGGACTGTGATTGCTCAAGAAGTAAGGTCAATCAACAATTAAGACTTCCAGCCAGGCAGATCTCTGTGAGTTTGAGGCCAGCCTGGTCTACAAAGCGAGATCCAAAACAGGCACCAAAACACCACAGAAAAACCCTGTCTCAAGTGGGGGTGGGGGTGGGGTGGGGGAAGACTGCCTAAAACTCAGCAGCTTTTGTTTATTAAAGGAAACTCTCATTTAAGAGTCAGTCTAGAGAATGTCAGCTATGTATCTGATAGAAGATTAAATATTCAGTACAAAGGATTCAAGAAATGAAACATCAAGAAAACAACCCAATCAAATAATAGGCCACAGAACTGAATGGAGATCACAAAGAAGAAATACAAATGGCTAATAAACATTTTTTTGTGTTTTTATATTATTTCTGTTTGTTTTTGTTTGATTTTTGAGATAGAGTCTCACTGTGTAGTCCTGACTGGCCTGAAACTTGCTTGCAGACAAAGCTCAAACTCAAAAAGTTGAACCTGTCTCTGCCTCCCAAGTGCTAGGATTACAAGTGTGTGCCACCATGCCTACCATCTAATAAGTATTCTTTAAAATGTTCAATATCATTAGCCACCAGGGAAACACAAATTAAAACTACTTTGAAATTCCATTTAACTCTAGTCAGAATGACTATCATCAAGAAATCAAACAAATGCTGGCGAGGATGTGGGGGAAAGGGGAGCACTTATGTGTTGTTGTTGGGCATGTAAAAGGGTATAGCACCATAAAAACCAGTGTGGAAGTGTCTAAAAAAACTAAAAACAGAACCATGATCTACCTCTACTGTTGTTAGGCATATACTCAAAGGACTCCCTATCTTTCTATAGTGAATCATTGCACACCCATGTTTACTGCAGCTCTATTCACAATAGTTATGAAATGGAATTGGCCTAGATGTCCATCAACTGATGAACAGATAGTGAAAATGTGATGTGTCTGCGTGTGCGTGTGCGCGCGCACGCGCGCGCACTGAATTTTATATGAATTTTATTCAGCTAGAAATAAAAGCATTAAGTATAAAATTTTCAGGAAAATAGATGCAGGGGAAAATAGACTAAGTGAGATAACCCAAGCCTAGAAAGACAAATGCTGCATCTTCTCTTTCATGTGTGTATCCTAGCTTCAAATTTTTAGATTTGAATGTCTAATTTGGAGTGTTTGTAGAGGACACTAGAAAGGGATAGAAAGGGCTTAAGAGAGGGGAGGAAAAGGGGCTGTAAGAGGTAAAGGAATGACAGCAGAACACATGTGATATCAAAGTTGGAGGGAAATACTAAAAAAGTGTAAGTGAGGATATGGGTGGAATAGGGGAGTGGTAGGTATGGGGAGGGGTAACCAAAGTTAAGGATGTATGATAAACTCTAGAAACCTACTACTTTGTAAGATATTTCTTGTCTTAGTCACTGTTCTATTGCTGTGAAGAGACACCATGACCAAGACAACTTTTATAAAAGAAAGCATTTCATTGGGGGCTTGCTTACAGGCTTAGTTAGTCCCCTATCATCATGGCAGAAAGCATGGCAGCAGGCAGGAGTGTGCTGAAGAAGTAGCTGAGGCCAGCATCTAGTAATCCTGATCACAGGCAGAGAAAGAAAGCCATTGGGCCTGGCTTGGGCTTTTGAAACCAACAAGGCCACACCTCCTAATCTTATTTAAAAATTTATTTAATTTTTATTTATGTAAGAGTGCTATGCATGTATACCTGTATGTCAGAAGGGGGCACCAGATCTTATTACAGATGGTTGTGAGCTATCATGTGGTTGTCGGAAATTGAACTCAGGACCTCTGGAAAAGCAGCCAGTCAGTGCTCTTAACTGCTGAGTCATCATCTCTCTCTCCAGCCCCTCCTAATCTTTCTAATCCTTTCAACTGTTCTACTCCCCGGTGACAAAGCATTCAAATGTGACAAAGCATTCAAATTTATGAGCCTATGGAGGTTATTCTTACTCAAACCACGACAATTCTTAAAGATTTATTTTTATCTTATGTATATGGATGTTTTGTATGCATGTGTGTATGCCTGGTGCCATAAGAGGCTAGAAGAGGGCATGAGAGCCTCTGGAACTTCGGAATTATGGTTTATTGTTTTTCGCTATGTGGGTGCTGGGACTCGAACACAAGTCATTTGAAAGAGCAGTCAGTGCTCTTAATCCATGAGCCATCTCTCCAGTCTTGGGAACCCACTACTTTGTAAACTAAATTAAAAATGTAATAAAAAAAGATTTGTCCCTTCCTCTGCATTGCAACTGTAGTGCACAGCAGTTAATGCAAAGACTCATAAACAAGTCCAAATGCTGGGCCCTAAATGGGATATCTACATAATACTCCCTTCTCAAGGCTCAGGAACACCAAAGGAAGAATGTAAGTCAGAAAATGGGGAGGAGTACTGTGAAATGTTTCCTGGACATGACAGGACTGCTGACTAATGAACTCACTGCAATTAAGGCTACTCTCACACAAGATCAAGCCAACAAGACCAGTTACTATTCCAGGAGGCAGTACTAATTAGACTCAGTGGTTTACAGTAAGGGAAAAAAACAAGACATGAAAGTGTGAAGGGGATGTGCTGGAGCATGTCCTGGAGTGGTAAGGAGAAGTTTGCCATGCATATGTACATACATGTATGAAATTGTCAAGTAAAAGGGAAGGGGGGATATTAATACTACTATAATACTGCTTGATCTCTGGGTATGACTTCCATTTTTTTTAAGACAGGGTTTCTCTGTGTAGCCATGATTGTCCTAGAACTTGCTCTATAGACCAAGTTGGCCTCAAACTCAAGAGATCCACCTGCCTCTGCCTCTAAAGTGCTGGAATTAAGGTTGTATACCACTGTACCCGGTCTAGCCTTCATTTTTTTAATCTAGTGAAAGAATCCTATAGTGGTAGTGTCTTTAGGGTTTCTATTGCTGTCAAGTGTAGCAGGAATCTTAAAAGTTCTTATTAATAAAATCAAACCTGAGGCGAATTATTGGGGTCCATGCTGGTAGATCAGAGAGACAGAACAAGCCACAGCTATCTCACCTCGCCGGATCCTCAGCTGGTCTGGTCTCCTCAGACTGGAGGCCTCTGAGTCCTCATCCGGAATGGGTCTCAGCTGAATTACTGCTCAAAAGCCTGAATGCTTAACCAGCCAAAATCTTCTAGTTTCTGGTCCTCACGCCTTATATATATCTTTCTGCTTTCTACCACCACTCCCTGGGATTAAAGGCTGGCTTTCTGGGATTAAAGGTGTGTGTCACCATGGTGTGTCACCATGCTTGGCTATTTCCAATGTGGCCTTGAACTCACAGAGATCCAGAGGGATTTCTATCTCTGGAATGCTAGGATTAAAGGTGTGAGTGCCACCATTTTCTAGCCTTTGTATCTAGTGGCTGTCTGTTCTCTGACCTCAGATAAATTTATTAGAGTACATAATATTTTGGGGAACACAATACCACCACAGTCAAGAGACACCGTGACCACAGCAAATCCCATAATGGAAAACATTTAATTGAGGCAGCTTACAGTTCAGAGGTTTAGTCCATTATCATCATGGCAGGACACTGTACTAGATAATACTACTATGGCTGTGACTTTTAAAATGATCTGTGTGAGATAAACTGAGAGACATGATCACTCTACTCACATTTTACTTAGAAAGCCTCTTTTCTAGCTGTTCCCTGATCTTGTCTCTGGAAACTTACTCATTCTGCTACAACTCTTCATCTCATATTAAGAGGAAGGCTGAGCACCTAGGACTATATTGATGCCTGGGGGCCATGCTGTTGGGGAGTGTGAGGGGGTTGATCTGAGAGGCCGTGCTACCACCCAGGCCATGGTGGCATCTGGGTCCATGGTGATGTCTATGGCTGGTGTTAGCATGGGGATCATGGGAAGCATGCTGTGCTGAGCCAGCCCTGCCTTCACTGGCCCTGGGATGGCTGGTCCTGTCCCTTGCTGGATATTGCAGCAGGCCAACTAGCCCTACCCCTAAGGGGAGAGCTTTCACCCCCCCACAAAAAAAGATGACCCCATCCCTCACCATAGGTGTGCACCTCATCTGGAAAGCATACTAGAGCTGACCCTGTGGTCAGGAACACAGATAAGCCATTCCTGAGGGCATGAGAGTTGACCTGTCCCCCCTCTTCTGCCATGTGGTGGCATAGGTGAGGGAAAGATGCCTTCCCCCCTTGCCCATTACCACCTGTGTCAGGTAAGAGAGCTGGCCCTGGGTCACAAGATTAGGAGAGCTCGCCCTGACCCACATTGCTCTGAGAAAGCAGCCTCTGCTTCCCGTATGGGCAGCACACTAGAGCTGACTCTTGTCCGGGGATACAAGTGAGCCAGCCCTGAAGACATGAGAGCAGATGAGCAGACCCCACCCCCTCCTTGAATGCCCCCTACAACAAGGGGGAGAGAGGGCCCTGCACCTTGCCTGGACAAAACAGTAGAGCTGACCCTGGAGATATGAGTAAGTGGGACCAGATCTGAGGGCCAGGAATGGGTCACCTCTTTTGGAGTTGTTGGCCAATGAGATCCTCAAATATTACATACAGGCTATTGTTAATGCTCTTGATTACCCTTCAGAACTCGACAGTAAAACACCATATACTTGAATCATAGAACACAGAGAAATAAAGCTGGTACTTATCTGAAAGCTTCATCCTTACTGGCTGGCTTTCATAGCGTTGGAAGGTCTATGCATGTTACTAGAGTTAAAAAGCAATCACCAATCTTACCCAGCTGTGAATCATGGGAGCCACAACAATGACAAGACATGCTCACTAGTGCAATAGTATCACAAATATTATGGAAGCAATCAATCATTTTCTGATTGAACTGAAGTCCCACTCCACAAGTTGAAGCTCATATCTAACACCATTATAGGGGCCTAGAACCTGTGGTTATACAAGTCATAGACCATAGGGGAGAAACTACTGCTATCATACAGCTAAGCAGACACACTATTAAACTCTAATGACTTGTCATTGTACCCAGAGATTACTGCATCTGTGGACCTTCATCTGAGAAGCTTCTTTGTGCAGTATATGGTGATTAACATAAAGACCTTCAATTGATCAATGTATAGAGAAAAAAAGACTGAAAAACGCTAGCTCAAGGATCCTTGTGGAAGAGGGATGGGGAATTTTTAAGAGCCAGAGGTAGTAGATAACTACTGTTGTCTGGACACAGCAAGGCAATGGGCTACAAGAATTCACAGCAGTTGACAAAGCATGAACAAGACCTCCCCAAGCTCAGACCAGACAAAATTTCAGCATGGACAGGTGAGTTGAACATGAAGCCCCCACCTCTAGCAGAGGAGCTATTGGCAATTGATAGCTGCCTAGGAGATGGAGAGTTAGCTTTAAGGGTGAAGCTCCTGGTAAACTCCCTTCAGCAAAGTCCACACATACAAGAGCATATGGACAGTACAAATAATACTTGATGGCTTTAAAGGTGGGCAGATAGGTGGGTTGGAGAAGGAGGATGAATCTGGGAGAAGTCAAGGGGTTACTAAAATACATTGCATAAAAATTCTCAAAATAATAAAAATTATTTAAAAAAATTCTATAAGTTAATACAGTTGTATTTCTAAGAACTTCTTTGGCTCTTTTAAGTTGGAGTTAGCTGTGTCAACCTAGACTGGCCTGGGGCTCACAAAGATCCTCCCAATTTAGGTCAACTTCTAGGCTACAGATGTATGTCACAAGGATAGACCTAAAATTTGCATTTATAACTAACTCTGAGTAATATTAGTGCTAACTACAATTTGAGTAGTGAAGGTTTTATAGTAACTCCACTCTCAATTTGATTTGCCGGCAGGTGAGATGGCTCAGTGGGATAAATTGAATTTGCTTTTAACTTCTATCCCAGATTCTCACTCCCCAGTAATTCATTTTATCCTTACTTTAGTACTTCTTTTTTCATGGTAGCCAAGCTCCTCAACAATACTCTCAATGGTTCACTAAGATCAAAATCAATCTTCAGGCTCTGATTACTTTTTTAACCTTCTCTCACACTGTTCACCTAATGTAAAAGGCTAATGTGAGTTATTTGCAACTCCCTAGAAATTCATACTCAAGAGAAGGATTTATTGCTAATCTGAGTGCTAATAGGTAGAAGAGTTCAAAAGACAGACAATGCATGATAGCTAGAATAGTCAAAGTACTGCCTTAAACATTAAGCTATACAGTAATCTATGTTATTAGGGATCAGGTGTAACAAGCACATTAAGCTTTTTTTGCATTTCCCATCATAAAAATATGATCATTGAATGACTTTCATCAATTGCTCTTAATAATCTTCAATAAATTCTGTAAATTATTTCACACTAGTTTCTATTAACTGTCCTTAAACAGTAGGACAGTTTTTATCCCATTTTAGTAAAGCTCAAAGAGAAGTGAACTCTACATTATACTGTCTAGGGTAAAATATGCATGTGTTCACGCCACAGCACATGTGCAGGAGGATGAGGACAACTTCAAGTGCTGGCTCTCCCCTTCCACTCTGTTTGCCAGAGCATCTCTCTCGACAGACTAGCTGACCTGCGTGTTCTGCTGACTCAAAGACCTTTGTCTCCCATCTCCCAGTAGGGCATACTAAGACTTTTATGTGGGTTCTGTGGATTTGAATGAACTAAGGTTGTCAGACTTGCACAGCAAACATTTTACCCACTGAGCCATCTCTCTAGCCCATGATCTTTTCATTTTTTATCACAATTCACCAGCCTGTACCTTGATGTCAATAAATTTCACCTTCTTGATGATATGAGCCAAAATTTTCTGTAGTTGCCACCTACCCCAAATGGCCAATATATTGATCCTTAAAACTCAATTCCATTATGTCAAGGGTCATTCTTGGAGTCTTCATTCATGTAGACAACCTTATAAAGTTTTAGACATCCTTATAAAATCTAGGGTCAAAGTTTGGTCCACACTGAATTTCCTTTTGTAAATCTTCCTTGGAAGATTTGTACAAACAGAGGGTTATTGTCATTGCCTGGGTGAATTCTCCACAATGTCTCCAAGTTTGATGTGAAGAAACACTCTGGGGTTCCTAACTAGCTCATTATCATTGCCCTTCTTGTGGGTGGCAAGTTCATAGACTTTTGTGGTTTTCATCTTTTTTTTTTTTTTTTTTTTTTTTTGGTTTTTCGAGACAGGGTTTCTCTGTGTAGCTTTGCACCTTTCCTGGAACTCACTTTGGAGACCAGGCTGGCCTCGAACTCACAAAGATCCGCCTGCCTCTGCCTCCCGAGTGCTGGGATTAAAGGCGTGTGCCACCACCGCCTGGCGTGGTTTGCATCTTAATATGGTTTTCTTTGTTCTAATCTTATGGCAGAGAAAATCATCTCGTCTCCCTACAATTTTTAATCCCTCCCACCTGAGGAATCTTATGGGGTATGTCACATAACCTATGAACACTCCATATGACTATCAATGACCTTTTTAGGTCCCACCTCTAAGCTCAAGGTACCAGGAGGGTTTCGATAGTCATTAATCATTCACCCAAACCATGTTTAGTTTAAAATCTCTATACCAACATAGCCTTGGGACTGGTTGCAGAGGGAGGAGAGAGTTGTCAGTCAGTACAAAATCTGCTACTGTAGAGGAGAGATACATCAACAGCAGCAGTGTTTTAGTGCCACAGAAGAACCTTGAAGGCTATGTGGCTTGGATGCCAGGCACATCAGTGAGGATAGGTTTTTATTCATACTTTAGGGTAGTGAAGTGAGTCTGAAGTGGATATTCAAGTTACCATTCTCTGGAGCATCTAAGGCCTATCTACAGAATTTAAAAAAAAAACTTCCCTAGGTAGAACATCCAAGGTTTACTTTTCTGTTGCTTCTTGTAGTTGACACCCTAGCCTTTAGAGGTACAGTGAATAGTAACTGCTGGCAATCTGATACAGACTACATGAATAGTACATCTGAGGACTGCCTAAAGCAGAATTTTGAGTGAGCAGAATGTAATGTTATTTACAGTCTATTGCTCTTTTAGGACATGGAGTCTATCTAAACCAGTAGATCCTGAGTATATGAGGCATTTACATCAAACAGTATCACTTCACTTATTGTCAAAGCAAGCATGCTTACACAGAAAGAACATAAACCACTTAAAAATTGGATAATGAAATAAACTCAGGAACATAAAATTAAAATATTTTCAAGGCAAGGTCATGGAGGGCTGCTGCCAGATGCTAGCGGATTTGATGATATGCCTGGAGTAGAGCCTGGATCCGCTGGACCCCAAAGATGAAGTGGAGGCCAATGATGAAATCGCAACATGTCCTTATGATTAAAATTATCACATACCTAAATCATTGCTAGCAAAGCACATGAAATCTTCCAGAGTGAAGAAACTGGGCTATGCCAAAGAAGAAGATGAATGTATAATCGTATTTTTGTCTTTTTCCTTTTCCTTTTTTTAAAATATTTATTTTTATTTTATGTGCATTGATGCTTCGCCTGCATGTATGTCTGTGTGAGGGTATCAGATCTTGGAGTTACAGGCAACTGTGGGCTGCCATGTGGGCACTGGGAATTGAACCCGGGACCTCTGGAAGAACAGTCAGTGCTCTTAACCTCTGAGCCATCCCTCCAGCCCCCTCCTTTTTCTATGAGAAGAAAAAAGTTACTCTGGATAAGGAATCAAACAGTTCCAGACAACTAAAAAAGTTAGAATTGAAGTTGAAAAAGACAGTGATTGTTATAGTCAAATAATCAGAGACTATACTCTTCAGTGCCTGTTGAAGTTCCGCTGAATCACAAATGGTCTGTCTGTGACCTTCTTCTTGCCCTTCATGATTTTGTCATTGAGGAGACAAAGAAAAAGCACTCTAGTTCAAGTCATTGAACATGACAGTGATCTGTTTATAGACTTGGCTGCTAAAGTCAATCAAGATAATGGCCAAAATAGTTCAATATCTTACCTGAAATCTTTGCAGAAGTGAAAATAATAAAAATCACCAGTCCTATAGAACTAAGAATGTTCATATAACCAGAAAGATTATATGCTGAGGTAATTTGAGATGCAAGAAAGTGCACATTGGAAGAACTCAGTAACCGCTGGCAAGAAGAACAGGAAAAAGCAGATGCTGCTGCTGAAAAGAATGAAGAAAAGTCATCCGTGGTAGATCCACAACAGTCTGGTAGGAGTTATTTGGCTAGTTACATGTTGACAGTTTATGACATAGAAGGGTTGTGAATAGAAGTCCACACAAATGAAAAGAAATTAAGATAAAAATTCTGAGTCAAGAAGAGTGATGGAGAAAGACAGCCATAAAAGAAAGCAAAAACAAACAAAATATTTCTGAAAGTATAAATTATGTGTATAGCATAACCAATAATATGCTAATGTTTTAATCATAATATTTACATAAGAGAAAGTGGCTATTATGATCATGTAATGCTCATTATTTTAATAAATATTTATTTTCAAAAAATTTCTCTAGTAAAATATGAAAGTTATAAAATATTTTTGGTACCTATGATGAGAAGATGTTAAAAAGATAACAAGTCTCTTTGGCTCTTACAGTAGTTGAGTAGTAATCTTATCACTGAAGTAATGGTAAAAAGGATCTCAGGAAGATCGCATCCTTGGGTGTCACTGCAGGTGAAAATAGTGAATACTGATTTTACCATAACAAGAAATAGATTGGTAAAAAGACATGTAGACAGAATAATGTCACATATGATATGTGACATGAGAATGACTGAAGTAGAAGATCTGTAGTTATGACTTATTTTGCAGTTAGTAACAAGAAAAGTCTTCACTTACTAAGGGCACTTTGACAAATGGAAAAGAGAGCATGTAGTTAACATGAAGATAAACATGTATTTTATTATACAAAGAGCAAAGTTGAAAGATTCTGAAGCTGAGCTCCAACAGTGCAATGATCAAATGAAAACTAATTTGAAAGCACAGCAAGTAGAATTGGATGAGAAATGTCAGTTTCAGAAAGAGAAAGCAACCCTGAAGCCTGACAACATATTGTTGACTCTGACAAATATGTATAATCTTTATTCCTAACAATGAATTTAAAAGCATGACAAAATCATTTTGTTCTTGTTCTTGATAGTGATTAAGGTGCTTCAAAAATATCTAAGGTGTTGTGTACTTAGAAAGTTAACAGCTCTAAGTACATTCTCTTGCTCATTTAATTGAAAAAAAAAGCCTTCAGTTTAATTCAAGAGAACATTTTACCATTGTATAAACATGCTCTGGCAGTTTGGTTGTTTATAGGATATTCTAAAATAAAAGGACTCTGGAATGTTTTCATTTAAGATAATTTCCATAATATGAAGCAAACCGTAATTCTTCTCTATGATTGTAATATAAAAGTTCCTTCAATGGAGCATATACAATAATTTAGTTTATATAAGTTGATTTTTTTATATTTCCATTGTTTAAAAATATTAATGGAAAAAAAGCCCAAGTTTACATGGCACCTAAAGCTTTTCTATAACATTTTGTTTGCTTGTTTTAGATCCTTTATAATATTATTCTCATTTACTTCCTTCTTTAACCAGAATCCCATAATTGATTCACATTTATATTAACTTTTAACTTAGACATTTTCCATATACTGACCCTGGTAAACTATAGAGCCAAAAAGAAAACTCTTTACCTCCTCTTCTTACACACTGGTTAGTAGTAGGGAAAATGCATTAACAGATTATAAAAACTGAGATGTTAACAGGCAATCTTGCTTTTACTTATGTTGTTTATCTTACTAAAAATGAGAATTGTAAACTCCTAAATAGCAAAAAAAAATCACTATTCTATATTTTGCAGCACTCATATTTACTGTGATCTATATTTTTCTTGTTTGTAATCTAGGAAAAATCACATGATGAACAATGGTTATATACCACCTTCACATACTGGAAGATTCTATATTGTCAAAAGGTTATTTCCTACCATATTAGTCGTTAGTATAGGCACAAATGCCTGCTTGCCTGTAAGCAACTCAATGGCAAACGACTTTTTACAAATGGGAGCAGAAAAATGGGAAAATGAACCTAGATGCCATGCTCCATACTATATACAAAAATTAATGGGGTCTCAAACACCTAACCGTGAAATTTAAGTGTAACGATGAACCTGGTAGGGGCTGGAGGCTTTGGAGATGGAAAGCTTCTTTTCTAATTTGCATAGTGCTGGGGATTGAGCCCAGCGTTCACACGTTAAGCAAGCATTCCACCATTGAACTCTATTCCCAGTCCAAAGACATTTAAGGCATAGAATGCAATGATCATTTGAGAAGTTTTTGGTAAATTATATGTTATCAAAATTAAATATTTCTGATCAAGACACTACAAGAACATAAGTAAGCAAGCCATAAAATGCGAAAAATATCTACAACTTTATATAACAAATAGCTAATGTATGGAGTATACAAGGAATCTCAGAGGTAAAAATTTCCTAACTTTAGCCGGGCGGTGGTGGCGCACGCCTTTAATCCCAGCACTAGGGAGGCAGAGCCAGGCGGATCTCTGTGAGTTCGAGGCCAGCCTGGGCTACCAAGTGAGCTCCAGGAAAGGCGCAAAGCTACACAGAGAAACCCTGTCTCGAAAAACCAAAAAAAAAAAAAATAAAAAATAAAAAAAATAAAAAGGTGCCAGATCTGCAAAGCTCTCCAGAAGGATTATAAACAGCCAATAAGAACTTAAAAGAAACACTTGGCTTCATTAGCAATCAAAGAAATTCAAGTTACACAATGGAGCTTGAGGACACACCTATTCAGATGAAAAGAGCACATTTTGCCAGCATTTGATTATTATATACCAGAATTTCCATTTTGGAAACAACCACTTTGGAAAAAGGTTGCAACTTCTTTTAAGATTAAACACACATGCTGGGCAGTGGTGGTGCACACCTTTAATCCCTGCACTGGGAGGCAGAGGCAAGTGGATCTCTGTAAGTTTGAGGCCAACCTGGTCTACAGAGGGAGTTCCAGAACAGCCAAGGCTACACAGAAAAATCCTGCCTTTAAAAAAAAAAAAAAGATTAAACACACACTACCCAGAAAATCTACTCCTAAGAAATTCAACTGAGAGGAATAAAAAATATATATTCCTCCAACTAACTGTACAGAATGGTAACAGCTTTACTTATAACTGCCCAAATCTGGCTAGAGTTCAAGTGAAGATAAAACAAAACATAGTACTTTAATATATTGCAATATTATTTACTAATAAAGGTATACAATGCTGACATATAAAAGAACATAAGTCTATGAATGCTGAACAGTTAATGGTACATATTGAATATTCAAGGGTGAACTATATATTCCTATGTATAGCTTACTTTGGACTGAATCATAAAAATAAGACATAAAAAAGGCTAGAGGAGTAAACAGCTATGTGATACAATGAATATGATAATATGCTCATCAAATCTTGATGGTAGATATTACAGGTACCCACTCATTTTGTAATTCTTTCAACTTTCTTGTGTGATTGAAATATTCAGAATAAAATGCTTAGAAACTAAAGGCTGAACTAATTGGCTTAACAGTAAGAACTGATTTTATTAAATAAGGTTTTATTATAGATTTCTGTAGAATATATTAAAATCTATAGGCTGCAGATTTTGATAAAAACATGTTTAATCTAAGTGATAAAAATCATTTAAAAATATACAGTATTTTAATTTCCCCAAACTTTTTAGATGTATCTAGTAAAACAAGGTAATTCTAAATGAAAAGATAAGCACAAAGTCATCTGAAATTTCAAAACAGCACTTTGGCATACTTTCAAGAAAATGAGTTAACATCAGAAGATGGAAAGATCTCCTATGTTTGTAGATCAGTAGGATTAATATAATGAGAATGGTTATCCTACCAATAGTAATACACAGATTGAATCCAATCCCTATCAAAATCCCAACACAATTCTTTTCCAAACTTGAAAGGATGATGTGTAACAGTTTCCTCCAAGATTGAAACTTTCCATCCAGAAGGGAAGCTCCTTGAACAGGAAAGTAAACAACTCAAAATAGCTTCAGGAAGTCCCTGAAACTGACTGGATTCACTAGGCCCCTCCATGCCAGAGTAAGCAATACAAACAGAGTCCCTCTCAGAAGAGTAGAACCAAGCTGCAAAGACAAATCTAAGACCAGACCAACTGCCTGGAAGAAGCAGAAACCAGCTGGGCTGCCTGGAAGAGGTTTAGACCGACTGAGTCACTTGGAACGAATACTCTCCAACCTGTTAAGCTGCTTGCAAGCTGTGTAGTGTGCTCCAGGTTCCCAGCCTTTGTGAACTGTCACCTATGCTGGGGTTATTGGCTTTGGTGATGCAGCCATCTTTGAATTATTTCTGCACCTATAAGTAACCCCTCATCCAAATTCCTGTAAGTAAGTAGTCCTAATGAAACTCATTGTTCACCAAGATGGATTTTGGTGTTATTGATACTTTGGTCTGTCATGGGCTCCCTATCTAGGGTGAGTAGATGTATTGAGTCTCCCCAGGAAAAGTTTGTCACAACAGACAATTTTCAGCTTCACATGAAAACACACACAGACACCCCCTCAGGATAGCTAAAACAATCTTGAATAATAAAAGAACTGCTGGAGGTATTGCCATCCCAGATTTTAGTTGTACTACAGAGCTATAGAAATAAAAATAGTATGGTATTGGTATAAAAACAGAAATGTTGCCAGGTAGTGGTGACACACATCTTTAATTCTGGCACTCTGGAAGTGGAGGTAGGCAGATCTCTGAGTTCAAGGCCATCTTGGTCTACAGAGTGAGTTCTAGGACAGCCAGGGCTGTTATATAGAGAAAACCAATCTTGAAAACACCAACCAACTAACTAACCAACCAACAAATCCAGACATGTTGATCAATGGAATTGAATCAAAGACCCAGACATAAGTCCACATACCTATGGACACTTGACTTTTGACAAAGAAGTCAAAAAACACATACTAGAGACAAAAGATAGCATCTTTCAATAAATGGTGCTGGTCAGACTGGATGTAGAAAAATGCAAATATCAGCCTGCACAAAACTCCAAACAGATCAAGGACCTCAGCATAAGGTCAGATAACCCAGAATCTGACAGAAAAGAAAGTGGGGAACAGGCTTGAACTCATCAACAAAAGAAAAGACTTTCTGAACAGGACACCAATAGCACAGGCACTAAGACAAACAATTAATAAATGAGGACCTCATGAAACTGAAAAGCTTCTGTATGGCAAAAGACATCATCATTCAGAAAAAGTGACAGGCTACAGAATGAGGAAAGATTTTTACCAATTACACATTTAATAAATGGTTGGTATCTAAAACTATATAAGAACTAAAAAAAATTAGACATCAAGAAAACAACCTACTGAGTGGTGGTGGTGTATGCTTTTGGTCCCAGCACTTAGGAGGCAGAGGCAGGCAGATCTCTGAGTTCAAGGCCAGCCTGGTCTACAGAGTGAGTTCCAGGACAGACAGTACTACACAGAGAAACCCTATCTCTAAAAAAATAAATAAAATAAAATAAAAAAATGAATACAAAACTTAGCAGAGAGCTTTCAAAAGATGAAACACTAATGGCTGAAGAATACTTCAAGAAATGTTCAACATTCTTGCAATCAGGAAATGCATATTAAAACTACAGAGATCTTATACCAATCAGAATGGTCAAGATCAATAAAACAAATGACAGCTCATGCTGGCAAGGATGTGAGAAAGGGGAACACAGATTTATTGCTGGTGGGAGTGTGAACTTGTACAGCCACTATGAAAATTGGTGTGACAGTTCCTCAGGAAGCTGGGAATAGCTCTACTCTCAAGATCCAGCTGTATCACATTTTTGGGCATATTCTCAAAGGACTCTACACCCCACTCCACAGATACATGCTCAGCCATGTTCATTGCTGTTCTATAATATCTAGAAAATGCAAATGACCTAATGTCTTATGACAATGAATGGATAATGAAAATGTGGTACATATACACTGTAAAATACTATTCAGCTATAAAGAAATAGGAAATCATGAACTTTGCTGGTAAATGGATGGAACTAGAAAAGATTATATTGAGTGAGGTACCTCAGACCCCAAAAGGCAGATATTATGTGTTTTGTTACATATGTGTATTAGCTTTTGAGCTTTGATATGTGTGTACAATCCAAATAATCACAGAGGTTAGTTATCTCTAGTAAGAGATTTGGGGAGAAGATAGGATATCCCAAGGAAGGCGAAATAGAATATACTGTTGTGGAGAGAGAAAAGGGGTAAACTAGATTGGGAGAATTAAATATGGAAGGGAATAAAGAGAATAGTAGAGGATGGAATTTGGGGAGGACAACTAACAATAAAAACCACTTGAAAAATCATATGGAAACCTACAACTGTAAGCAGCTTCATGAAATATATACATATATGAAATGGGGGAATTAAATACAGGTCCTCATGTTTGCAAGCACTTAACCTATGGAGCCATCCCCAAAGTACCAATTTTTTATGGTATGGTATGGTATGGTATGGTGTGGTGGTGGTGGTGGTGGTGGTGGTGGTGGTGGTGGTGTATGTGTACACAAAGATACCCATGGAGTCCAGAAGACAGCATTAGATCCCCTGAAGCTGGAGTTACAGGCTGTTGTGAGCCAGCTGACATGGGTGCTGGGAACAAAACTTGGGTCTTCAAGAAGAGCAGATGTGCTTTAACCATTGAGCAATCTCCAGGCCTCCTGCCTTTTAAAAATAGGTTACTAGTGATCAAACCCGGGCCTCATATGTGCTAATAACACCACGTTTTACACTACACTAAGCTACACCTCCAACTATTTTTTAAACAGATAGGTTTCCAATCTATTATCTCAAATCCAATGGATGAATTTTCACCAAGTTAAATGTACAAGGGGTATCCTGTATTAGAAATTTTCATTGTGGTAAAATATACCCAATATAAAACTTAACCACTTGAACCATTTTAAGTATACAATTTATCTTTTTAGTAACTATCACTATTGCCCACTTGCAGAACTTTTTCATTCCATGTAAAACTCTATACCATTTAACAATAATTTACTACCAACCTCTCCCAGGCTTTTGACAGCTATTATTTTACTCTCTTCATTCTAGGAATGCCATGTACATGAGTGGAATCACATAAGCTATCCCTTGAATCTTCATTATTTTTCTTAGCATAATGTTTTAAGTTTAATTCATGTTGTAACATGTTTCAAAACCATCCTCCTTGTTGTAGCTTTTAATATTCACTGTGTTTTATACTTCCTTCTGTTATCCATTTGTCTTCCAGTGGTTACCTGGTATACGCTTTCGCCATGATGAAAAGTGTTGTTATGAACATTTATCTACAAATAATGTGTTCAAGTTCCTTTCAAATCTTTAGGGCAGTGGTTCTCAAACTTCTTAATGCTGCAACCTCTTAATACATTCCTTTTGTTGTGGTGACCCCCTCAACCATAAAATTATTTTTATTGCTACATCATAGCTAATCTTGCTACTGATATGCAACCCCTGTGAAAGGGTCATTTGACCCCCTAGAAGGGTCGCAACTCACAGATTGAGAAGCACTGCTTTAGGGACATTTTCCTAGATGTAGAATTGCTGAGCCACATGATGAATAATTCTATGTTTAGTTTTTATGGAGCACCATACACTCTCCACAGTAGTTGTACAATATTATACTTTCAACCAGCAATGTACAAGTCTTCCAATTTCTCTACATCATCATCAACAATTTATATTTTGAAGTTTCCTATTGTTTATAGTGTCCATCCTAATGCTAACTAATTGTTAAGTACATTTGCAAGGATTGAAAAAAATGTAATTTTTCTATGTAGTCTTGGCTGTTCTAGAACCTGCTCTGTAGACCAGGTTGGCCTCAAACTCACAAGAGATCCACCTGTTTCTGCCTCCCAAGTTCTGAGATTAAAAGCATGCACCACCACTACCTGGCTGTTAAGTATATTTTTGAGTTAAGTTCTACATAAGTAATTGGAGACAGGGATCATGTAGTTTATGAGTCTCCAAGATCATGCCTTTAGAAAATCTCCCATATGCCTGTTCATTTGTTGAACCGTTTTTCTCTTTATGGCATTCAATTGGTCCAAAAAGCAAATAGCATCTTCTTGTAGGATTCTACTTCACTAGTCATACTGATAGTCTATATGTGGGTATACTAATCCATTTTGTTACTATAATTACATGTCTGAGGCTAGTTACTTTATAAAGGAAAAGGCTTATTTAGCTTATGGTTCTGGAGGTTTAAGGGCATGAAATTAGCCTAGCTCTGGTGATATCTTACTGTGGACAATGTCATGGTCAAAAGGAATATAAGAAACATAGATAACCTGATGAGTTCAAAAGATGAGAGAAAAAAAAGAGGGAGGGCTCACAACAATCTTCTCAGAAAATTCATATTTCCACTGTTTTAATCCTTTCTAGAACCAATGCCCTATAATCTAATGACTTCCCCCTAGGTTCTACCTGCTCAGGATGCTGCCCTGCCATCTCAAGCTGTAATGGTAGTGCATGTCTAATAATGCAGCATACAGGAGGTGGCAGCAAGAATGCCAGCTCAAAGTCATCCCAGAGATACAGATGAAAGCCATCCTAGTCTTTGTGAGACCCTTCCTCAAAAGACCAACCCCTTAAACCAGGTGGTGGTGACACATGACTTTAAAAAAATCCAAGCATTTGGAAGGCAGAGGCAGGTGGATCTCTGAGTTTCAGGCCAGCCCGGTCTACAGAGCAAGTTCCAGGATAGTCAAGGCTACAACAGTGAAACCCTCAAAAACAAAACAAAAAAAGACCAACCCCTTTCAAAAACTACCCTGCCAGCTAGTTTTATTATCACTACTCTGAGAACCAAGTTTCCAAAACATGAGCCTCTGGGAGACATATTAAAACCATATCCAAGACATGGTAACACTATTATTCCCTTGACTACAGAAACCAGTCCCATTATGAACATGACTCTAGCAAAATTAAGATTTCTTGTTGTGGATGTCGATCCATTTAGCCAATGGTATTGGGGTGACTAGCCCTATGGGCATGGCCTTCTCTGGGTACGTGACCAGATAAGAACTGAGGAGGAGGGTCACGTGCTCTCTTGGATGTGGAAGGTTTCCTGATGCCAAGGCTCTGTGATCTGGTCTGGAGCTTTCCCCATCCTTCCCTTCCCTGGTAGATGAAGAGGCAGCGACACTGCTTCATTCTGTACTTGTGAGTGTGTTATTCCCACTTCATCCCTTAATAAATTCTTGATCCCAGACTTCTGTGGATTCTCAATTTAATTTCTTCCTTCAAGTTTTTCATGCACGCACACACGCACGCACACACGCACGCACAAGTGGACTAAGTTATTTCCTGACTGTTCAAGATGCCAGATGGTACGCATATAAGCCATTCCTTAAGGCAATAGACAAATCTGCAAAGATAGAAAATCAAACTCACTGTGGTGGTTTGAATGAAAATGCCCCCCACCCTAATAGGCTCATAAGGAGTGGCATTATTTGAGAGGATTAAGACATGTGGCCTTCTCAGAGTAGGTGTGGCCTTGTGAGAGAAAGTGTGTCACTGGGATGGGGCTTTGAGGTTTCAGAAGCTCAAGCCAAGCCCAGTGTCACTCTCTTCCTGCTAGAACCAAGATGTAGAACTCTCAGCTACTACTCCAACACCAAGTCTTCAGGCATGCTGCTGTTTCTAGAACCAATTAAATGTTTTCCTTTATAAGAGTTCCCATGGTCATGGTGTCTCTTCACAGCAATAAAACCCTAACTTCGATACTCACCTTGGGGAAGAAGCAGAGTTAAGACAATATTGATGAAGCTGAAGTCTTAGATTCCACATTCCTGGCTTTTCAATCATTCCTTTGTATTTTATGAACTATATACTGAGAACCTTCCAACATAATTTTCTAAAATTAGTTCTCATTAGTTTAATCATTTTTCAAGTAAGAGTTCTCTGTGTAATTTAGGCCCTTTCACAAGAATTGACCAACCAAGCAAATAGTACACACAGAGCAAAAAAATCTCAGGGAATCAAAGCTCTTGAAGTTCTAGTATCAGGAAACAAAGCCACAAAGAAAAGTAGTACAAGATCTGAAACACCTTCTGGCCAAATGTCCTCTTCACTGGAGAAGAAACAAGGCCCAGAGTAAACAGCAATGACAGTTCTATCAAAGGTAGAGGTAGAATCCAAATTAGACCTGTTGGCACCAATAAACCCAATGACCAACATATACTCCTATTTCCTATTCTGTGACACTTTCTAAGGTTCAGGGCCATTCTCCTAACATATCCTTGTTCATGCCTATTTTATTAGGACATTATCAACAGTTTTTCTCTTCTTCATGCAGGTCCCATTGGAGCTTTGCATTAAATCCATCCTGTCCTGCTGTGGGATGTTCTGTATGCTGTGAATGTGTTGCTCTGATTGGTTGATAAGTAAAATGCTGACTGGCCAGTAGCCAGGTAGGAAGCATTAAGTGGGATAAACAGACAGAGAATTCTGGGAAGTGGAAGGCTGAGTCAGTAGACACCAGCCCACCATCGAGGTAACAGCATGTGACGGCACACAGGTAAAGCCATGGAACACGTGGCAACATATAGATCAACAGAAATGGGCTGAGTTTAAATGTAAGAGCTAGTCAGTGGTAGGCCTGAGTGAATGGCTGAGCAGTCTTAATATAACCTTCTGAGTGATTATTTTATAAGCAGACCACAGGACTGCAGGGCCCAGGCAAGACCAGAGAAACTTCTAGCTACACTATCCTACCAAGAATTCAATTAGTTCTAAGATTTATTTTTATTTTGTGTGTGTGAATGTTTGGCATGCACGTGTAAAAGTGCACCATGTGCATGCAATTCTTACAGAAGCCAGGGGAGGATGTCAGATGCCCTGAATTGGAGTTCATGATTGTGAGTTACTGTGAGTGTGCTGAGAACTAAACTTAGGTTCTCTGAAATAGCACTAAATATTCTTAACCACTAGACAATCATTTTAGTTCCAAGAATTAAATTCTTTTCAAGATAGGGCTTCTTTGTATAGCCTTGGCTATCCTGGATCTCACTCTTTAGACTAAGCTGGCCTGAAGCTCACAGAGATCCACCTGCCTCTGCCTCTCGAGTGCTGGGAATAAAATTGTGTGCAGCCACCACAGGCCAAGAATTCAATTCTTAACTCTTGCTCTCCCCTGGTCTTCCTACAATTTTCTACTTACTTTGCAAAAAGTCAACTTGATTATTCTGATGCTTCCCAGTCTCACTGCCATGTGCATTATACTTGAAGATAGTAATTTTACATCCTTAAGGAAAAGCAAAAATGAAACCTGCTGAATCAAGACCAGCTTGATATTACCTATGGACTCTGGAAGTGGAGTTAAGAGCCATCTTTACATTTCCAATTTATAGTTCTAGAGTCCAATATCATATTTAGTGCTGTCCCCAAGTTGTATATAAAAATCAGTAGAGCTGAGGCAGTAGCCTTGCATTCATGAAGCCCAAGTTCAATCCCTAGTACTACCCCAAAGCAAGCAAGCAAGCAAACAAACAAACAAAAAACACTAGGGGCCTAGGGCAAGTAACCTGGTGGTAGAATACTTATTTAGTATGCACAAGGCTCTGAGTTCAATCCCTAATACCCAGTGGCAGAGTAAGTTGGTCAACTTCTGGAGTATTATCAAAGATTGTATTGAAAACTCTTAGATGGTAAAGTCTACTTTCAGAGGTAACCACAGATGTAGCAAAAGTTTTAACTTCAGGTACTTCTTACTAGTGTATAAAACAGATACTTTGTTTTTAATCTATCTAAATCATGTGAGCCCAAAATTCTATTCATGTACCTAAGGCTCCTATAATGCATTTATTTACATAGTCAAATGTCATACAAACCTTAAAAATTAATGACAGGAAAAGGAAAATAAATAGGGAATTTAATACATAGTAATTCTGAAAGATTTCATGTAGATGAAGTCTGTATGTTAGAGAAATATTGGGATACAGACCAAAATGTCACTAGTAGTTATGTATGATGCCTCTTGATTTTTTTTGTCCATTTTCTGCAAAAACTTTTACAACCAACATCACTAGAAAAAAATTCTTCTTACTAAATAGGGTAAGATGCTCATATTTAACATCCTCTAAGTAAAACTGAATTTTTCTTTCGGTATTTGCAAAAAAGCCCATATTAAAATTAAGATCTTAAGTTTTCCATGAAATTAATGACAAAATGAAATTAACACAATTTAAACACACCAAGTTTCAAATAAAACTTTTAACTCTGTAATTTTCCCTGATTACATGCCTCAGAAGGCATTTTCTTCTTTCCTCCCTTAGTCTTGTCTCTGAGCTGTAGTTTTCCTAAATACCTGGTGATCCTGATTGCTCATAATTAACATCAAAGGGACTGACTTGTGGGCTAAATGGGCTTTATACAGACCGAATTTGTCAACTAGAGGTTTTTACTTTAGACTTGTCACTTGTTTATGAGGTTTATCTGTCTAAATAAACCCCAATGACTAAAGCAATGAAGAAACTACTTTAGAACAGCTGAGCTGTCCAAAATGTAAGTGGCTGAATTCCATGAATGAACTCTCTCTTTGAAGCTGGTTTACAAGTTTGATGTTAAAATCTCCCTCCAAAGGAAAGTGGAACAAAGGCTAGAAGTAGCTCTTCTTGGGAAGACAGCTAGAAGCCACACCCATCTCTCCAGTTAACACAGGGTCACACCAAGCTATAGGAGAGTCTGGGAAATGCAGGCTCTCTATTAGTGTATGTAGACTCAATCCTGTTATTCTGTTATCCTTTTCATTGCATCTTGGGAAGAAAACAGAAAAAAATAGACTATTCTTTCCAAAACAGAAAGTAGATTGTTGTATTTATATACTCTCAAGGCTGAATGCAAAGATTTCCTATTTTCTAATGTTTTAGCTTTGTTGTTTTGTTTGTTTTTGTTTTTTGAGACAGGGTTTCTCTGTGTAGCTTTGTAACCTTTCCTGGAACTCACTCTGTAGCCCAGGCTAGCCTCGAACTCAGAGATCCGCCTGCCTCTGCCTCCCGAGTGCTGAGATTAAAGGCATGTGCTACCACCGCCCAGCTGTTTTAGTTCTTGTTAACAAGAAATCAAGTTCACGCTTTTAGCCCATTAACACAATTTTTGCAAAATGAGCTAAAAAGAGGAGGCAAATCCTTATTTTGTAAATGAGGAACTAAAAATCCACTGAGAAGAAATAGGTAAGAAGAAATTGAGTGGTATCCCCCAGGGATCTAAGTACTAAAGTTCTATTTCACAATGCTCCAAGTGTAATAAGCAATACAAGAACTGGTGGATCAGTGGTCCTGGGAAATGTGCCCTGAACATAATTAAATCGTATCACTGTACTGAAGTCTATCTAAGACACACTGAACTTGACAGTTATCTTCATTTGTCAACTTGATACAAGCTAAATTCAAATGAAAAAAAAATGCCTCCATCAGACTGCCTGTAGTGCATTTTCTTAATTAGTGATTGATGTGGGGAGCCCAGCCCATGGTTGGTGATACTATCCCTGAGTAGGTGGTCCAGGAGTGTAGAAGAAAGCAGGTTGAGTAAGCCAGTAAGCAACACTCTTCCATGGCCTTTGCTTTATTTCCTTCCTGAACCAGGCCTCCAGGTTCCTGCCTTGAGTTCCTGCCCTGAGAATTTCCTGAGTGATGGATTGTGACCTGGAGTTGTAAGCTGAAATAAAATAAGCCTTTTCCTTCCCAAGTTTTGTTTTTGGTCATAGTGTTTTATCATAACTCTAAGACAACAGGTATATGACCGAGAAAAGAATACTGCCCGATTCTTGCTTAAAGATGTCACTCTCCCAAGTTGGGGTATCCTTTTCTAGGTGTGAGATGTTGCCCACTCCATTTGGGTCAACATGTTGACTTTTGATATCCCAGACATTCAATCTTTTTATTTCCTCACTCAAGAATGCCTGTTGGCAACATTCTGGGAAACTCACAGCCTCAAATGACCACTTAACAAGTTGAGGAAAAAGACCCCAAATATGTTTTGTGGAGATAACATCTGCTCTGAAACTCAAGTGTGGGAACAGAGTACCATGGCAGGTTTTTGATTAAATAAACTGGTTTGACTCTGTGCTTTTAATCATTTTAGGATCTATGTCTTCAATAATAATCCTTTTCATCCCAGAAGCAAAAGTTTTTCCACTCATTTAAATCCTATCTTTGTATCTTTCAGAATAGTTTCTCCATAGATAACTTACTTATGTGTCTATTTCTAAGGTGTTGCCCTAGAACACAGAATAACTTTTCATTTACATTTCTAACTATTATTAGGATGAAGACAACAATTCTTATTTTATGCTTACTTTGTGCTTTGTTCTGAATATTTGCTTTATATCTGCTTTATTAGTTGTAATAATTTTTTGAGACAAGGTCTCTCTCTATGTAGTCCTGGCTGTCCTGGAACTTGCTATGTAGACCAGGCTAGCCTCCAACTTAGAGATCCACCTGCCTCTGCCTCCCAAGTGTTGGGATTAAAGGTGTGTGCCACCATACCTAGCCTTGTTGTAATTTCCTACTAATCTTCTGGATTCTCTAGAAATTATTATTATTTTATTTTATTATTATTATGATATTCTCTCAAAAACATATTAAATTGCACAACAAAAAGGAAAAACTTTAAATACCACGCATAGTACTGATTCCTGAAGCCTTCACCCTTATCTCTACATGGCCTCCTCGCCTGTAACTGCACTCATTCATTCTTCAGTCAAATGACGTACAAGTTCTACACTTGGAAACTGGAACACAAGTAATTCTGACAGTGATTAAGGCATGATTAAGTTTTTGCAGTGGCACAACTCTGATAGTCCAGTAGATGGGGATGGTGCCACACAGACCAAGGCTTTTAGAGATGGAATAAAAACATCAGTCTTAAGTTTCACAAAAAAGGGAAAAAAGAACAAGAAAACTTTGTAGGTTTAGGAGAAATATACATCTTAAACCCATGGAGAAGGAAGATATCATGCTTTTTTCTTTTTTGTTTTTTTTGAGACAGGGTTTCTCTGTGTTGTCCTGGCTGTCCTGGAACTCACAGAGATCTGCCTGCCTCTGCCTCCCAAGTGCTGAGATTAAAAGTGTACACCTAGCTGATATCAAGCATTTTACAAGAACTGATTCAAAAGAAGAAAAGCAATTTTAAAAGGTCACAAACCAAATGTCTCTTTGTCCTGACGTTCTTTAAAGGTTATTTAATTTGCTTAAGTCACAAAATAAGACTACTTCATAATCTGCAATGCTTCTCATCCTCACCCTGCTTGCTTTGAATAAACAGTTTAAAGAATATTGTTTTAATGCCACTTTCTATGTTTTTTGGATTTTTATTTGTTTCTTTGTTTGTTTTTGGTTTTTTGAGACAGGATTTCTCTGCTGTCCTCAAACTCACTGAGATATGCCTACCTCTGCCTCCCAAGTGCTGGAATTAAAGGCCTGTGCTCTCATCAGCTTATTTATATGTGCACTGCTGTTTTGCCTGCATGTATACCTGTGTGAGGGTGTCAAATCCCCTGGAACTGAAGTAACAGACAGTTGTGAGCTGCCATGTGGGTGCTGGGAATTGAACCTAGGTCCTCTGGAAGAGCAGTCAGTGCTCTTAACCACGGAGTCACCTCTCCAGCCCCTCTTTGTACCTTTTTTTTTTGTTTGTTTGTTTGTTTGTTTTTTGAGACAGGGTTTCTCTGTGTAGCTTTGCGCCTTTCCTGGAACTCACTTGGTAGTCCAGGCTGGCCTCGAACTCACAGAGATCCACCTGGCTCTGCCTCCCGAGTGCTGGGATTAAAGGCATGCGCCACCACCGCCCGGCCCTTTGTACCTTTTTTAACATTGATATTACTCAACTTTAAGTTCCATAAACATGACAGGTTTAAAAATGATTTCGATGACTTAATTTTGTGTACTAGGCATTAGGAAAGCAAATGAACTAAGGAAAAACAGCTGTTAAGTCTTGATTTCATTGATTTACAAGTTTTGTGGTAGAGACAAATAACAGACCAAATAATCACACAACTGTAGTGAAGTGTTAGGAAGAGACATGAAACTAGAGAAAGAACACATGAAGAGTCCTGGACTAGAGAGAAGTAAGTTTCAAATTCTCCAGGGAAGCATGTTTTGCAGATATCTTGTTAGTGTAATTTACCCTGTCCTTGATTATGAAATGGTTGAAGTATTTTTCCAAATAGAATAAAACAACTGGGAGCTGTATTCTTTGCCCTTTTATATCCTTTCCTTTACATTTATTGTAAAGGAAAGTCAGCATTTATTGTCCCATGTAAAGGACGAACACCACACTCAAACAAAACTTCTACCCCCAAAACAACTTCATTACTTTTCCTATGTACTAGGTAATATTTAAAACTGTAGAACTATTTGTAGAGGTTCTTAGTATACTGGCTTTATTAAACAGTTATTTCTCTGGGGTTTAGTCAGAACAAAGCTACTTCAGTTACATTTTGTTTAGAATATCAAACTGCTGGGAGGCCAAAACAAAAAACAAAAAACAATATACATAGAACTGAATCCTACAGTTTACAGGTTTGAATTTTTGTGTTCATTAGGAACGAAACTAAAGACACTGGTTCAAACTGGTTTCACAACTATTCTAAATGGGAGTTAACGCTTGTGAGCACACCTTTATATTTAGGGACAGAACTACAGAAGTGTTAATTCACAATTATCATTCCTAGCCCGAATTTGTGTTTTAAAAAAAAGTTCAATGTGTCAGTAAAAGATGTATGGTTATGTAAGTCAGCTTTGTAGCAGTTTCCCAGAGTATCTTATTTATTGGGAACTAGATAATAATGAATTAAAATCTGCCTATCATCTTTTAATTTCTTAAACAAAAAAAACAATCACAACTCTTTTTAAGGCATTTTTCAGATGGCCTAGTAGCTTTCCTGCACCAAGGGAAAAGACTGAAAAGACTAATAGCTTTTTAAAAAAAGTTGCTCCACTTATTGAGAAGATGGAAATCAAAATGAAAAATTTATTTTATCAAGATGTGAAAATTATAGCTACAACATTAGTGGTGATGAGTCATTTTGATAATTTTCTTCACTATATACATGGTAAGGCAGCACTATCAAACTGTGGAAGGGACAAAAAGGATGGCATTTCCATAAATGTAAAAGTTTAAAAAAAAATTGAAGCAAGGCAGTGGTGGTACACACCTTTAATTCTAGCACTTGGCAGAGGCAGGGGGAAATCTCTGTCAGTTCGAGGCCAGCATGGTCTATAGAGTGAGTTCCAGGATAACCAGGGCTACACATAGAAACCCTGTCTCAAAAAAACAAAAAACAAAAAGAAACTGCTTAACTTTAATTTAACCTAGTAGCTGCTATACAATAATCTTTTGCAGGGTTCAGGGTATGGTTTAATAGTAGAGTCAGTTCTAACTTCCTATCTCCAGCAGTACATTGCCCAAATAAAAAACATAAGCATCCATTCCTAAATAAACTCAAATGCTAAAAATGATTTGCCTATAAAGACATTTGTCACAACTTTATCAAAGGCGAAAAACTGAAGTAATTATTTCCCTTAAAATGAATGACAGCTTTAATCTCCAAATACAGGCTCAGACAGAAGCCTTGCTGTTTGCCCTCATCCTTGTTAAGAACAGTCTCTAGTTGGGCACGATGGCACATGCCTCTGATCCGAGAACAGTGGAGGTTAAGGTAGGAGCATCATGAGTTCTAGACCAGCTTGGCCTAACAATGAATTACAGGCCAATTTAGCTATATAATGAGACCTTGTCTCAATCTCAAACAAAACAAGTCTTTACATGACTGGATTTGTCATCCTCGTAATCACCTCAAATGTCACTTTCTGAGAGGGGGGAAGGGGGGAGGGGAAGAGGAGAGAAGGGAAGAGAGAGGGAGGGATAGGAGGGGGGAGAAGGAAAGGGGGGAGAGAAAGTGGGGTCTTCTCTAAATTCACCCCCATCCCAACCTGTACAAATGATATAAGCACTGAACCTCTGTCCCAGTCATTCCCTATCTGGCCCCACTGTTTAGTTTTCAAATTATTTGGAATAATCTGAAAGGTCTTGTTTGTGCTACTCTCTACCATCCTTCTGAACCCACACACATACTATTCATAGCTTCTCTACAAGAGAGCAGATGCTGTGTTATCTGCTCACATCTGTAGTCACAGCATCCAGAACAATTTGATTATTATGTGTCAACTAAAGAACTGTCTCTTCTTATGTGTTTTTAAACACGGTTGTTAGTCTTATTCTCAAGAACACTACAGTAATTTAAGGAAAGTTGGTAGTCCTCTAATGTGCACTGTAAATATTTTTTTTCCTGTTTAGTCATAGCTATACATTGGTGTTACACAATTCAAACAGGCATGGTAACCTACTTCTGTTCTCCTACTTTGGAAGCTCAGGCAGGAGGATCACCTGACCCACAATTCCAAATCAGTCTGGGAAACACTGAGACACCATTTCAACAACTACACACACACACACACACACACACACACACACACACACACATATACACACATATACACACATATACACACATGCACTAAAACAAACAAGCTTGTTATACAATTCAGTGTTTTTAGTATATCCAGAGTTTCACAATACTAAATTTGAAAACATTCTACCACTTGCAAAAGAAACTGTCTGATAGCTATTCCTATTCTCCTATGACCCCCCCCCCTTTCTACTCCTGGGCAACCACTAGTCAAGCCAAATAAATTAATCCAGCCTCTTCTGGACTTTCACAAAAACGGAACCCTACAATATATGGCCTTTTAAGCCAGGTGATGGTGGTGCACACCTTTAATCCTAGCACTTGGGAAGGCAGAGGCAGGTGGATATCTGCAAGTTCAAGGCCAGCCTGGTCAGTCTATAGAGCAAGTTCATGGACATACAGGGTTACAGAGAGAAACCCGTCTCAAAAAACAAAAAGAAAACAACATACGGCCTTCAAAAAGTTTGTTTTCCTTAGAATGTTTTCAAGGCATATCCATATTGCAGTACCAACTAGGACTTCATTCTTCTTTATTGCTCAATAATATGTTCTATTGCATCAACACTTTTTATCCACTCACTAGTTGCTCCTACAGTTGACACAGTATGAAAAATGCTGTCCAAATGCATAAATGATAAATTCTTTACAATGCTGGGGACTGAGTCCAGTGTCTCACACATGCTAGCAAGCAGCCTTTCCACCAAGCTAAATAAGCCTCTAGCCCTTGAACCTGTTTGTTTGTTTTTTAATTTTTAAAAATATTTACTTTTAAAATGGTGTGTGTGGGTGGGGTGAGGGGGTATGTGCGTGTGTGTGCATGTACATGCAAGGGCCTGCAGAGGCCAAAGGCATTGATTGGATTCCCTGATCTTAAGTTACAAGACTTTGTAAGCCATTCAGTGTGGGTGCTGGGAACTGAACCTAGGTCCTCTGAAAGAATAGTAGGTGCTCTTAACTACTGAGTCACCTCTCTGGCCCCTGTTTTTATCTTAGATATAGGCTGAAGACAATTTTTATGTCTTTTGGTAACTTACACTTGACCTTTTGACTACTTCTATACAGTTTTCCAAAGCAGTTGAAACATTCTACATTAGGAATACATGAGAATTCCACTTCTTCCACATCTTGATGGATTTTTAAAAATTAGTCACTCTACTAAATATGAAGAAAACCAGCTGTTAAAGGATAGGACCATGTGGACAAAATCAGGTAACTGCAATGGATTAAGATATATCCAACACATTAAATTCATTAGGCCATGATGATACTGGAAAACATACTGGTCCACTTTGGAGAAATCAGCTCAGTATTATGAAACAAAGTAAACAAGAATAATCAACCATTTAACTGCTTTTCCTAAGTGATTTTTTTAAGGTTGACCAGTTAGTGAAAGCTTATTTTTATAAAATTACATCAGTTAGTAAATGGAGAGAGAGGAAACTGCTACCAATCTATAATATATTAATGCATCCAGGTATGGTCATCATTGGCTACTGGCACAAGTGCTAAAATATCAACTATGAAGTATTCTTGCTTTAAGAAAGTCAAACCTAAGTTTGCTGAAGTCTCTAGATATAATCATCAGTTAATTAAAAATATTAGGAGACACTAAGTACTGCCAGTTAAAAATCTGTAATGTGGATAATTTTACAAAATAAACAATATGATTTTCTCAACAAGAAATTCAAAAGAAAAAGAAATAGAGGAAGCAACCAGAAACTAAAAGTAACCAGAAATTTCCAATAATCATGAGTATGTTTTATCCACTTCAGAAGAATTCAAACCAAGGTTCAGGCTTGTCCCACAAGAAATTCAGTCAATACTAACAAGAATGTAACAAGACTTGGACATTTGTACTCCCAACACCACAATATTCTGACTTAATTCATCTCAATAAAACCTTTTCAGGTGTCACCACAGTATTACAGACAGGTACCTCTGCTCTTGGCTTAGATTCCTGAATATCTTAAAAACAAATCCTAACAGTATGCTACTTAACAGGGTCACTTCTTAAACCCCACTGACAAAATCCAAGCATGGAGGACAGAAAGTGGGCTTGAAGTCGCATCCCTAGCTGAAAGGCTATGGGTTAATGATGGCTTCTAGGAGAGAAGTCCGTTTTCTTTAATGGTATGGTAAATCTGGTATACTGACCATGTTTCAGAGCAGGCCCCATGCCTAGGAGTAGTTGGCCAACACCAACTGGACTTGATTGTGGGGATAAGGAGATATGAAGTTAGGTGGGTAGGATAATGGGAGAGAATCTGGGAGGAGTTAGGAGAGGGGGATGAATATGATCAAAATAAATCACATGTAATTCTCAAAGAATTAATAAAAGCACAACAAATTCTGTATTAATGCAATTAAATCGCTACTAATTCACAAAAATTGCTTAATGATTATAGGAATTTATTGGGGGGTTAACTTACGATACAAGAAACTCACAATACAGGAAATAGGGATTGAGGCACAGTCCAGTGCTGTTCTCTAGAGAGCTCTGCTATGGGATGTTCTGTATGTTAAATGTGTTGCTCTGATTGGTTAATAAAACACTGATTGGCCAGTAGCCAGGCAGGAAGTATAAGTGGGACAAGCAGAGAGGAGAATTCTGGGAAGTGGAAGGCTGAGAACGAGAGGCGCTGCCAGCCGCCACCATGAGAAGATGTTAAAATACTGGTAAGCCACGAGCCCCGTGGCAACTTATAGATTAATAGAAATGGGTTAATTTAAGATATAAGAACAGTTAGCAAGAAGCCTGCCATGGCCCTACAGTTTGTGAGCAATATAAATCTCTATGTGTTTACTTGATTGGGTCCAAGCAGCTGTGGGACTGGTGGGTGAGAGAGATTTGTCCTGACCGTGGGCCAGGCAGGACCAGGAAAACTCTAGCTTCAGAGCTCTGCCCTGATCCACACCAGCATCCAAGACCAAGAGATAGCGAAGAGAGCAAGCACAGAATGCCTTCTTGGGACTTAAGGGGGCCTGTCTCAGCCACACCCCAGGGGCAGGTCACAGGCAGGTGTGGCAGTTACTTGTTGCCACACTAGGGGCAGTGCTTTGAGGTCAAAGCTGGAACTGCTATCTGCTGCATTGTACTTCAAAGGAGGCCTATCAAGAAAGCTAGAGATGGCACACATAATGAAGAAATCTGTGTGTCTGATAAGGGTTTAGTATTTAGATTTGTACAAATCAGCAACAGTTTCAAATTGTCAGTTTGTTTAAGTTAAAATTTGTAAATGAGCTAAATGGTAATTACTAGAGGGTGGGGAGCAACTGATGGAGATATGGGAAGATGATAGTGAAAGGGTACAAAGCCTCAATGAAGTAACAGAAGGTTTTTTTATTAAAAATGTACTGAACATGCCGGGCAGTGGTGGCGCACGCCTTTAATCCCAGCACTTGGGAGGCAGAGCCAGGTGGATCTCTGTGAGTTCGAGGCCAGCCTGGTCTCCAAAGCGAGTTCTAGGAAAGGCGCAAAGCTACACAGAGAAACCCTGTCTCGAAAAAACAAAAAACAAAAAAAAAAAAATGTACCGAACAACATGATTAAACATTAACATGTTTTAAAAAGCCACAGGGTAAATTTCAGTTGTTCTTACTAAAAAGTTAACATTTGAATAGATATTAGCTAACTGGATTATTTCACATTTTATTGAAAATTGTAATATTCTTCCATAAATATATGCAACTGTAATTCAATTTCAACTTAAAATAGAAAAAAAATTGGGGGGTGGGGGTATCCAGTTATAGTTGAGTGGTAGAGTATATGCTTAGTATTCATAAGCCCTGGGTTGAATCTCCAGCACCCAATAGAAGGGACAAAGAGTGAAAAGTCATTTGTCCAAAGAAAAACTCATCATCAAAACCACAACAAAGAGCTAAGGATGTGGCATAGCGGTAGAGTGCTTACCTTGTATACACAAGGCCCTGGATTTGATCTCAATCCCATCCCTACCCACACATTTCTCCTTGGACTGCTTCTGACTAATAAAAAAGGTAAACAATAGGTATTAACAGTAACATGGGGGGAGGGTCCTCACTCATGGCCAGTAGAAATGTAAAATGGCAAAAGTATTTTAGCATAAAAGTTTTTTTTTAAATCCTTTAATTTAATACCAGCACTCAGGAGGCAGAGGTAAGCAGATCTCTGAGTTAGAGGCCAGCCTGGTCTACAGAGTGAGATCCAGGACAGGCACCGAAACTACAGAGAAACCCTGTCTCAAAACAACCACAACAAAGAATGTCAATTAGTGCAGTCACTATGGACGTCCCTCAAAAAATTAAAATGGGGCTTCTGGGACTTAGGAGACTGCACAGGGGCTGGAGAAACGGCTCAGCGGTTAAGAGCACTGAGTGTTCTTCCAGAGGACCCAGGTGGCAGCTCCTGACTGTATGTAACTCAATTTCCAGGGAATCCAGCTCAGTCACACAGACATATATGCAGGCAAAATACCGATGCATATGAAATAAAAAGGAATAAATTAAAAAAAAAACTGCTGTTTCTAAACAGCAGTTTAGAAAACTGGTTGCTCTTCCAGAGGATCCAGATTCAATTCCCAGCACCCACATCACATCTCCCTACAGTCTAACTCCATTACAGGAGATCCAGTGCCCTCTTCTGACCTCTGCAGGTACCAGAAACATAAGTGGTACACAGATATACATGCAGGCTTAGTTAGGTTTTCTATTGATGTGAAGAAACATCATGACCACAGCAATTCTTACAAAGGAGAACATTTAATTGGGGTTCTGAGAGTTCTACATCTTGATTGCCATGCAGTAGGGAGAGAGAGACACTGGACCTGACTTGAGCATTTCAAACTCCAGAGCCCCAATGACATACTTACTCCAACAAGGACAAACCTTCTAATAGTGCCACTCCTTAATGACCAAACATTCAAATACATTGAGCCTATGGAGGCCATTCCTATACAAACTACCACTCAGGCAAAATACTCATATTCACAAAACAAAAATACTTTTTTAGATGAAACTTCCAGCAGCCTCTGGTATCTGTGGGCTGGGGCTAGTGGTGTAAGTTTTAAACTTCACTTTTGTCCTGGCAGGCGAGGCGAACAAAAGTACAGTTGGCTCCCATACCCCTGGGTTCTACATTAGCACACTCAAACCAACTCCTGTGAAAGGGCAAGAGAGCACAGCGGTTCTTCCATCTTGAGGCCATTTCAAGTTTAACTAGAATTTGATCTTCTTAAGATGGAGAATCTTGTGGAAAATTACCCAACTCTATTCTAGAAGCTGAGGCCAAGATGCCCCAGCCAACTTAGCTTCTGTTAAACTGTCTGGTTCTTCAAAACTTCCCGTACAACTGCAGAGCAAGACACCAGGATGTGTTTTTTTGCCTTTAAAAGCTCTTGGTCTAAATGTTTAGGGTTACATTGGGTTACCAAATACCTGAGTGTAGTCACATTTGGCTGGAATAAAGACTTCCAAATGGCTATAAACTCTGAGTGGTCATCTCTAATGGACTCCCCGTAACATTTTGGAAGCACCAGTAAGATTCCCAGAGGCTGGACCCTGACACTTCCAGGCCTTGGTACCCCCCAGGAGCAGGGAAGTATGCACCAGCTGGAGAGGACTCTTAGGGGGTGTATACCTTGAGATGTTCTAGGACCCCAGAAAAATTCTCTTTGATTAATTGCTGGTGAGTGCTCTGAGGGTACCTTAACACCACCACCCAAAATAAAACAAAGGTAAGTCAAAATTCATCTGATCTGAACACCTCCAGAGGTAAGTTTGGTCTCTAAGAGGCACCATCTGGTTGGGACACAAGAGGGGAAGTCATACACAACCATAGATCCTTTGTCTGGGATCTGTGTGAGACACCACTAGAATCCTCTATTCTGTTTGGGTGTATGAATGTGTGGTGGCCACCTCTGGTTGTCTTTACTATGTGTCTATATGACTGGGTCTCCCTGTGTCTCTGTGTTTCTATCAGTTCTGTTGGTTAGAGAAACATATCTAATATATATCTATCTCCCTCCCTCCCTCCCTCCCTCCCTCCCTCCCTCCCTCCCTCCCTCCCTCCCCCTCTCCCTCTCTCTCTCAGGATGGTAGAGGCCTACCCCATCTGAAAGGAGACTGCTCCAATAGTTGCTAAGAAACTTCTTCAGGAAATAATTCCTACATTTGGACTGCCCCTAGCTTTGGGGTCTGGCAATGGCCCAGCCTTCGTGGCCAAAATGTCTCAAAATCTGATAAAGGTATTAAGTATTAATTGGAAATTAAACTGCATATAGGCCATAGAGCTCAGGTCAGATAGGAAGGATGAATAGAACTCTTAAGGAGACTGAGTAAATTAGTCCCAGAAACTAGTTAAAAGTTGGGTTGACCTCCTTCCTCCTTTGTCCTTCTCAGGACCCAATGGACTCCTTACCAGGAAGGGTTTGGGAGACCACATCCCATCCTCCCAAATCTCTGAGCTATTCCCAGGTAGAACTGTCTAATCACCCCCTTCTCAAGTCCTTGAAGGCTTTCCAGGAGGCTTGCCAGGCCACTGACTGGACTATGAGAGGAATGCTGCCACCTCCCACCTCTGAACCCTCCTGCCTCGACTCTGAACCTATCTGGAAGCAACTCTACCAGTCATATTTACTACCCCAGCTAGTGTCCAAGTAGCTGCTGTCTTCCTTTAAAAAAAAAGCCACCGAGGACGATGACAGATGGACCAAACTTGGACCTAGGACCCCTTAAAGATAAGACCGACCAGAGTTTACTAACCTGTGATACACACACTCTCCCCCATCAGCCCCAAACCCAGACATGAGAATTCAGAAAAAGCAACAATGGGAAACTACCTTTCAGATGGACCTCTGTTCTCTTGTGGCCCCTTCCCAGGCAGAACAATATGGGTCTCAGTATATTAGGTTGTGGAAAAGAATGACTAGAAAAGGGCCTTTAGGGATTACAATTTTATGAAGACCAATGGTAAGTCATCCTGCCAAGACAAGATACCTGCATCATGTCCTCAAATTACCGGCTTGCTTGGACTAACAATTTGACTAAATGTGCCACCTCCAACTCACTGATATATGCCCATAATGGAGAAGAGGGGAGAGCTCATATAGGCATTGAATCAATCAATGCTAATAAAGGTCAAATGGTCCCAAATTCTGGTCCTGGTCCTAGTAGGGGCAGGAATAGCTGGTTCAACTGCAATAGGTACCTCGGCCTTGATTGCTGGGAACCAAAACTTTAAGGGAACTTGGTTCCCATGCATACTTAGACCTAGGCAATTTGGAGAATTCTATTTTCAGGCTGGAGAGACAAGTTGACTCCCTCAGACAGTCCTACAGAATTGAAAGAGGTTAGACCTCTTATGAGACAGAGAGGACTTTGCATGGCCTTAGGAGAAACCCGCTGTTTTTCTGCAAACCGATCAGTGGTAATTAGGGAAAACCTTGTCATGGTCAGAGAAAACCTCAAAGTCAAGAAAGGACACACAGATCAGATACTTGGCATCAGTCTCTGTTTACATGAGCCCCACAGCTGACCACCTTGCTGTCAGTGTTAGCCGGACTGTTGATTCTTATTCTGATTGGGCTAATGGTAGAACCCAGCATCCTCAACTGCATGGCCAACTACTTCAAACAGAGGATAAACTCAGTTAAGCTACTGGTCCTTAGGACCAACTATGCCCCTCTCTAGAACAGAGAAATAAATGATTTGAGTCATGCCCATAGAATCGGTGAGAAATGTGACAGGACAAGAGAGTACAGAGGGTTCTCCACCTTGTAGTCTTCCTTCGGCCACTTCAGGGTTAGCTGGAATTTGATTTTCTTGATGGAGAACTCTGTAATTACCCAACTCTATTCTAGGACCCAAGGCCAAGATATCCCAGTTAACTTATCCGTTTTAAATTGCCTGCTTGTGCAAATCTTCCCTTCCAGCTAACCACTTAGCTTCTGTTAAACTGTCCCCTTATGCAAACCTATAGCTACAAAGTGAAGATACCAGGATGTGTTTTTTTCCTTTAAAAGCCCCTTGCTCTAAAAGCTTGGGGCTACACTTAGGTCCCCACTGAATACCTGAGTATAGTTCTAATTGGATGGAATAAAGACTTCTAGTTGGCTATAAATTGGATGTCTGGGTGGCCATCTTTGGTGGGCTCCCCATAACACTTCAAATGGAAAACACTCCAAAACTAAAAACTGTATCTAAAGATCTTCCCAGCACTTGAGAAAATGCAACAGGAAGATCTTGAGTTGCAGCAAGCCTGAGCTAGAGAGAGAGAGAGAGAGAGAGAGAGAGAGAGAGAGAGAGAGAGAGAGAGAGAGAGATAGATAGATAGATAGATAGATAGATATGTGGTGCTGCATTCATTGGGAGGCAGAGACAGGTAAATCCCTGAATACAAGGTCAGCCTGGTCTTTGAGTTCTAGGTCAGCCAGGATACAAAGTGAGATCCTGCCTAAAAACAAAACAATACATGCTGGTGTGAACACACACACACAACCACAAAGGAAAAACCAAATCAAAACACCTTCCATGTGATCCCGCTATACCACCCCAAATCCCACCCCATCCCAAATCAAAGTTACCTTATTATAAAGAGATCTGCACTCATGTCTGTTGCTTCACTGCTCACAATAACCCAATTATGGGATGAGACTAAGTGCCCATCAAGGGATAAATGAATAAAGAAAATTTGGTAAATATACACAATGGAGTCTTATCCCATCATTAAAAAATGTTATTTGAAGGAAAACAGGATAGAACTAGGATCATCACATTAACTGAAATCAAAGCATCACATGCTTTCTTTTGTCTGTAAAATCCAGGGAAGAAAATAAGGACATGAAAGTAAAGGGAGCATGTCTTTGTCAGGGTTCTATTGCTGTGAAGAAACACCATGACCATGGCAACTCCTATAAAGGAAAGCATTTAATTGGGGTGGCTTACAGTTCAGAGGTTTAGTCCATTACCCTCATAGTAGGTAACATGGCAGAATGCAGGCAGACATGGTGCTGGAGAGGGAGCTGAGAGTTCCTACACCTGGATCCAGAGGCAGCAGGATGAGAGCCACTGGGCCTGGCTTGTGCTTTTGAAAACCTCAAAGCCCCCTCCAGTGACACACTTCCTCCAGCAAGGCCTCCTACTCCTTTCAAATAGTTCCACTTCCTGGTGATCAAGCATTCAAATCTATGAGCTTATGCGGGCCATTCTCATTCAAACCACAGGAGACTATTAGGATTGTGAAGGGAAAAAGGAAGTGACAGAGGAGATGAATAAGATCAAAGTATACCATATGTATATACAAAAATGTAAAAAATGAAACCCCTTGCCCTGTACAAAAAATCTTTGAGGGGTGGATCTAGAAGTGGTTAGTGGAAAGAGTAGGGAATAGATAAACATACATTGTATGCATGCATATAACTCTCAAATACATTGTATTTAAAAGTTTACAAGTATTTTGATAGATATACAAAGACTCATAGTAATGGGGATATGGAGCCTGAACCTTACATCATCTGTAACCAAGGAAGGCTTCCAGTGGTGGTACTGAGACACCAACCCAGCCACAAAACCTTTGACTCACAACCTGTCCTGCCTACAAGATGTGTTGGAGCAATGGTGGCCCAGAATTTGTGGGAGTGGCCAATCAATGGTTGATCTAACTAGAGGTCCATTCCATGAGCTGGAACCCATGTCCAACACTGCCTGGATAGCCAGAAACTAGAGGCTGGATTGTGCAGAGTCCTAGGATAAAACCAAACACGACTAAAAAAAAAAAGTCAATGAAATGTTTCCTAATGATATTCTGCTATATTCATAGATAGGTGCCTAGCCCAATCATCACCAGAGAGGCTTCATCCAGCAACTGATGAAAGCAGATACAGAGACCAATAGCAAAACATTAGGCAGAGCTCAGGGAAATCCACGAGGAGGAGGAAAGATGGTAGGAATCAGAGGGTTCAAGGACACCAAGAGAACCTGTCCCACAGAATCAACTAAGCAGGGCTCATAAGGGCTCACAGAGACTGAAGTGGCCATTGTGGAGCCTGCATGGGTCTGCACTAGGTCCTCTGCAAATACATTATGATTGTCTAGCTGAGTATTCTTATAGGACTCCTAACAGTTGGAGTGTGTGTGTGTGTGGGGGGGGGGGGGGTGGAGTGGTGGATCTCTGACTCTTTTGTTTGTTCTCGGTATGCTTTTTCTTCTACTGGATTGCCTTGTCCAGCCTCAATATGAGGGTTTGGACCTAGTCTTTCTGTATCTTGTTATGCCATGTTCAGTTGATATCCCTGGGAAGCCTTCTCTTTTCTCAATGGAAACTGAAGAAGAGTGGCTCTGGGAGAGAAGGGAGATAGGGGGAGGGACTAGAAGGACAGGAGGGAGGGGGAGGGGAAACTGTGGTCAGAATGTATTGCATGAAAGGATAAAATTTTAAAACTTTTTTAAATATTAAAAAATGTACTAAGTCCAAAGAAAGCATTAGAAACACTAGAGATAAAAATAGCAATGATGAGAAACTCAATGATGTTCAAAGCAATGATCTCCCTACCATACCCCATACTAGAGACTGAAGCCAGAGTCTTGCACACTTTAACAGTAAGCTATACCCTGGCACCACCACCCCTGCCCCAACACATACAAATAACTTCATAATAGAATGGGGAAACCAAAGCCAAGATCTTATTTTAAAATTTTAACAAAAGGTCAGGAAAATATTTAACAGTATCAAGAATACTGGTAATTCAAAATACTAAAAGCAGCTATTACATAAAAATGTATAACAATGAACTGACTATGTAAAGGAAATAGAAACATTCCTAGAAAAACTTACCAAAACTTAGAATACAGAGTCTAATACTTCTCTATTTTAAAAATGCAATTATAACTTTAAACATTTACCTTAGAAAGCAAAAAGCACTCCATATTCAGACAGTTTCATCAATAAATTTCATCAAAAATTAAGCAGTTGCCGGGCGGTGGTGGCGCACGCCTTTAATCCCAGCACTTGGGAGGCAGAGGCAGGCGGATCTCTGTGAGTTCGAGGCCAGCCTGGGCTACCAAGTGAGTCCCAGGAAAGGCGCAAAGCTACACAGAGAAACCCTGTCTCGAAAAACCAAAAAAAAAAAAAAAATTAAGCAGTAACATCACAGTTTTTATACAACTCTTAGAAAGAACAAAAAATAAAAGGAAATTTCTAATTTGCTTCAAGGAGCTAACACAACTGACATGCACGATACACTAAAGGTAAATGCAAGATAATTTCCAAAGTGCATGGACACGAAAATCATAGGGACAACATGTACAAAAATCAAATTTAGCAGCATGATAAATAAAATATTATGAAGAATTTGGATTTACTGAAGGGATGAAATTTGGTTTTACTTTAGTATTCTTTCCTGAATGTTTACACATTTATAGAGCTAAGACTATGTTTGTTGATTGGTTAATTTCAATTTGCTTTCTAGTCATATTTTTTTCAATACTGGAGATTGAACTTGGATGTTAGGCAAACATATTACCACTGAGATGTACTCCTAGCCCTAGAAGTAAGCATAAAAGTAAATTAACAAACCAAAAATTGATGTAACTTAAAACCCTGTTCATTAGCTGGGCATGGTAGCTCACACCTGTAATTCCAGTCTCAAGAGGCTGAGACATGAGGAATGCTGTGAACTTGAGGCCAACCTGCGCTGCAGGGCCAGCTCCAGGCCAGCCTGGGATACAAAGCAAAAATTCTGTAAGGAAACAAAACAAAACAAAACATTCATGGCTTTTCTTTAAAAACCTATTGAGAAAACTGAAAACAATTTCCTTAATCATTTAAAGAATATCCACAAACCCCAGCATATCTACTGTTAGAATGTTCAAACCCTTACCACTCATCACTCCCCTCCAAGATTACAAAGCAACACAAAAATGCTTATACTATCATTTCTAGTTAACCTGGGATACAAGAGAGTAGGAGGAAAAGTTATGACAAAAAGGAATAAAAAGAACTGAAATTACCATAATCTTCAGACAACATAATGATATATATAGAAGCTCTGAACAATCAATAAAGACATAGGTAATAGCATCTATAAATGAACTTAACAAAGTTACAGACTATAATGTCAATGTACAAAAAGCTTATCTTCCTATATACTAGCCAACAACTAAGAAATAAGAAAAATGCAGGGGGGTATGGAGATATGGCTCAGTGGTTAAGAGAACTTCCTGCTCTTGCAGAAGACCATAGTTTGATTCCCATCACTCATACTGGCAGCTCATAACTGCATGTTAACTCCAGCTTCAGGGGTTCTGATGTCCTCTTCTGGTATCTTCAGGTATATGTACATATGTGGCATATAATCACACAAACACATATATACATAAATAAAAATAAATCTTAAAAAATTAAGTAAGGAGAGTAACAAGAGAGATATCTTGATAGAGGGGGCAATATGAGGTTAGGGAGAAATCTGGTGCCAGGGAAAATTCCAGAAATCCACAAGGATGATCCCAGCTAAGACTCCTAGCAATAGTGGAGAGGGTGCCTGAACTGGCCTTCCCCTGTAATCAGACGGGTGACTACCCTAATTGTCATCATAGAACTTCATCCAGTAACTAATAGAAGCAGATGCAGAGATCCAAAGCCAAGCATTGGGCCTAGCTCCAGGAGTCCTGTTGAAAAGAGGGAGGAGGAATTTTAAGAGCCAGGTTGGTCAAGATCATGACGGGAAAACCCCCAGAGACAGCTGGCCTGAGCTCCTGGGAGCTCATGGACTCTAGACCGACAGCTAGGAAGCCTGCATGGGCCTAACCTAGGCCCTCTGCATGTGGGTGAATTGTATAGCTTGGTCTTTTGTGGGGCCCTTAGTAATGGGACCAGGACCTGTCCCTGAAGCATGAGCTGGCTCTTTGGAATCTATTCCCTATGGTGGGATGCCTCTCTCAGCCTTGATTCAGGGAGGAGGAGCTTGGTTCTGCCTCATCTAGGTATGTCATGCTTTGTTGACTCCCATTCGAGGCCTTACCCTTTCTGAGGAGTAGATGGTGGGAGGAGGTAGACGGGAGTTGGGGGCAGGGAACAGGAGAAGAAGATGGAGGGGAAACTGTGGTTAGTATGTAAAATAAAAAAAATTAAGTAATATTTATATCATTAATAAAAAGATAGATCAAAGTTTTACAAAGATAACACAAAATACTTATGTCCTTGAAAAGGGCAAAGTTTAACTATGAAATAAAAATGCTAACTATAAGTATCAATACACTGGAATTACCTTAAAATGAATAACTTATGTTCTCCAAGAGACAACATTAGCCAAAAAGATAAGTCAAAAGTGGAAGAATAACCGCATACATCTAACAAATTCACTGCAGAATAAACTAGAATGCCTATAAAACGTATTTTCCCAGTGAGAATGCACAAAGACATGCACAAGCATGGTATGAAACAATATTTTAAATGCCAAAAAAATTGAAGGTGTCCAATCAAAGTAGCAATCAGGAAAATGCAAAATTAAAACCATACATGGCTATGTTGGTGGTGCATGCCTATAACCCCAGCACTTTGGAAGCTGAGGTAGAGGATCAGTTGAAGCCAGCTATGGCTCCATGAGATCCTGTCTCAAAAACAAAGAGCAAGCCAACCAGAACCTATATATGGTATCACTGCACTCCTCAAAAACTGCCATTTGAGAAAGAGTAATAGATAAGGATGTCATGCAGCAGGTACTGATGTACCCTTCTGGTGGGAATGAAAATTGGTCCAATCTCTTTTAGAGAAATTTTGATGTCATTAATTTAACAGACTCCCATACCTAAATATTCTTTACCAGAGTGTACATTCTAGATAATTTGCATTTCAGGATTTATGTACAACAATGTTCATAGCACCAATATTTCAACAGTCAAAACAACTAAACGTCAACACATTAAAAAACAACATCCAAGTTTCACAAACCCCTCTAAATGAATATTGTTACTGTTCCCAGGCTTAAACTCAAGAGTTGGCCATAGTCAAAGCAAACAAGCAGCAAAACTAGGATTTGTATCAGGTCACCTGTGTCAGAGCTTGTACCATTTTGTGTAAACTTATGAAATGGGCAGACTGAAGATTTTTCCCCCCAAAACGGTTCCTCTTCCTCTCTTCCCTATTTTGAGACTATATCCACAAACAGAATGAGCAAAGAACCTACTTTATCCCCAAGTCACATAGACAGTAAAACATGGGAGGCAGAAGACTGAGAAAGGTTTCAGAGGTGATAATCAAGCCACTCTTACATACAAATAGGGTAATTCTTTTTATAAAACTTTTATTGTTATGTGTATGTGTGTTGCACATGTGCCATGGTGCATATGTGGTGGTTAGGAGACACCTTACAAGAGTTGCTTCTTCTACCATGAGGGCTCAGGAGGTCAAACTTATAAGGCTTGACAGCAAACTGCTTATCTGCTGAGTCATCTCATTGGCCCAAGAACAGAATATTTCTAGCCAGACAGAATTCAAGCCAATTGTCAGTTCAATCCTGGAACACACTTCCAGAATACTCTTCTGGACTGTGGGTATAGTTCATTGATGGTGCACTTACCCAGAAATATAGGTAAATCTTCAATTTCCAGTAAAATACATAATATACAGGATTCCCCACCAACACACACACACAGAGCAATATAGGTAAGGTCTTCAATTTCCAGTAAAACACATTAACACACAGGATTCCCTCAACACACACACACACACACACACACACACACACACACACACACACACACACACACACACACAAATGGTGCTGGGTCAACTGGCTACTGGCTAGCAATACCAAAACAAATGAATCTTTATTCTCTAACCTTACACAAAACTAGATTACAGGTGGGCTGTAAATCTAAGCATAACGGTAAACAATGGTGCTCATGAATTGTAAGAAATAATGTGAAAATGACTATACTGCTAAAGCAAACTATAGATTCAATGCAACTTCCATCAGAATTCTAATGCTATTGTAACAGAAATTGGGAAAAAAACTGCTTTAAAATTCATATGAAAGTACAGACGAGTACAAATAGTTAAAGCAATTCTGAGCAAGATAATAATCCTGGAAGTATCACTATAGCTGATTCAGGTTATACTACTGAGCTATAGTAACAAAAACAGCATTACACTGCATAAAATCATTCATGTAGATCAATGGACTACAACAGAGGACCCAGATATAACTAGAGTCACCTGATTTTTAACAGATACCAGAAACAACATCGGAAAAAAGACAGCTTCTTCAACAAATGATGCTGGGGAAACTGGATATCCTCATGTAGAAGAATGAAACTAGATCCCTAGATCTTGCCTTGAATAAAAATCAATTCCAAATGGATCAAACACCTGAATGAAATAACCAATACTCTGAAACTGCTAGTGAAAAGCAGAGAAAATACTACCAGATACAGATGTAGGCAAGGACTTCTGAATAGGATTCCAGTTGCTTAAAAAATATTGACAACTGGGATCTCATAAAATTATAAAGTTTCTATACAGTAAAGCAAACAAACAGTTAATCATATGAAGAGAGAGCCTACAGAATGGGAGAAAATCTTTGCTAGCTACACATAAGACAGAGAATTAAACCTAGAATAATTTAAAAATGAGTTAATGAAGCCAGGCATTGTGGTGCACACCTTTAATTCCAGCACTCAGGAGGCAGAGGCAGGTGAATCTCTGAGTTTCAGGCAAGCCTGGTCTACAAAGTGAGTTCCAGAATAACCAGGGCTGCTACACAGAGAAATCCTGTCTCAAAAAAACAAACAAGCAAAACACAAAAATATGGGTTAATGAACTGATAGTTCTCAAAAAATAAAGCAAATGTTCATTAAACACATAAAAAATACTCCATGCTCATTAGCTACCAAGAAATGCAATTAAAAACTATCTGTACAATCCATCCCACCCCAGTCAGAACACTCATTAAGAAAAGAAACATGGGGACCAGGGCTGGTGGTGCACACCTTTAATCCCAGCACTCAGGAGGCAGAGGTAGGCAGATCTCTTGAGTTTGAGGTCAACATAGCCAATTCCAGGCCAACCAAGGCTATAGTATTTGAGACCCTGTCTCCAACTCCAAAAGACAGACAGACGGATGGATGGACAGGCAGATGGATGGACAAAGGAAGGAAGGAAGAATGGATAAGAAAAGAGAGAAGAGGAAGGGAGGTGGAATGGGGAAGCAGAAGCAGAAGGAAGGGAAGGAAAGAAAACAAACAGGGTTGTAATACAGCTCTTGGGTTAAAAGTTCTTATTGCTCTTACTAAAGACCAGAGTTTGTTTGCCAGCACCGTTTCCTAGCACCCACATCTGGCAGCTCACAACTACCTTGTAACTTCAGCTCCAGGGAATCCAACACCTCTGGCTTCCATGAACACTTGCACTTGATGGTGTACAAACACACACATTTTAAAATAAAATAAAAACCAACAACAAATGCTAACTAGTATGTGGACAAAAAGTAACACCTTATACAGTGCTGGTAAGAATATAAAATAATATAGCCACTATGGAAATAAATATGGATGTTCCTAAAAAAAAAAAAACAATAAAAAACAACAACAGATTTACCATATGACCCAGATACATATTACTCCTGGGAGTTCCAAAATCCGGCTCCCCTTCCCTGTGTTATCTGTGAACTCAGAAAGAGCAGAGTAACAAAGAAAAACTCTGTTCATTTATTCTCCTAGATAGTTTTGCTTCTACTTTCGTGTAGTACATACATACATTATTTTTATGTACCTATACAAAAATCTAGGGTCTATATATGAAATAAAAGATTTGTCTTGCTGAGACTGGATTAATTCACTTAATATGTTTATCTTCATTTGCATCAGTTTTCCTGCAAACAACACTGTTTTACCTCACCACTTAAAGCACCTTCTGATTGGTTTAATAAAGAGCTGAACAGCCAATAGCTAGACAGGAGAGGATAGGCGGGACTTCTGGACAGAGATAGGAACTCTGGGAAAGAATCTGAGGCAGGAGAGATTTGCCAGACAGATGTGGAGGAGTTGGATGTATGGTACTGAGGAGACGTAACAAGAGACATGGTATAACATAGATTAATATACACAGGTTAATTTAAGTTTTAAGAGCTAGTTGGGAACAAGCCTAAGCTAAGACCAAGCTTTCATAGTTAATAAAAAGTCTCTATGTTGTTATTTGGGATCTGGTAGTCCAAAGAAAGACCTGTTACAAAAAAGGTATTCTTCTAAAATGATTAAAACAAAATATTTCATCAACATTCTTAAAACATATTGTAACTCCCACAAAAGATTATGAAACACTGTCAAGGCATCCATACTTTGCAAGAGTTATATTCAAGAGCTGCCCCTTCCCTACTAATCAGCAGTCTCCTATATATGAAAACTACATGTTTGTTGACTTGTATTCATGTTTTAAAGGCTGTACCATGCAATATAGTTGCTACCAGGCACACGCAGTTACTTAGTATTTGAAATGTAACTAATCAACTATGACAAATTCATTTCATTCTCAAGTCTTAGTACTAATAAGAGATAGAGCTGAGCTAAAAGATGGTTTAGTGGGTAAGAGGGATTGCTACACAGGCATGAGAACCTGAGTTCAGATCCATGTCACCCATTTAAGAAGCTATAGGTGGCCATATGTACCTATAATGTCAGTGCTGGGAAAGGGTGAACAGGATTGTTGGATACTGTTAGCTACCAGTCTATCAGGAAACTGGTGGTGAGAACACCAAAATACAATGAACTCCAGGTTCAGTGAAAGAAAAGACCTTGTGCTTAGAGGAATAAGGCAGAGAGTGATGGAGGAGGAACAAGCTTACTAGAACATTTTTATACTGATTATATGTTGACAAGGCAGTATTTTATGTATGCTGAATTAAATGTTAAATTTCAACCCTAACTTTTTTAAAGATTTTTATGTGTATATGTGAGTGCTTAGACATAATGTGTGTGCCTAGTGCCCTGGGGGACCAGATAGGGTGTCAGATTCCCTAGAACTGCAGTTACAAGTGTTGTGTGCAGCCTGATGTTGGTGCTGGGAACCAAACCCAGGTCCTCTGTAAGAGCATCAAGTACTTTTAACAACTCAGCCATGCCTCCAGCCCCACAACTTAAATAGCTACCCAAAATCTTTAACAATATGATTCACATTATACTCCTTTGTGGTCCAGATTAATACTTGGTAGTTATGTTTTGTATTTCTGAGAAAGGTCTTGCTAGTTATCTCATGCTGGACTTGAAATTACTATGTAGCCGAGGCGGTCCCCAAACTTATATTTCTCCATGTTTCCACCTCCTAAGAGCTGGAATTACATGTCTACACCTGGACCACCACCAGCAGCAGCAGCAGCAGCAGCAGCAGCAGCAACACCAGCAGCAGCAGCAGCACCAGCACCAGCACCAGCACCAGCACCACCACCAACAACAACCCCCACACAAATACTGCTACGTTCAGTCTTTTTAATTCAACCCTTCCTGTGCACCACACAAAACAGATTATCTTTATTCTAATCACAGGCAGTCTCTATGCATAAGGGGGTCCAATCCATAATGCAAATCATGAAATGGGCAAGTACTGCCAGAGACTCAGTGTGTTCTTCATAGGCCTCCCAGTGAAGACCTCTAGCATGCACTACTTTGGACTAGCCCAGTGCATCCCAATTTTCAAATCTCAATTACCTGGCAAATGATCATGAATTCCTCGATTTATGGGTGTTGTGCAGACTTTACTGAAGTCCAATGAATCATCCAAAATGGCATTTATCCTTCGAAAGATACTGGCATTGCTACACGTAGACAGTGCAGGAACATCCTGGTTGTCCCAGCAATCTTTTATTCTTCCCGTTTCTTCTTCCTAGACATGGAAAAAAACATGCTTAGGTTTTCTATACTCATACAGAATAATAAACAGACTTGACCCTGTTATTTTAAACAATACCATGAATTTTAAAAAGTAAGTAGGACTTCAGTTTATTGCCTACATATCAAAGCACTAAATCAATGTTTATTATGAACAAAGTATTCAGAACACTATGGGTACCAATTTAAGTATAAAGATAATTTTCTCAAAAACCTCTTAATCTAGCAGTACACACATAATAATTAATTATGACATAGTAACAATAACATGAAATTCAGAACCAGACAGACTTGGTTCAAATCTTCAGTATATCCACACAATGGAATATTGTTTGACATAAAGAAATGTACTGACACATAATACAATATGGGTAAACCTTTAAAATGTGAAAGAAGCCAGTCACAAAAAAGACAACATATTAAGGGAGAGAGAAACATTTTCATCAGTGGTGTCTCCACTGGTTAAGTTTTCCATGTGCCTATAAATAACCGTTCACCTATGTAAAAACCCTAATTAAACACACCAGGTCACCAGAATAGAAAAACAAGATATAAAAATGGGTGACTAAGAAGAAGGGTGTCAACAGATACAGGTGAGGGGGACAAGAGAGGATAATGGAGAAAAATGTATGAAAATGTCATATTCAACTTCATTACTTTCTCTTTTAAAAATTAATTGTGCACGTGCGTGTGTGCGTGCGTGCATGTATCATAGACCAGAGATTACTTATTTAAATTTGGGGAGAGGGGCAGTAGTGATGGCTTATCATTTAAGAACACTGGCTGCTATTCCCAGGACTTAGGTTCAATTCTCACACCCACATGGAAGTTCATAACCATCTGTGAACTCCAGTTCCAGGGTATCTTATACCCTCTTCTGGCCTCAGTGGGCATGGCAGGAAGATGATACAAGATATACTTGTAGGCACAATATTCACATACATAAAATAACTCATTGGCCAAACCTGATGACACAAATCTGTAATTCCAGCTATTTGGAAAGGTTGAGGCATGAGGATCACAAATTTATTTAGTGAAACTACCTCAAAAAAATAAAAAGGCTTGGAGTTTGTTCAGTGGTATGCTTGTCTAATACACTCAAGACCCCATGTTCAATCTTCAGCACTACAAAAACACCCCTCTAGACACAACTGTTCACTGAAAGGTAAACTTTATGATATATACATTATCTCAGTAAGGTTGTTTAAAATTTATGGCTCTATCATGTATTTGCTGTGTGATGCCAACCTGTGTCTGCTTCCCTCTGTGTGAAATCAGTAAACCAACTTTTGGATGACTTTTATAAAGCATGGTGCCTGACATACAGCAATTGTCTAGACACTAAAGATATAATTGCAAGAGAGGATGTGGCAAGAATCAAAACATGGAACCAACAGCATCCAAAGGGAATGCAGTCATTGGAAGCACACATAAATCTGCTTAATAAACACTGCCTAATAAACATTAAATAACTGTCCTCTATCTATAGGCAACACTTCAAGGGTCAGTAAGTGAAGCAAAGATTCAATTTTAAAGTTTGGACAATGAACTAAGATCTGATCATGCTATAAATAAACACAGCATAAGCTACAACATGCTATAAACAAATTCTGCCCTCTAATCCACAATGTGTTTGAGAGCTGGATAAAGGACAAGGTCTAAAGAACAACACAGAAAACAGGGAGGCATTATCAAAAGTGTTCCAGTATGGTATAATGTTAGGTAAAGAAGAGACTAGAAAGGCCTCATAAACCAAGTTAAGTAGTTAGCAGTGTCTTCTATATTAGAAGCTACCAAAAAATTTAAAGCACGCTTTAACAATGAAAAAAAAACCACCTAATTTTTGTTTACTATACTACAAGGACTACAAATAAAATCTCAGGATCTTGGCCACATCTGAGAGTGAGAAAAAGATTGTTTGTAAGTCTTAATAGACTGACAGCAGTTGCAGGAGAGATTAGAACCAATGAGGGACACATGCAAGCTTGTGCATTTCTCAGAGAAATTCAGTCCTTACGAGGAAGGTCTAAAATGTTTATTATTTCAAGTAGTCTGAAAAAAATCTAATTTAAAGAATCAATCCAGCCACTTTGCCTCACTCCTAATACCATTAAGAAGACACATCATATTCCTAAACGGGGCAAATGTCATCTGGCATGCCCCCTTCCTTATGTACAACAAAGTAAAGTTCTTGTTTAAAGTAACTGTGCAGTTAGAATAAAAATAAGCAAGGTGTTCAATTTATACACCAAATAGCTGATCTAACCAGTAAGTATCAATGTTTACCTTGAATAGCCACACTGGGGGATAAGTGAACCAGTACTGTTAGATGGAGAACAGTCTAGTACTTTCCTCATGTGCACACTACACGTGCACACAAGTATAATACTATGGCATGTGGAGTCTGAATTAATACACATGTAGTACTTACCACAATGCCTGGCACCTAATTATGTGCTGAGCAAATTAATGCTATCAGTACTAATATAATTACACTATGAGTCAGAGGGAACTACAGGGATCTTTGAAGAAAGGATTCATGTGCTCATTAAGTGAGGGAAAAATGTATTTAAAAGCTAAAGCAACTGCTGGGTGGTAGTGGTACATGTCTTTAATTCCAACCCTTGGGAAGCAGAAGCAGGAGGATCTCTGAGCTCAGGGCCAACCTGATCTACAGAGCAAGTTCCAGGACAACCAAGGCTGCACAGAGAAATCATGTCTTGAAAAATTAAAAAAGAAAAAAAAGACTGAGAAAGCTAAGGCAACTATTTGATGACCCTAGGCCCTTCTCTGCCTGGGTACCCATTCCTAATCATTGACTTCAGAGCTTAATTAAAACACTGAAGACATCATACAAATACAACTACCTAAAACTTTAATCTTCCATAGAATAGACTGATTCTTTTGAAACATCAATTAAAAGAATTCATTATTTCTCATTTTCAAAACTGAAACTACCTACTCCCATAGTTGAGTACCACTGACTTTATAGCATCTATCTCAGTGGTTCTCAACCTGTGGGTCACAATCCCTTTGGGGTTGTATATCAGATCATGATTCATAAGAGTAACAAAATTAGTTATGAAGTAACAACAAAATAATGGTTGGGGGTCACCACAACATGAGAAACTGTATATTAAATGGTTACAGTATTAGGAAGGTTGAGAACCACTGGTTTATCTTTTAGCAATGTAGTTCTGAATTTAGACCAATGTTTTACTATAACAAGAACCTTTTTTCTATTGCCTGATGACCTCTATTGTTTTGGTATATTTTGCCATGAAATGAGATCATCAGCAAGCTTTTTTTTTTGTAACCTCAACTTAAGTCTTTTATTGTGGACAAAAAAATTAATCTTTTATATGAATCAAAAGCTTGGGATAAACTACCATAATCTCCAGAGTTAACAGGTTTACTTGGCAATACTAGAAAGAGAAAAATGCTAATTCTTTTAAAATTTAAAGTTGATGATACAGTAAAAAAAAATTAGCCTCAGGATAAAACTAGTTCTGCCTACTTACATGTTACTAGAATGCCTCATGAAGAATCTACTAACACAAATTATTTTAGATCAGGCCTCAATTCTCAGGGGTAACAACTGATACTCACTCCTAATACCATTAAGAAGACACATCATATTCCTAAACGGGGCAAATGTAACAACTGTTACTCTCAGGGGTAACAACTGAGCCTCAACTGTCCCTCCAGAAGTTCAGTCTACAAAAGTTTCATTTTTCTTTTCTTTTCTTTTTTTCCTGGAGCTGAGGACCAAACCCAGGGCCTTAGAGCTCTACCACTGAGCTAAACCCCCAACCCCTTCATTTTTCTTTTTGCACAAGGAAATGTTCCTTCCCTAAAATGTCAGTCCTTATGTTAGAAAAAAAAAACACTAAGTCACGGGCTCTGAGTTACAAATGTTACATTGCTGTGAGCCTTAGTTACCTAAGGTATAAAAAAAGTGAGTGGCAGAGTTTATATTATAAAATTACATATCAAATGGCTGGAATTCTCAATAAATAACTTACTACTGGCAGATGCCCAATTCTAAGTAGGTAATGGTATCACTATTATAAGTATGCTTCCAATATATTACTCAAGCCACCTTCACCAAGAAACATTTATTTATTTCATCATAAATGAGGTGGGTTTTTTCCTTTTGTTTGATTTTACACCTATGGTTTCAAACTACCAATTATGACTCTTCTAAAGTGTGTTTGGTTTGAGACAGGATCTTATAATTCAGGATGGCCTAGAACTCATGATCCTCCTACCTCTATATCCCAAGTGCTGGGATTATAGACATTTACCACTCTACCTGGGTAAAAATGTAAGTCCATTACATGCAGATTATGTTTTCTCAAAAATAAAATGACAAAATTATATTGTGTAGATGGTAGAAAAAATGTAGAACTGCTTTACTGGAAAATCCTGGCCTTGCTTTCAGATAGTTTATGTTCTCAGCCAAGCACTGAGGTCCTCACTCCTCAGGTCAAAATCTTGGCTGGATGACACTCAATTCTCATAAACGACTGAAGCACTACCATTTTATTCAGTCTGCTTTTACTCGACAATACAACTACACTAGAGATGCCTTCAAGAAAATTACTGTTAGTCCCCTATGGACTTGTAAAAAGCTAGGAAAGTAAGTTTGGGTCAGGTGTAGTGGTGCATGCCTTTAACACTGGCACGTGGAAAGCAGAAACAGATCTCTGTTAGTTTGAGGCCAGCCTGGTCTACCTAATTGAGAGACCCTATCAAAAAGAAAGAAAAAATAAATTCAAGTTTGTCTATAAAGGATACATACACAGTTTGCTCCTCCAGATAAGAGTTTTAAAGCTGGAGTCCATGGATTAGAATTTAGAGAATCTCCTAAAAAAAAAAAACAAAACAAACAAAAATACAACCTGTGTTTATACTAAATTGTTTTCCTGGAAAGAAGACCTTTTCCATTTAATTGGATTCTTTTGGTTAAGGTCTTGAACATTCAGGTCTTTTTAAAAATATTAAGTCAAGCTGGGTGGTGGTGATGCACAACCTTAATCCCAGCACTCAGGAGGCAGAGGCAGGTGGATCTCTATGAGTTTAAGGCCAGCCTACAGAGCGAGTTCCAGGACAGCCAAGGCTACACAGAGAAATCCTGTCTCCAAAAAATAAAAATGAGTCAAAGTAACAGAAAATAATCTACTTAGATGTCTCCCAAGAAGATTATACTGAAACGTACTTTGGCAATTTGCCTTAGACTTACACTAAATATACAGTTGAACATTTATAGTCAAGATTTTGAAGATATCTTACTACAATTTTAAGTAGTTCTTATATTAATAACCACACAGAGAAAAAGGTCATTTGGGGATTACAAATTAGGAACATGTTTTCCTTGCAAAAGAATGCAAATCTAGCTACATTTCTATGTAAATTACCAGGTCACTCATTGTCAAACTTATGGCTGAACTTTATGGTCTAAATGCTTTGCCATCAGGAGATTTGGTAGGATTAGTTCAAGGTCATCCTCAACTATATGGTAAGACTGTCTCAAAAAGAACAAAAAAAGGAACTATGACGAGGAGGAAGTGCAAAAAAAGGTAGGTTAGAAAGTTGTGTGAGGAAATATGCTTAATACTATATACACAATATACATATATTGTTTTTATACTATTCATATACGTATGAAATAGCATGTATGAAAACTGGGAGGAAAAAGAGGGAAAGGGAGGGAGGAGAAAAAGAACAGTCATGCTGCCCCCCACTATCTTTCAAGTCTATGTAAAAATACAATGAGTAAAATTTTATTACTTTGGTACTTATGAAATTAGTAATACTCTGCATCATTTTAACCAAGGAAATAGCAATTTCACACAGCTCAATCTAATATTTCATGAATACTGAAAAACTACTGGTTAGAAATTGAGATCACAGAAATGGATAAAACATAGTCCTTGTCTCAGAAGAATTCATTAAATGGGATAAGTAAATTCAGTTAGGTCATTGGAAAACAAAGAAACACAAAATGCTCAAGAAAGGAATAAATAAAATGTCAGGAACGGTTTCACATTAAAACTTCTAAGTTAGAGCAAAATGAAAATGCCAAATTTCAATAAGCAGACATCAGAAAGAACATAATAGGTAGAACAAAGTGTTGGAGATATATAAAAAATGGGTCGTTCAAGGAAAGAAGTGCTCCAACAATAACTAGACAGTATATCTCACCAGGAATAAAAATACCACATCAGAAAGAGAAAGTGAATCTATTAACAGATACAAGAGACCCTTGACATCTTTCTTCATTCATGATCTTCCATCATTTCTACAATAGCTCTTTCTCCTTATTGTATAAGTATGTTCAAGTAAGCTTCTACCTTAAAAGCATTCTCCTCAATCCACCGCCCATTTCTTTTGCTTTATGAACAACCAGTATTTACTTCTATTCATATTTCAATCTATAACACACTGCCCCAAGTCAATGATTTCACAGTTGCCAAAGCCAACCAAGTCTTTCTTGACATTTTTTTGGGGGGAGGGATACTATACTCAATTACTCTACTGAACTCGGGAACCACTTTCTCCTTTGGTTATTTTTATGCTTCCATAGGATGTATCTACCAATCACTCAGTCTTCATTAATTCTATTGTCAGTCTAAGAACTACAGTCTCCAGAATACACTCATGAGAACAGTAAGGGAGTCATTTTAAAGATTTTTCAGTTTTAAATCATGTTAGTGCACATGTTTGTGCAGATGCATATGCACATGAATGCTGTTGCCCATGGGGGCCAGAAGAAGGTGTCAGATCTACCAAGAGCCGGAGTTATAGGCAGTTGTGAGCTGGGAACTAAACTTGGTTCCTCTACAAGAGCAGAGTAACTGCTGAACCATCTCCTCTGCCCCCAAAAGGAGATATTTAATACCAAAATTGCTCAAAAATAGTTGACAGCACATGACCACTGTAACTATAGCTCTTGTCCACATATACTAGTCACTGTTAACTGTAAGCATCACTAACTCCCCAATTTGATAAACTGTAAGGCTGTTCACTGCCTGTATCTATACCTCTGCAGCAGTATCTAATGTTAATACCTGTTGTATTGTCAAGCTCTCAATACAGATACCTTATGAAAGTTAGATCCATACTAAATTTTGTTACAGGTATTTTTGCCACCTTAATCATACTTACATAAATAGTAATTACTCCTTTCTCATGCTTTAGAAATATCCAGATAGTCACTAATTGTCTTCTGTCAAAGCTCATGACTACTCAGGACTTGGGTTTTAAGTTCTGAGCAGAGAATTCCTCCTAAACAAGACTGCAAGGCTCCAGTTATGTCAGAGGTGTTTCCTGACCTGGTCTCTAGCTCCTCGCCAGTGTTTCTCAAGTTGCCTGATGTAGAAAAAGGGGGAGGGAATCTGAAGTCTGGGATCTCAATTTTAATCCTAGTGCTCTCTTAACTGGGTGACTGGCCAAGATTTTCAATATATCTATGACAGTCTCAAAAATCATTGTCAAATGATAGAGAAGCCTCTAGACAACTGGTCATCTAGGTACTATTCAAGCCCTCCCCAATTTGACATAAATCCTATTACTGTCTTTTTTCTCCTGTTACCAAAGAAATGTGTTCTATCAAAGAGCAGTTTTGTCATCCACCTTTCCTCACACCCTTGGGACCTGATAGTTACTCCTGTTACACATTCATCTTTTCTATGAATAGAATCAACTCTCTTCAATGTTTACCGTGTCTTGTAGTCCCACACTCCTCCCTCTGATAGTCATCCAGTTCTTCCTCCAGTTTCTCTATAGAGAAACCTACTATCCACCCTCTAACCCCCAGACCCTTGTTCATCTCTTTAATCCGATGCCCCTCTCCTTCCCAACTAGTCATGTTAGTATTTTAGTCACTACTCTACTGCTGTGAAGAGACACCATGACTAAAGCAACTCTAATAAGAGAAATCATTTTAACTGAGGGCTTGGTTACAGTTTCAGAGGTTTCAGATCATTATCACGGCAGGGAGCATGGTGATCCTCATGGCACTGGGGCAGTAGCTGAGAGTTACATCCTGATCCTCAAGCAGAGAGAGACTGGGCCTGGCATAGGCTTTTGAAACCAGTGACACTTCCTTCAATAAAGCCACACCTCCTATTCCTTCTCAAATAGTGCCACTCCCTGGTGACAAAGCGTTCAAATATCTGAGTCTATGGGGGCATTCTTATTCAAACCATCACAGGTAGAATGCTTTTTCTTAAGTTCACTGTACTCTATCAAATCCAATGAGCAATTCTTGAACCTTTCAGGATATTTTCTTTCTGCTTGTATGTTCCTATTAATAGAACTTTGAAAAACACAAATAGGAAAACCTCCTTTATAGGACTATAGTCTCAGAACTCTTTACACCCTTAACATTTCTATGGATGGATCTCAAGAGCTTTAATGCAGATAGACCTACCTATTAGTATTTTCTCATTAAAACCTTTTGATGCCATTGCTGCAGTAATTAACTGTCAATTTGGGGGGAACAACTTTTTTTAAATTAACATTGTAAAGTACTCCTGGAACTGGAGTTACAGACAGCTGTCAGCAACCATGTAGGTGCTAAGAACCAAACCTGGGTCCCCTGCAAGAGCAACAACTACTCTTAACTGCTGAGCCATCGATCCAGACCTGTCTCAACTTTTTAAGTTAATTTAATAGAAGCTGGCTACATTTTATTTAACCTGTTGACATATATTGTTTTGAATAATATCAAGAATATCCAGTTTCAGATTAGTTACTGGAAAAAGATATTTTCAGATAATTTTGATTATTCCTTTTTGATACATCAAACCTTATAAGCATTAACTTCTTAAAAGTTAGTAATAACATGACAACTGAAAGCATATGGATGTGTCCTTCTGATGCTGTTAGATTAAAGTTAAACTCACATTTTGGATGGACTTTTTTTTAACCCACACTTGACTTTATAATACCTTATGTCAATCATGTGGTAAACACAGGTTCAAAAAATTCTTCAGATCGTGTAAGTTTAACATACTTTTTGATAGTACAACTCTCATCAGGAGTATTTAATTATATATAGTGTCAAATGTTTTCCAAAATTCTAATTTCTTCTGAGCTCACATTTTATCACTGGCAATAAACACACTGTCAGTCGTTTTCTAATGAAGAGACTGGCACATTTTGTTCATTTTAAAAAATCTGTCCAACAAATACAGCAAGATGAACAACCTTAGTTCGTCAGTGTTCTTTCAAGTGGTGGATGTATTTTTCTTGAAATAAAATCATAGAAATACTTGGACAACCTCTACCTAGATATTAAGTAACAGTGTTTTCCACTAGCTTCCCATTTGTCACAGTACATACTAAAGATTTAGTAAGCTTGATTTTGTTATTGCTTCCTCAAGCACATCTGTATGTAAAACTGGCTTGTGGGGTTTGTATGAATAATAAAATGATGGATGCCACAATTTAATGGCACTGCCATGATTCCTACTAAGGTGCCAGTGGCTGTATTCACCCCTACCACTTCTGCATCATCAGTGCAAACACCAATGCAGTTTAAAAGCAACTGATGGGACCAAGTGTGGAGACACATGCCTATAATCCCAGTACCTGGGAGGCTGAGGCAGGAGGGTCACAAGTTTGAAGCCAACCTGGGCTACACAGTAAGTTTCTAGCAACTTGGGCTATGGGATTCTGTGTCTCAAAAGAAAGGAAAAGTCAAAGTCCTTGCTATTTTAGAATTATGAAACACTTGACTTTGGAGACCTAGCACTGAGAATTTCTGTCATAAAGACTAAGTTCCTTAACCATAACATGAAAAATCCCTTCATCTTAGTAACCAACTTAGATTTCTTTTTTTAAAAGTATTTTAATTGAAAGCTAGCATACACTCTGCAGAGGACATGAAAATTAAGCATTTTACTTAATAAATGTTCGAATATTTGTATAAATCTGAGTACCACACATATCAAAATAAAAACACTTCTACATTATAGATTTTTCTGTGCTCTTTCCCATTCTCTATACTCCATTTTTACGTTTCAGTTCATCCTCCAAGGGCTTAGTGTTCAGAGTGTGTTTGCATGCCTGTACATTTGCATGTGTGGAAACCAGTGATCAATCTTCCTGTTCCCAGGTGGTCTCCATGCTGTTTGTAGAGACAAGGTTTTTTCAATGGCCTGGAGTTCATTTCTGTTGTCACCAATTTGGCTTGTTTATATGTTTACTTGTGATTTTTGAGTCAGGGCCTCATGTATCTCAAGCTGGTCTCAATGACCCTGAAATTGATTTTTCTGCCTATACCACCCCAAGTGCTGGGATCACAGGCATGAAGCACGCCTCTCTGTGTTATGTGGTACTAGGAATCAAATCCAGGACACTTTATGCATGACAGGCAAGCCCTCTACCATCTAAGCCATATTCTAGTCCAGTTTTGTCTATTTTTGAACTTCTTTAAATAGAGTCATATAACAGGTAATCTTGTTCTCTAGGGGTCTGGCTTTTTAAAATTTACTATTATTTCTGTTTTGTTTTGAGAAAGGGCCTCACTATGTAGTCTCAGCTGGCCTGGTATGTAGACCAGGCTGCCTGGAGCTCAAAAGAACCACCTGCTTCTGCCTTCCAAGAGATGGGATTAAAGGTGTACAACCCCATACCCAGGAGGTGTGGCTTCTTCATTATTATTCCAGTACTGGGACTAAACCTAAAGCCTTGTGACTTGAAAGTGCTCTATTACTGAGCTACATAAGTACCCTTTTAGCAAATTTCTGAGAGAGTCTAAAGTGTCCAGGCTGGCCTGCCTCAATCTCCCAAACAGCTATAATTACAGGTATACACCAGCCAGTATGAAATTTTTTCATGTTAACATATGTGGTTAATCACAATTTATTCATACTACTATAGACACATAGCAAAGAATTCAAATAGTAGCTTTTACTGCTGTCCCCTGGTTTTCATGGTTCTTCTCTTTATCTTTTGACTGTAATAAACCTTAGCCATTGGTACAACTACTTTCTAATACCCACAAACTCTTCTAGTGAATAACCTCATCTGAGCATGGTTTTGGATTACCTGACCATCAGTGGGTATTTGCTGTTCTCATCGTCTTCTTGTTCTTCAGATTTTAATATTCTCAATAGAATGCTGTAACTATTCTTTGAAAAAATATCACACTTGACAAGTGGTGGTGGCACACGCCTTTAATCCAGCACTTGGGAGGCAGAGGCAGATGGATCTCCGTGAGTTCAAGGCCAGCCTGGCCTATAGAGCAAGATCCAGGATAGGCTCCAAAACTACACAGAGAAACCCTGTCTCGAAAAAACAAAAACAAAACCACTTATCTTCCTCTATGTGTATGTGCATGCACATGTGTGAGGGTCAGAGGATAATTCTTGGGAGCTGATTCTCTTCCCTCTACTATGTGAGATGCAGGGATCAAACTCAGGTCATTTGGCTCCATGTCAAGTGCTTCTACCTGCTGAGCTGTCTCCATACCTCACTGTTAACTATTTCTATGCATACCTTTTTATAGTCAGATGCATTTGTTTCTCCTGTATATTCCTTTATAATACACATTTGAATTAAAATGTTAGTGATATTGTACTAGTTCCCTAAAAGTCACCTTCTATCCCACGCTGCTCAGATGAACACATTTTTTTTTTAAACAGAGTTATCATTCCTTTCTCTCTCTCTAAGCCTGTTTTGGCAAAGCCTTTAATTTTTTTTTTTACATACCTACCACCTATGTTATTTCTGTATATATTTACTTTTACTTACAATATAGCAGATAACTTGTTTACATGCCCGTGTTCCCATTAGACTAATGACCCCTGAAAGTGGGGACTTTATTTATTCTAAGTGGCCTTTGCCATATGATGAGAAGGGAACTTTTTTATTGGTAACTTTTCAATTCCCGAGTGTCATATTATACTGTTTGTGGAATTGCTTTTAATCCAAATTTAAAACCCCAATTTCTGAAATGACTGAGTAGCTGGGAGCTTTGACAGTGAGGAGAGAAAGACTTGATTAAACTCTTTATCTTGAGAAGGTGAAGACAGAAAGGATTCATGAAAATGCTCTCCTCCAGAACAATCCACTAAGGACCAAGTACCAGGCAGACATGTCTAGGAAGCAAGAATAACACACCAGTGGGACAGAGCACCACAAAAGCGACAGATATGAATACACAATGACAACTGAGAAGGATGGTGGAAAAAGCAGACTGAAAATACTCAAGAAAGGTAATGGAGAAGGAAAGGAAGAATATAAGGGACACAGCAAACACAAAGTATGCAATTATATCAAGGTTTTACAGTTCCGGAAACTAAAAGTTTCCAAAGGGAAGTTTCCAACTTTTCCAACAGTGTACTTCTCTAGCATCCTTCTGTAACAAGCCTAGTGTGATAGAAAACAGAAACAGCCCACCAGTTCTTGCCTACATAGCACTAGAGCAGCGGTTCTCAACCTGTGGGTTATGAGTCCTTTGAGGGTTGAACGACCCTTTCACAGGGGTCACCTAAGACCATCAAAAAATCAGATAGTTACATCATGAGTCATAACAGTAGCAAAATTACAGTCATGAAGTAGCAACAAAAATAATTTTATGGTTGGGGGTCACCACAACATGAGGACCTGTATTAAAGGGTCACAGCATTAGGAAGGTTTAGAACCACTGGTCTAGAGAGTCTCAAATTTAGTTGGAAAAATGCAGACTAATTGGGGAAAGGAATAGAATTAAATTAGCTCTACTAGAAGAGAAAAGGGAATAAACTAATTCTGTTTTAGACTCAGAAACCTGAAGCTGGAGAGATGACTCAGTTGATAATATATTTGCTGTAAAAGATGGGGACCTGGGTTCAAATCCACAACTCCCTCATAAAAAGCTAGGCATGGCAGCATGTTCCTGTAATCCCAGGACAAAGAGGCCCAGACAGTTGGATTCCTGCAGCCCCTAGTCAACTAGCCTAGTTGAATTGGTGAGTTCCAGGTTCAGTGAGTGCTGCCTATAAAATACGGAAAGTGGTTGAAGACCCCAGAGGTGGACCTCTAGTACACACACATATCAACACACACACAACCTGCTACATTTAACATGCATCAGATAGACTAATGCCTAGATCTTGAGAACAGCAGTAAAAACAGCCTAAAACTTGGTCACACAGACAAATGGGTACAGCTATGGAAATTCATTGGCCCCCTATACAGAGGGACAGGAATAAGCCAACAGGATGAACCATAGGGAACACAATACTAACATGGACAAATAAAAAGGAAGCATGTAAGTGCTGAGACCAAATGGATCAGACTGAAAAAAGTAGGAAGCCTCAATCTTAGGAATCAAGCAGAAATTTTAAGTAAAATAAAATCAACATAGCAAAAGAATTCTAGATGAAAACCGGGTTTCTTCTAGAAGAAGAAATGAGTTCCAGTTCTAGCTATATGACTAATTGTCGCATAAAATTAAAAACAATCATTTTCATTCTAAGCTTTTTTTACTTTTTATCCATTAAAAGAGTAAGAAATTAAAACCTAGACTTGGCATCAACTGGAAGACAGGTCTCCAACAGTTTTTGAACTTTAAAACACTTCCATGATTACAGCTTTAATAAATAATAATAATAACAACAACAACTACTACTACTCAGGAGAAAGGGCTAGTCAGGAGGCAGATGGTATCAGAGCCCAAACCCAAGAGCATAAACTTAAAATGCAGGGTGCACAGATGTAATACAGTGCTGTGTCAAAAGACACAGCCTCTTCATATACACATGCCTGCCCACCAAGGTAGAGGAAGGTTATTTTCACAACCGTATCAAAGGAGACAAAGGCAGCTGTGTTAGATCCATCCAGATGGTACCACACCAGCATATCATGCTGGTGAAGAATAAAGAGACCAGTAACACTCCTTGTCAAGTTACTCCTCAAGTTAACAGTGAACCCATTTTTAGCACTCAAATCAATCTTTAGACCTAACCTTCTGGGGAGTCTCCAGTTACCTCAAGGAAAGGCAGCACAAAATGCCTTAAAATAAAAACAAAAGAGTGTTGACTCACTATACTCTAAAAGAGCTCCTCGAGGCTAGAAATGGCTCTGTGGTTAGGACCATTTGCTGTTCTTACAGAGGACTTGCATTCAGTGAGACCCACACAGGGACTCACAACCATCCATCAACACACACATGGTGTATACATATACGTTCAGGCAAAAACAGAAAAAATAAGCAAATCTTTTCAAAAAGAGCTGTTCAACCCATAAGGAAATTTCAAGGAAGTGAAGTTGAATTTAAAGGTAGCCCAGACCCAAGTGTTCACGTAAACTATTCAGTAAAGAACAGGAACACTCCCACCCTATCACTTAAAAACATACTGAATGTTAAGGCAGTAGCATAATCTCTAACAAGAGTCTTTTTAAATTCCTGTAACATCAAAAAATTGGAAATTACATCTATAATGTCATTTCTAAAAATGAAATGTGAATACCAACTTCTCATGAAAAGTCAAATATCATCCTATAAAAATGTGAAAGGGCTCAGTGGATAAAGGCACTTGTCACCAAGCCTGACACTGGAACCTACATGGTGTAAGGAGAGAATAGACTCCTCGAAGTTGTCCTCCAAAACACACCGAGAGAGGGAGGGAGGGAGGGAGGGAGGGAGGGAGGGAGGGAGGGGGAGAGAGAGAGAGAGAGAGAGAGAGAGTGAGAGAGAGAGAGAGAGAGAGAATATGTAAAAAATAGGAAATAACAGACTTACTATGTCAATCTTTTCAGTCTGTGTACTGCAACTGAGAAATGTCTAACACTTGGTGGTCCTATTGTCAACATAAAAACTTTCAGCACTTGGGATGTGTACTTCAGAAGACAAGACTCTTTCAGAAGCAGCTTTTAACGGAAACAGATTGCAAACAACGGCCAGGGGAAACAATGGACATTTCCAGTGCTGCAATGTGGGGAGCAAAGGAGGTGAAGTTAGTAGCATCCAAGGGCTTAATGAACACTGAAAGGGTGTATTCAATACTCCTTGTTTTAAATCAAACAGATAAAAGCCCAAACTATTTATGTAACTGCCTTACCTAAGCTCTATGTCCAATCCCAGTTCTCATTTGTCCCAGGAGCTTTGAGGAATATTCTACCCAGAATCAGTTCAGTTTAGACTAGGAAAAGTAGATTTACAGATCAGATTAGCACAGCTATCCAAAGTAGAAAAATAATTTGTTACTTGATCCTGAGTCTTTAATTGCCTCCACCACTAGCTACTGAAGACTGGAGTCTAAACATTAGTTGGTTATGCATTCCCACCCAACTTTAACAAGAATTACAAATTCACTAATGGAATTTGCCTTTTAAATGGATATAAGGACCTTATACCAGTGAATGAAGCTTACACACACAACACTTAGCACTAAAATAGACACTAGCAAAGAAAGAACTTCCGTGTAGATGCCCCAGACACCCACTGCTCTCTGCTTTCCCGATCTGCCAATTCTGAACTCAGAGCCGATTTCTTGGCTGATAGAGGATGTTAGAGAGGCTAAAGTCAGGCAGTATTTTGACGTTTTTAACTTTACTAAAACCTTCCCAATATGGGTAAAGAAACTGTCTTGTTTGTATTAAGAGCTTGTGTTCTCACGTAAAAAGCCAATTGCCAAAGGCTTTGAATATACTCACTCCTCCTTTAAAGCCTTAAGAGCAAGATACTAAAATTTTCCTTCTAGACCCTTCCAACCTCTACTAGCATGACTAAATGTGATGCTGATACTAAGATTCTAAGCCTTACCCAGAATTAAAGACCCAGGCCCTCATTCCTGGGTCAGGGTCCTTTTAAGCCCTAGGAGATTATCATTTACAATTTTACAATTTGCTGCACACACACAAATAAAATCAATCAATCAACAACAAAACCCAACACACCAACAACAGAAAAAACCCAACCCAGCTTTACTACTCAGGAGGCAGCTGCCACAGGTAGGTTGGGAGTTCAAAGTCAGCCTAAGTCACATAAGAAGATCCTGCAGAGAGGGAACAGAGAGGAGGGAAAGTAAGAAGGGGGAGGGGAAATAGGGGAGGGAGGGAAAGAGGTGGGGGAAGAGAATAAGGGAGGGAGAGAGGCACAACATTTTGTCTTACTAATTCTTCTTGGAAATCTAAGAGGCATCACTAGAGGGGTTTTGTTAAGACAGAAAAGGTGAAATTAATCAGCACTCCACTTTTATCAGTCTTAAAACAATTATATAAGAATTCAGGGCTGGCAAGATGGCTCAACAGGTAAAAACACTTGAGTCTGAGCCCTAGGACCCTCTGCTGAAAGGACAGAACTGACTCCTGCAAACCATTTTCTGACACCCCCCACACATGCACACTCTGGCATGCACACAACTCCCAACACACAATTACTAAAAATATGATTAAAATTAAAAAAGTTATATCATTTCAAGTCTGCCTTATCTGAGGACAAATTATTGAAATTTTATCTGTGTTGAAAATGAAAATCTTGTATAGAAAGGGGGGGTCACTTCCATAATGGGAGGAGCCTTTCTCCAGACCTCTGGCTCTCAGGACCAACTAACTGCTCTAACACACATTATGAAATGGTAGACACAGCACATTCCTTCTAGGCACGAATGCTCAGAAGACCTATACTGACTTCTACAGCAACAGGAGATTCCTACCACCACAGAGTTCTCGATGTAAAAAGAGGGACCAGCCCACAGACCACATCATCACCAATAACCTTTTATCCTTGACAGGCACACAACATGTAACTGGTTGGGATAAAGCAACAAAAAGATCCAGGATCTCATTCCATCACTTAACAACAGCTTTGTGAGTTGATATTTGAGCCTCAACTGCAAAACAGGGAACTCTACATAGAAGTATCTACAGACTGACTCCAAACCAGTCTTCAGGCTGAATCTAACATTAAAGATGTTGTATCTGGTCCAAATTGTGTAATAGTTTATTGTTGCACTTAAAAGCCAGGGAGTCATCAAAATGGGGGGGGGTGTCAAAGGCCCATCAATTCTGGGTGGGCAGTTCTGTTTTTCAGTAATCAATTAATGACTGTTTCCTTTAGAGAGGCATATACAGGTACACTATAGGTCAGTGGGTAGTGCTCTTCCCTCCTCTTCGATTCATTTATTTTATTTACCTTGTTATATATTTTATATATATAATATACATATTATATATATAAAACCCACTTTAAGGATTTTCAATTGTGCCTGATGCACGTTTGGTGGTGTTCTTACAATCGTACAACATCTTCCTTCACTCTCTCCTTGAACGCTTAAATGTGCCACAGCAGTGTAGCTGCCTGTACTGAAAGGACCCCAGGACCATTCCTAACTACAAATTTCCCCATGGTCATTAACTGATGTGTCAGCTCTCTAACTCGTCTGCTGTACAGGCTGACACAGCCTCCCTTCCACGCTGGGGAGCCTCTGCCAGGACAATCATTGAAATGGGGAGCTAGTGTTTTTAAACTAAAGGCTGACCTACCTTTACAGTTGTCCTCTTTCTATAATAAACAGAGTGTGTAGCACCCAATGACTCAAATCTAGATAACTGTGGGAACTGCGGGGTGGGGCATGATAAACGATACAGAAAATGCCCTGTGAATCCCAGGCAAGGTATTAAGAGGAAGGGTAAATGACCAGTGGTAAATTCTGAACACTACTGTCCTTAAGGGCTCCTGACAGGCTGGAGCCCCCGTGTGCAGCAGAAGTCAGTGGTCCATCCCTTTCTACACACCGGGACAACAATCACCAGCTTGTATTTCTGAGGTTTTGTTTTGCCTGTTTTTCTTTGTGCAACATGGTTTATCTCTCTACACTCACAGAGAACCGGAGTGTGAAAGTAAAAACTCTCCTCTGCAAAGTCTGCGCTGGTCCGTGGGGGCTGACTCACCTAAGAGCGGGCCTGGAGAAAGCGGGCACACGCCTGCCTTTCCAGAGCACTAAAGCCGACCCACTTGCCTTGGCCCCAGCAAATGACGCAGACCAGCAGTTTACCCAGGTGCCAGGAGAGTGGGGAGGCAGCACGGTAGCCAGGGAGACCAAAGGAAGCAGTTGCCAGAGAAATGCGTTCATCAGAGTCGGGCCTGGAGGCCGCGGTGGGGGATGGGGCGGCCTGGGGCAGGCAGCCCCGGGCAATTCCGGGTCTCGGGTGCTTCCGACTTTTCCCACGCGCGTTAATCCTATCTGCGGGCAGAGCACTCGGGGGGGGGGGGGGAGAGCGCGCAGGGCGCAAAGGGCCACGTGGCACACGAGGCTGCACAGCACCCTGGAGCCCAGGTGCCATGCTTCCTCGCGCTGAGGGCCACTTGCACGAACCGTGGCCTTGCAGGGGCCCCTGGAGACGAAGCTCAACACTGGCGAGCGAGCGACTGGACCCGCAGAGCAGCCCACGCGGGGTGGGGAGAAGGCCGGAGCAACACGGCCAGCGGCCCCCCGAAGCCACCTGGCTGGCCCGGGTGCCCTTGCCTCAGGGGTCCCAGGCAGGGGTGGGCCTCCCCCTCTCTCCCGGGGGTGGCGTCTAGGCCCCGGGGAGGCGGCCTGCCAGCCCTACCCGCCCAGTGTCGTCCCCGACAGCTCCCCCCAACCTGAGCGCAGAGCTGGGGGGCCACGCGAACCCATCCACACTCCGAGCCCCCCACCCCAAGTCTGGGCACCTGGCCTTGCCGCCCGAGGAACGCCGGGAGAGCCCCGCGAGGCCACATGAGTGCGTCCTCCGGCCAGGCCGCGGGGCAGGGCGAGGAGAGCGGACGCCACCGCCGCCGCCGCCGCCGCCGAGGAGGGCGAGCGGGCTCCACGCCTGCCTGCGCCCCCTCGCGGGCTGCTCCACTCCTCCTCCGGGCGGGCGCCCCCAGACCCGCGGGGTTCCCGAGGCTAGCCCTCGAAGGCGGGTCCCACGCCCGCCCGCCCGCCCGCGCGACCTCACCTGGCCCCCGCCACCCTCCGGGCTCGGGCTCCAGAAGCAATCGAACGTGTGAAGCCACGTGACCTCCCCGGGCTCGGAGAGCGCGCGGCCGGCACGCGGGGCCCGGCGGCTCCGCGGCTTTAAAGGAGCCCGGCCGGCGGCGCCGTCGTGGCGCGCGGCGCCGAGCGCGGCCCCAGCCCGAGGGCTCCCCGCGCCGCCCCGCTCCGCCCCGGGCCGCCCTGTGCCGCGCGCCGGGGCCTCCCGCGGGACGCCGAGGGGGCGCCCCTCGAGCGACGGCGGGGACGCTCGCCAACGCGGCCGCCCGCTGCCGCCGCCGCCGCCGCCGCCGCGGCTCTCACGTGCGGCGGCGACGACGGCTGCTGCGGGAGGAGGAAGTGCCGGGGACGCCCGGGCGCCGTTCCGCGCCGCCGCCTCCCGCCTGGACATACGTTCGAGGCCAGCGGGCGTCTGCAAAAAAAAAAAAAAAAAAAAAAAAAAAAAAGCGCAGCTCCGAGGCCCCAGCGGCCGCCCCCGGAGGGCCGCGGCGCCTTTAAGCCCAAAGGCCTGAGTCACGAGGAGGCTCCCTGCCCCCCCCCACTCCGCCCCACACCGCTCCACGAGGCCCACGACAGTGGGGCATGTGACCGGCGCCCCGCCCGGGACGCTCGCCCGGGGAGGCGGTGGCCGTGGGGGGCCTGTGGGGCGGCCAGACAGCGCGCGGACCGTTAGCTGAGGCAGCGGGGACGGCGGCCCCGCCCGGCCCCGCCCCGCCCCGGCGGCTCTTACCAGAGAGAACGCCATGGGGTCCGGCGTGGCCCTGAGGGACCGGCGGGCGGGCGAGCGGGCCGGCGGGTCGGTGCGGCGCGGCGCGGCGCGGCGCGGGACGCGCACACACGTGGGCACTGTTTTTGCAGCGAGCGGCGCGCCACTCCGCGCCCCGGCGCCTTTATAAGGCTCGGCGGCGCTGGCCTGACGAGCAGCACCTGTGCCGGCCCCGCCCGGCCTCGCCCCCGCCCCCGCCCCCGCCCCCTGCGCTCTTCGCGCCCGTCCATCCCCGCGCTCCACCGCCCACCCTGGGCCGGGGGTGGGGGACCCGGGCCGCCGGGGCTGGGGGGGGGCGGGCGCCGAGTCCTGAGACGCGGCCACCTCTACCTCTCTAGGAGCCCCGGGGATCCAGGCCTGTGCACGCCCCATCGCCCAGTCATCCTGGACAAGTCACTCTCCCGCAGGGCCTCAGTTTCCCTTTCCGGATTTACCAGCCTCGGGGATGCACCTGCGGTGGGTGGGGGGCACGGAGCGGCCTCCTTAAAGCCGAATAACCACGCCCCTGCTTTTCCAGTGACCTCCCCGGGTGGACGCCCCCAGGGCACGGACCCAGGCCTCCCACCCTCCGCGTCCCCCCACCTGCAGCAGACACGCCCTCACTTCAGACCGACTGCAACCGCATCTCCTCCAGCCAGCGAGCCGGAACGGGGAGCGCAGGCGTCAGGGGATTCCGGAAAGTTCCAAAGACAGTCGTGATCCTCTTTGGATTGCGATTCCCTGGGGGAAACCGCTTCCGACGCTCCCGCCCGAGAGAGGCTAGGGCGCTTTACTGAGAAAATCGGGGGCAGGCGATCATGGTGAGCCGGGCTGTTGTTTAGAAAGGCGTCATGGGCCAGCTGGGGCTGGAGCGGACCGGAAGCCCGAGCGAGCGAGCGCAGAGGCGGAGATGGCATTCCGGGCTGGAGACCAGGGGAGGCGGAGAGGGAGGGCTGCGCTGAGCGGGCCCGATCGGACTAGGACCCAGCTAATGCGTGCTGACACCACAGGAGGGAAGCCTGGGCCCAGTGTATCAAGGGCTCTTATTCTGCAGCTAGCTGCAAACTAGTAAAGAAGGATGAACGAGCGTGGAAGTTGCCAGGTCGCTTTGAAGGTGGTGGTGGAGACTCGGAGGTTGGAAATAAGGCGCTGGAGTGGATAAGAAAGGGACCCGAGCTTATTGAACACTTCTAAGTGTCTTATATGTTAAACTATTTATTAGGCACGTTTTATACTCAAGGAACCTCCTGACAGGTGGGCACGAAGCCGCTGCCAACTGCTGGCAGGTTTGCGAGGCAGGTACTGTAGGTTTCTGCCCAGGGTGGGTAAGGAAGGAAGCCTATGGCCCTAGTCTAGTGTGGTGTTCTGAGGAGAAGGTGGGGGAGAGGACAGGTGCTGGGGTTGAAGTCTTCGGGCCCCTAGAGGCAATGACAGTGAGGGCTGGCTAGACTCCATCTTGGGGCTTTCCCGAGTGCTGCTGAAGTCCTAAGCAGAAAGGGCGATGACCATAGGGAAACCATACCCCTTAGGAGCAGCCCACCCCCAAGTCCCATCTTGGCCTCATACTCCAAATCGTGTTTCTCGCTTGTCTTGCTTCACTTCTGAGAGAGTGCCCCACTCAGATGTCTACAACTGTGAGGGTGTATGAAGTGCTCTGAAGGCCCAGGGCACACCTGGAAGGGCTAGTCAGCCATCCGTGGTGGCTTAGACCTGTGATCTCAGTACCATCGAGGATGAAGCAGGAGGATTACCTGCATTGGAAGGCAGCTAAGAACTACAGTCTGAAGAGAGTCTGCCTCAAAAAATAAGTGGAAGGGATGGGTTAGCTGATAGGCACCAAATACGTCTAAAATCTCTCCCATGAATTTTAAATCCAAGGTCACCATGTACCTCAGTGGCTGCCGATTTGTGATCCTTCACATCCTGGCCACAAAGTTAAGCAAGAGAAGAATCTGAGACCCGAAATGACACCTAGGGGCCTATGGGAATGAGTATCTGAACAAGAAGTCTACTAAACTTCCAGGCTGCCAGCATGTAAGAAAGCAACTTTGATCGGGAATTCCTGCTGCTTAAATCACGCTCCTTAAACTTGGCCGAAGCCGTAGGAACAGTCTTTTCCGGGGAACTCAGCCATGTGCTTAGCATGCGTTTAGGAGCTTCACTGTGTTCACTCATTTTGTAGCTGAAGAGATGTGCTCCAAGAAGTAGCGTGTGCTTGGCTTCAGCTGCTTGGGAGACGGAGGCAGAAGGATTGCAAATTCGAAGCCGGTCTAGACAACTTGGTGAGCCTGTGTGCCCCCACCCCGGCCTGCCACCGACACCCCAGACTTGAGAGTAGAGTTGGGAATATAATCAAGAGTGCTTGTGTAGTACGAACCAGACTCCAGGGCCAGTCCCCAGGAAACCATAAAAGGCAGCAGTAAGTGACTTGCTCCAGGACCCCTTGCCAACAGGGGAAAAGCAAGAACTCAAACTGGACAGTTTTCTGTTTTCATAGCCTATGAAAATACAATGCCTAGCATCTCCAGCCTCCTTTCCCTTTTTACATTTGTTATTTATTTGTGTGTCTATATGGACACACGTGGAAGTCAGAAGACAACCTGAAAAAGTCGGTTCTCGCCTTCCACTGTGTAGGCCATGGGGCTTGAGCCCAGGTCATCAAGCTTGGTGGCAGATGCTACTTTACCTGGTGAGCCCTCTTGCCCCTGCCCCCCCCATCCCGTTTTTTGAACAGGCTTTCAATATGTATGTAGCTCACACTGGCCTTGAACCTCTGATCCTCCTGCCTCAGCCTCATGAGTGCTGTGATATAAGTGTGCATCACCACGCCCAGGTTACCTTCAGCACCTTTACGTGTGTACTTCCATGTCAAGTGTCAGAGCTCACTGATGATGGGAAGAGAAGAAGTAGGGTTCAAATTTTAGTTACGGCCTCAGGTGAGTTGTTGCTCCCAGAATGGGGTTGGGGAGTAGGGTGCATCCTTGGCGAGCCCTACAGGTTCTGCAGAAAGCACAGTCCTGACTAGAAGGCACCCACTATCTACCACACAGTGTGGAAGAGGATGGCAGCAGAGACATCAAACGACTTGGTCAAGTCACCACAGCTGGTCACTGGCAGAAGTGTCAGGAGCGAGCAGACACCAGGAGAATTATCCATTCTCCCAGTCAACAAACAGCCTTTGAGTCCAGCTATGCCTGGCGCTGTCTCTGCAGTTAGATTTAAGTGTAACTGATGGGCTGTTTTCAGTTTTAAATTGCGTGGCGTAGGGGGCAGGAGGGACTATAGTTTTTTATGTGCTCACATATAAAAGCACAGGGCACAGGAGGCAGAAAGCTAAAAGAATAAAGGAGGTTACTGGGAGAAAGTGATTTCCTAGTTGCAAGAGATCAGAAGAGAAAAATCATCCAGGAAATCCAGACCACAAGGGAAGATGGACATGAAGTCTCATTCAAGTTCAAATTTCATCCAGCTCTTCATTGAAGAAATGCTAGGGTTTTGTTGTTTGTTTTGATAACAGAAAATAGATCAGTGTGGCAGGATGTCTCGGTGAATAAAGTGGTCCTCAAAAAGCCAAATGACCTGAGCTCCATTCCCACAACCCTCGGAAAAGTGGAAGGAGAAAACCATCTACACGAAGTTGTCCTCTGACCTCCACCTGCACATTACACACACACACACACACACACACACACACACACACACACACACACACACACACACAAATACGTGTGCTCACAGAGTAATAATTTTTTTTAAATCTAATGCATTTTTTAAATTTTTTTTTTAAAAGCTAGTGGATCAACACTGCTTTTTATCATATATAAATGTAAATTTTAAATAGGTTAAATATATAAATGTGAAAAGCTGTTCTTGGAATTTTAAAGAGGAAAATAAAGAATAAACATCTTTATTTCATTTGTTGTTTTGATTTGTTGAAACAGGATCTCACCATATGGCCCAGGATAGTCTTGAACTGAAATTCTCTTCCCCCAAGTGCTAGGATTATAAGTATATGCTATCAGCCTGGGAGAGAGCATTTTTATTGCTTCAGCCTGTGGACAAATTCTATAAATTAAAAATAAGAGTAAAATACGAAGGGCAATGATAAAGTTGTCCACACTGAAGTTTAAAACTTTGTGAAGAATATTTAAAACTGGAAAAGGTGAGCTACAGTCTCATATTTTCAGTGCATACCAAGGTCTTCAAAGATCTGAGATAGCCTGGATAGCTAAGAACTTCTATTCTCCACAATCCCAGTCAATTAAAACACTCTGTGAGAAAAGTACCCCAAGATCAATAATTGCACGTGCGGTGCGCAAATGTGTGCTTATGCAGAGACCATAGGCTGACATCTGGTGTCTTCCTCCACGGCTCCACCCCCCCCCCTTTAAATAAAAGTCTCTTAGTGAAATTGGAGGAGGTCACTGTTTTGGATAGACTGGTTAACCAGTGAGTCCCTGGGATCCTGAGATTGGATTTATATGTGAGTATTCAAACTCAGGTTTGATTCAAACTCAGGTTCTCAAGTTTGTGTATCAACTACTTTACACAGAGCAATTTCCCAATCTGTGTTGATATTTCTTAGAGATTTGCCTCTAACCTTTATCAAAGCTGATTCGGAGGTAAAAATTAGTCTAAGTCCAGCATTCAAGTCCCACCTCAGCCCAAACAGTGATAAAAACAGAAATCCTGGGGGTAGAATCCAGGGCCTCCAGGCTCTCCTGAAACCAGCAGCTCCAGCTGCTGTCTGGTGCCACAGTGCCTGGCAAATCCCCAGAGCCAGATGCAGGGCTGTCCCCTGGGACTGCTTTTGTTCTCTTTCCCCGACAGGAGGGCCACACCTATCTCCCCTGGCATACTTCTGAGCAGATGGGCACCTAAGTGGCAGGGCTCCGGGATATACAAGGACCTAGAGTCTTGCCACAGAGGATCAGAAGCTTTGCCTCAACACCTCAAGCTATTTGTGCCCAAAGGCTATTCTCCACAGCACAGTCAATCACAGCGTCCTGTGAGAAAAGTATCCCAAGGGAAAAAATACCAAGCCCAAGTAATAGTGCAAGCTCCTGTCCCACTTCGGGGAGAGGGGTAGTCATGAGCCCCATTAGAATAGTCAAGGTTCTGAGAAGGCCTGTGGGAAATAGTTACTTCATTTGAATTAGTAATTCCTCCCAAACTTATTTGATCATAATATTTTTTTTCTGGTTGAACACATGGTGATTGAATCCCTGTTGCTCGCTCAGCCTGTTTTCTCACTGGGAAAGGCATCAGGGAAGGGCACCAGGCTTGTCCCAAGTGTGGAGACCCTAATCCTCACTATTCTGTGTCAGGCGCTCAACGGTGCCACGGTGTATACTCAGGACGGAGTGTTCAGAATCTGGATTTTGTTTGTTTTTTAAAGACTGCATTATATTTACATTTTCTACATTTATTTTATGTCTGTGTGTAGTGGGGGGTAGGGGGATGTTGTGCCACAGCACAAGTGTGGAAATCAGAAGACAACTTGAAGGAATTGGTTCTCCCTCCCACCAGGTGTGTCTCGGGGATTGAACTCGGGGCATTAGGCTTGGAAATGCTCAGCTAACCTGACTGGCCCCAGAATCTATTTGTGAACAGGATCCCCAAGAGACTGAAGAAAGGTATCTTGAGAAGCATGACTATATATCTTCTGTTCCTCTTCCACTAAGATGGCCATTGGGTCACGGGCCAAGCTGGAGGGGAGTAAATCTCCAGGCCCTCTATCCAGATATAATTGATGTATTTTGAACTGCACATCTTTATTTATAGAATTCCCCACATGATTAGTCCCTTCTTCCCAAGGGGCTTATGAGGGAAACCAAGGCAAACTGCCAGCCACTAATGGGAACTTGCTTCTGCTCAGACTTAGAAAAGGACTGTGGGGAGGGGGCTGGGAATCGGGCTCAGTGGTTAAAGTGCTTGCCAGGCAAGTGGAAGGACCCCCAAACACACATAAATACTGTACGTGTGTGGCAGCCTACCTGTAATTCCAGCCTGGGAAGGTGGAGACAGGATTCCCAGAGCGAGCTGGTTGGGGACACTAACCATATCAGTGAACTCTGGGTGTGATTGAGAGCCCCTGCGTCAGTGAGTAAGTTGGAAGAATGAGCAAGAATGATTACATCAACTTTAGACCTAGACATGCACATGCATGTACACATACACACACTTGCATATTATGTGTACACACACGAGTATGCCCACAAATGTGCAACACAGTCACACATACAGAGAGAGAGAGAGAGAGAGAGAGAGAGAGAGAGAGAGAGAGAGAGAGAGAGAGAGAGAGAGAGAGAACCAAGAAAAAAAACCTTTGAGACAGAGATTATGCAGTTTAGGTTGGCTTTGGATTTGTTATGTAGCTGAAGACAACCCTGAACTTGGTCCTCCTGCCTTCACTTTGCAAGTGCTGGGATTTCAGGCCAGTGATATCAAACCCAGCTGAAACTGAGGAATTCTTCCAGCTCCCATCTACCCATGCTCAGAGATACCAACACACTCCTGCCCAGAGGTGCTCACTTCAGGTGTCAACCGGAGTCTCCCTGAGAGCCACGAAGAGCTTCCCCATGGGGTCACCAGGGTCAAACAGAGTCGCTCTTAGTAGTTCCTCCCCCAACCCCTTAGAAGGAAAGCGGAGCCAGAACCTAGGGAGAAGACATTTTATTGAGATTTTGCTACATAAATACCTACAGAAAGCTGAAGGAGCAGCTACTGTCTTCCCCTGCAGAGTCACTAAGGAACCCATGGGAAACAGGCGGGAGGGAGACAGTGCCCCCACACCAGGTGGGTAGAAGGATGGAGGAAGGAGCGAGGGAGGGAAGGATAGGGGAGAGATGAGTGAGCAGATGTCACAGGGAAGGACAGGTGAAGATCAATGAGGTCACAGTACTGAGGAGTCACTGGGTCAGAGCCTGTATCACATCCTTCACCAGCATGGTGCCAATCACCATCTTCTCACTGTTGACGGTCAGTTGGGCAGGTCCAGCTGGCCGGGCATCCAGAGTCAGCAGGACCAAGCTCCCACTAGTCAGGGTCCTCCCTGCAAACCTGAGGTGGGAGCAGAGGAAGGGGTGGGCGCAGAACTGCCGAGGGTGACTGCCGGTAAGGGGCTCAGCCCTGGGGCTTGGGGCCCCCCTTCAAGCCAGGCCCCAGCAGAGCCCACCTCGGCCCCTCTACTAGTACCTGTACTCATCAGATGTCCCGCAAGGAACCCGACCCAGGTTGGCAGTGGCAGTCACTTTCTGCACCACTGTGTGGTCACTCCGACAGGTGTCTGGCAGTGTAAGCTTCTCTGTGATCTCGTTCATGCCTGTCAGCTTCCCTAGGGGTAGAGGCCAGGATGAGGGCAGAGGCTGTGGTGGACACAGGCTAGCACCTGCACCAGCTAGCTGAACATTCTCAAGTTCTCCCAGGCTCGGCAGGTCAGGATCACCCTCGTTGGCCTTCTATTTGGCCTCTCTCCTTCCTGTGAAGCTTCCCAATTCTCTTTTTTCAGGAAACCGACACACTTGGTATTTCTCACAAACCCTTTATTCTTGGCCAGTAACATCATCATGCCGCTGTACATCACTGGGCATGCTCAAGTCTACCCATTTCTGGGAACTCCTTTCTGGGAGGGAGAGCGTTCCTCACGTTGGTGCCCTGCTCTCTCCCTATTCACAGCCAAGGTCCTCCAAAAAGGATTCCAAAATCTCCCTCCAGCCACTGCAGATGTCTTGTTCCTCTTTAGTAACCCGCTCTCCCTGAGGTTGGCATGGACTCTGGCATGCCAAGTCTGGAAGTGTTTGGTCACTGCAGCCTGCAGGCACCCCTCAGCACCTTTCTGCCTCGTCATCTCTCTGTTCCCGCCCTCCCCCTTTCTCCTGTAGAGGGCAGGCTCTCCTCAAGATTCTGCCCTTGCTGCTCAGCCCCTCACCCATGCCGCCACTGCCTCTCTGTCAGGGTGATGTCACCCACACTCACAGCTTCCATTTCCACCTCGACGCTTGTGACTCCAGCCTTCAGGTGTTTGCTAAGCACAGACCCATATATTCAATCACATCCTAACACCTCCCCAAATGCACTGTAGCATGGCCTTTCCCCCAAACTAGCCAGGCTCTCTTCTCTTGCCTGCCTTGTTCCTTCTTCCAGATCAGGGGTTTGACAAATTTTAGACTGGAAGCCAAATGTAGTCCACTACCCAAATGGCTTGCAATTGTTTTGTTTTATTGCTTTTTTAAGAAAAAAAAAAAAAGCATTGGGTGAAAATTCAAGAGAAGATGAGCATTTCTTGAAACTTGAAAATTAAATAAAATTGAAATTTCCCAAACTTATAAATAAAATGTTATGAGAAACATAGTCCCACTCATTCATTTCAGTATCCTCTGTGGCTGTTTTGTTGGAGAGCAGCAGAGACCACGTGACTCTCCAAGCCTTAAACGTTTGCTCTCTGACCCATCACAGTAAACAGTCACCACCTGCTCTGGTGGAAGGGCGCTCATTTCCATGTCAGGCCTGGGATTCTAGAGTCACACTGTGGTCCGTCTCCTCTCCCTCCCAGGGCCGCTATCTGTAGCTTCCCCCTGCCCAGTCACTGTCTCTCCCATTCCAGCCCTTCACGCCTTTTGCCATGGCTGCGATCCCGCCTCGCCATCTCTCATCAGATCAATTACAATGGCTTTATCACTGCTACAGTATTTACCCCACACCCCAAGAAATTGAGGCTAGAGCTGTGTGAAGCCCTGTGTCTCCCCTGACGGAGGACTACCTTCTCCCCACGGCAGGCTCCTCCATTCTTAACTGTGCTATCAGGCTGTTCTTTCGGAAGCAGAGGACAGAGCCTTTCTCCTGCTTCCCTGGCTCCTCCACTGCCAGAAAATGAGCCCCAGTAACTTCTGGAACCCCTTCTTACCCTGGAATCCTAGGACCAAATGCCTTTAGCATAGCATTCAGGGCTCCTCAGAACTAGACAAACATTCCACTTCCAGTTTTGTTCTTAATGCTCCCTGTGATAGGGACTCCGTTGTCCCACACAGAACTGCTCCCAACACTTTCCACCAACCTCTGCATGTCCTGTGTCCCCAACTGGAGTGTGGGCCTGGGCTGTGTGCAAGCTTTCTCATGCCTCAGCCACATGCCTCAGTCTTTGTGAGGACTTGTCGGAAGCATAAGCTGCAGGGCCTCTCTGTCTAAAGGACTGACGCTCCTCCCACCCGTCTGTACAGTCGACCAGAGAACACTCACCCTGCTCCTTCTTGAACTCATTCTCACTCATGAACACGGGGGCCATCAGCTCCCCAACAGGTGGCTGAATGGAGACGTAGAACTGTCGGGTTTGGGTGCTGGGAAAAGCAAAGGGAACAGGAGCAGACGTGAGGCCAGCGTCCGCTCCCCTCACTCCCATCTTACCTTGAGGCGGGGCCTAGAGACAGGAGATGAGGTAAGGACCTGGGGCTGGGAATGGCAGCCAGACCCCTAGACCTCCATGTAGCCCCACCTACCACCCTGTCCAGCTCTGGTTCTCCCAGACCCCGCTCTCTCACCAGCATGTGGACTGGGTACATACCACAGCTGGAAGTTGGCTGCCTGGGTTGAATCACAGAAGTTAATGCCCATCACAGCAGTGGTGGATTCTCCGGGTGCCAGGGACTCTGGATGTAAGGAAAGCAATGAGGGAACAGGAAAGGCCATGATTGTCCTGGAACCTAGCGAGGCTCCAGGCTCCCTTATCAGAGCAGACGAGCCCTCTGTGGATTCCTGGCTTTCTGGGCCCCTGGAGACTGTCACTGGCTTCCTTTTGAAGCCTAAGTACCTTTCCCTCACCCACTCTCAAATCTGCTCAGTGACATCATGCCTTAATATGAACTTATCTCCTAATCCATCTTGTCTACCATGGTGTGGGTCATATTAGATGCCACCTCTGTTTCCCCATAGCAGGGCATCTGGCTTGACCCTTAGAGGATATCAGCAATCACAGAAAGACTAAGTCTGCCTGGGGACCTCCTCCTCTACCCTGCCCAAGGCCCTCTGTACCAATTTCAGGGAATTCTTGGATGCTGATGCCAGCAGGCAGCTTGGGAGTGCCCACATGCAGCCCCTTGATGGGCGTCTCGGAGTTGTTGGAGAAGTAGATGTGCACTGACACCATGTGGGGATCCCCAGAGAAGGGCTGACGGCTGAAGGCATAGTCTACGGCCAGCCCCTCGCCAGCCACCCGATGCAGCAGCTCCTGCCTCCCAGCGCTGGACACTGGACTCAGCAGCTGGAGGGAAGAAGACGGGAGTGCAGACGTCAGGCAAAGGATAGCCAGCCCCAGCCTTGTCTCACCTAGGGCCGTCCTGAAAAACTTAAGATGTAATGGTATCCCAGTCGCCGCACCCAGCTCCTACCACACAGGCGCACACCACAGGATGCAGCATAAAGCTGAGTCCTTCCCCGACTCACCGAAGGCACCAGAGAGGAGTCTGTGAGTGTCAGGCCCTCCAGGTCAGCAGCCAGACTGGTGGACACAACCACGGGAGGAGACACAGGCTGGGCGCTAGGAGGGGTAACTGGGAAGGGAGGAGCAGAAAGGTGATTAACGAGGAAGAGGAAATCAGAGTGGTCCTGGGTTGAAAGGAGCCCAGGGCTCAAGGAGCAGAATTCAGCACTTTGGACAGCGAGAGACGCACTGTAGCCCAGGAACTAGGTTGACCCAGGACAGACTCCTCAGACCTCAGGACGCTGGCCTGGAGCTCCCAGGGTGCCTCCTAAGTCACACCGGGCTGCCTCCCTCCCCCCATGCCTTCCACCATCCAAACTCACAGTCCTCTAGGTCAAGCAGGGAAATCTCCTTGGCTACAGGGGCACTCTTGCTGCTGGGAGGCTGAAAGAGAGAAGAGGGGGTGGGGCAATGAGGAAGAGGAGCATCCTGGCCTTCTCTGGGGTGGTGGGGAGGTGGGGAGGAAGGTAGGGTGGGAAGGACGCTCTTACTGTTTTCTTCCTCCAGGAGGCAGGCTCAGCCTGCTCCTCCTCCTCCTCCTCCTCGGACTCTGACGTCTCCTCGGACTCTGAGGAGCTGCTGCTGGACTCACTGCCCTCCTCCGATGATGAGCCCTCCCTGTGGCCCTCTGGCACCTTCTTCTTCTTCTTCGCCTTCTTCTTCTCACCTTCCTCCTCACTCTGTTCGCTAAAGGGGGGTGGAAATGTGGGGCTAAGGTCCCGCCTGCACACCCTCCCTGGCTCATAAAACGGGGGAAGCCCTGAAAAGTGGAGGTGGGAGTGGAGACCCTGGGCCAGCCGAGCCCGTATCTGCTTCTTATACCCGGCCCCAGAGGAACTTTAACTTAGCTGGTGCCATCTCGGGCCCCGAGCCCCTGGTTACCTCTCTGCCACTCCCATGGGGTCTTTAAGACCTCCTAGACGTTAGCAGCCAGGCAGAGCAACCATCCCAGGAGATGGAACAGTGGGCGTGCAGGCCCCCAGCACCTCTTGGGAAGCTCAGGTCCTCCTAGGGACCCAAGCCTCCCCGCTCACCTCCCGCTGCCCCCTCCCTTCTCTTCGTCCTCATCATCGTCGTTGTCCGAGTCACTGCTGGAGTCCCCAGTGCCGGGCTCACTGCTGCTCTTACTCTGGGACTCGCTCTCAGATTCGGGCTCTGTGGAGGAGACACGTCAGGCCTCCCCGCCGCATGTGAAGCCCCCGCCACCAGTAAGGAAGGCCCTCCGCACTGGATGTAGAGCCCTTTCCGGGTCTGTGGAAGCTCCAGACTCAGAACTGAAGCTTCAGCTCTATCTGACCTGCCCCAACCCCCGATGCCACCCGAGACTTCAAAGACATGGAAGGACCCCCACACCAAAAAGCGTCACTTGCACAGCACACACTGTGTCTGTCTGAGAATGGACACCTGGGTTCACGCAGGCTGCGACTCATAAGCTAGTGCCTGTCCTTGATCTACACGCAGGTAGAGCATGCTCCGTCACACACACGCAGGCGTGCACAGGGGCAAGACATCACAGCCTGTTCTGAATGACAGGAAGCATTATCCCTCTGCTCACCACTGTCTGCAGACTCGGTGGGGCCAGACTCTCCCTCGGAGTCAGAGTAGAAAGGCTTTTCTTTCTCCTTCCTCTTCTCCCGATTTGAGCACTTGGTCCATTCAGGTACCTGAAGATGTTGTGAACGGGTGTCAGTTCCTCGTGGTTGGAGGAGGGGGAAGGAAAGTACATGCACTTTGCACCCATCTCTCCTTGGTTCCCTACTCGGGCCTGACCCCAAAAGAGAAAATGCAGATGTACAGTCCACAGGGAGAGAGTAAATGGCTCACAGCCACGACAGCACCCAGCTGTGGAGAAAAAGCCTAGGGCACAGCACACAGGGAGAGAGAAGCAGTCGAGTACACGGCACACAGAGGGGACCTCAGTGTATTCGCCCAACAGGCCCACGTGGGTCTCAATAAGGGAGAAGTCTTCTTCCTGTATGTGGGGAGGGCATCAGGACGACTGGACAGTACTGACAAGGTTCCCTGCTGCTGTCCCTTTCCCAACACACACACACACACACACACACACACACACACACATACACACACACACACACACACGCACAGACACACGCACGCACGCCAAAGCTGCTGACCTCTACATTGCGCACGGATGGGTCTGGGGCTTCCTCTGGCCAGTCTGGGAGCTCCTGGTAACCCGTAGCCTTTGCATTGAGCAGATGGGACAGCGATCCCAGCTGGAAATGGTCCCGATCTGAAGACAGGTTTACAAGTTAGGGCAGCGGTGGCAGTGAACGATGCTTGAGGCAGGGGTATTTGTTCCCTGGGTGGGACTGGGTGCTGATTCCAGTGGGGATTCCCAAGCTGGGCAGGGAAACTGATGGAAACACCCCTGTGACTCCTGTACCCGACTACACACAGGCCTACGTGCTGGGAGGAAAAGCTTTCTAGTCAGCCCAGGACAGAGACTAAAGAATGTGGACAAGGTGCTAAGGGAAAAGGCTCCAGGGTTGGAGATGCTGCTGGCCTGGCTGCTCCGGTATCGATGGGAAGCCCAAAGTGTGAATGTGGCTCCCCTCCTGGGCACGGCAAGGCCTAGAAGGCTAACATGGAACAAGGTGAAGAAGAGGCTGGCCAGGCTAGCCATGGGGGAGGAGACAGGTCTGGTGGGCCTCTGTTTTCACGGGGAGGGATAAGCAGTCAAACCAGGAGAGAGTTAGGGTCACAGCGGACAGACAGTGTAGGACAGTAACACGGAGACGTGAATGAGATGGCTTCAGGGCTGTCCAGCAGCCCGGGAGATTACATCACTGTCTTACCCCAACTCCTGAGACCCAGGGGAGGGAAAAAAAGTGCAGAAGTACCAGGAAAACTGGGCTCTGTGCAGGAAGCATCTTTCCTGGGTAGGCCCTGGCTTTGGTTCCTAAGGCCAATGAGGCAGCTGAAACAACCCCTGACCCCAGGTCACAACTATGAACAGAGGCAGAGAGCCTGGAGACTAGGGCATGGCTGACCTCAGGTGACCGCACTTAGTGTTGGCCACTGCATCCTCAGGATTGTTATACTATGCCCTCTCCTTTGCTGTTCTACTACCTGCCTTCCCGGGTCCTTGGTATTTAACATCTTAGTATAGAATCCCAAGCCCAAAGCCTGCTCAGGAGGGAGGGAGGGAGAAGAGCCTAAGAAAGGGGGAGAAAGCCAAAGTCCCATGTGACAGGGAGAGCAGACACTCAGGTGAGGTGAGCTGCGGCTGTGGTGGAGACTGCTGGGAGAACAGCTAACCAGTTCTACACACAAGAGCTTGGTGCCCGGCTAAGGCTGTGGCCTTGGGTGAAGGCCTGAGCCCTGGGACCTGGCCTAGCCACTTCCTGCCCTCTCTCCCAGGAGGGTTACCCTGGTTCCTGCTCCCACCTTTGAAGGATGACTCCAAGACAGGGGCTGGCTTAGGGGCCAGGAAGAGTTTCTTGGCGTGGCGGCTGAGGGCTCCACCCTGCTCCGAAGGGACGATGAGCTGCCGGGTGAAGCGGGCGCGATCTCGGATATCATAGTTCTGGTCGTACTTGGCCAGACTCAGCACGTACTGGGTCAGGAGCTTGGTCTGAGGAGAGACGAGAAGGGGACTCAGCAGCCAGCAGAGGGTGGGGAGCCAGGAAACTTGGAACCAGCTTTGTTCAGCCAACACATGCAAGGAGAGATCGATCCTCTCTTGCTCATGTACGTCACGCGAGTTTCCTCCCCACCTGCCCTGGCTCCAGGCTCTACATTTCAGCTTTCTGGCTCTGACTTCTTCCCCCAACTGTCACAACTGCCTCGGGCCAACAAATGAGGTGGCCCTCTCCTCCCTCTTGGTCCTGCATTCTATTCTTCCTCTAATTTCTGGTCCCTAGTGATCCAGGCCAGCCAACCTCTTCACTCTGGCACAACAAGGTTATTAAAGGGCCAGAACACTGTGCTCCACCTTGTGATTTCCAGGCTCCACCCACCCCCAGAGTATGAAGACAGTAAGGGGCGAGATAAACAAGGGGTCCTTCGACAGAACTATCAGCACACAGAGCAGACTCTGAACAGCCTCGGGGGTCTCAGAGATTCCAGTCTGTCCCCTAGAAGATTCCAACAAGATCATAACAAAATGGCTCTGGCTCTGAGATTTGCCGAGGTTATGTGGAGTCCACAGTCTGCAGCTGTATCTGAGGACCCAAAGTCTCAGATACTGTCTTAATCTTGACCTAGTCCAAGCTGCCTTCATATGATGACAGTGGTGGCCGCCATCTTTTATGAAGGACTTTCTGGAGCTAAGAACTGGGTCCGGCGTCCCCCACTCTCCTGTCATCTCTACAACCCTTCTGAGTGGCAGGTGCTATTGCCTCACTTCAAAGAGAAGGAGAATCAGGAAGTGGCTTCTTCAAGGTCGGGGAGCCCATAGACACTGCACCCAGGTCTGGATCTGAGGCCCATCTGTCCCCTCCCCGTCATTGCCTATGCCTTTGTGTCTCTTTCCTGTGACCAAGATCAAAACCACCAAATAGCTAACTCTAGAGTATGTCCAGGCTACAGGCAACAGCAAGACAGAGCCTAAGGATGACTCTGGGATTCTGAAGATTTGTGATGATATAGTATCACATCCAACCTTAGACGTGACTAGTTTGCTAACCCCTGCTGGCCATCAAGTAGATATCCAGGAGGGGTGGAGATTTCCAGGTGCTGGCCCAGAATCAGAGCCGCTATTGTGGCAGACCTGCCCCATATCACTTTAGGGACCCCTGTGTCTCTTACACTATGTCTCCCATGGACTCTGATGCCTCCCGCTCAGCTCAGTCCCTTCCAGTACAGCACCATCCATGATTCCAGCCCCAGACTCTCCTAGCGCAATGGACTCAGAACACGAACACAGGATGCCACTGGCCATCTGACCAGCAAAAATTGGTAGACACCCTTGTCAACATGTCATTAAAATTCAGCAGCATGTCTGTCCCCTCTCCTTCTGGTTTAGGACAGCATCTTCTTCCATAGGCTGCACAGGTGGCCGATAACAGACCGCCTCCTTCCCTTGCTTCATTCTAGAAAGAACACTTAAGGACTAGATCCATCTGTCCAGAGTCCTAATCCCATGTCAACAATCAAGGTAAGGGGCTGGTCCATGCACTGCCACACTGCAGGACTGTACTAATCTGTCACCTTTGCTCACTCTAAAGAGCCATTCCTCACACAATGTCTAAGCTATTCCCTAGAACCCCACCTCACCTAGCCATGATGTACTAAAACTGTAGGCTGTTATGGTTGGAGAGATGGCTCAGCGGTTAAGAGCATTGGCTGCTTTTCCAGAGGATCTGGGTTCAATTCTCAGCACCTACATGCTAGCTCACAACCATTTCTAACTCAAGTTCCAGGGGATGTGGTGCCCTCTTCTGACTTCCATGGACTCCTGCCTGTATATGGTATGCATAAAAATATACATGCATACACATAGGCACACACATATGCACACATACACACACACACACATTTTATGTGCCTATACATATATAGGCACATAACATAAATACATATATTTTTTAGATTAGGCTGTTCAAGAGAACCTATGAACCAAGTGTTAGTACCAAAAACTCCTATTGACCAAGGGGTCCAGCTGCCAGGGAAGAACATTATGGGACACTCTCAATAACCTGTGTCAACATTCACGCTAACTTATACCCAAGCTGACTATTCAAAAAAAGCTAAAATACAGTCTCTCCTTAATACTACATAAATTCTAGACTCCAGACTTTAACATCCATCCCTGCTTCCTAGTGTTTGTACTTTGTGTAATCCCCTTGCCTTGGTGTGATCAAGGCCTGAGACTCTGGAATGTGGTAAAGGTAATGGGAGTAGAGGTCTGTCTTGCTAGTACAAAGGCTCTACAGACTTCGTCCTTCGTGGCTTAGAAAAATTAAATGGCCACATTGGGAGGCTCATATGGAAGGAACTAAAGACAGCCTCTAAAAATTGAGAGTAGTCTATAGCTGACAGCCAGCAAGAAGTCACAGCCTTGGCTCTATAGCAATGTGTGAGCTGGGATGTGAACCTGACATTGTGTGAGCTGGGACATGAACCTGTCATTGTGTGAGCTGGGACATGAACCTGACATTGTGTGAGCTGGGATGTGAACCTGACATTGTGTGAGCTGGGATGTGAACCTGACATTGTGTGAGCTGGGACATGAACCTACCTATCATTGTGTGAGCTGGGACATGAACCTGTCATTGTATGAGCTGGGATGTGAACCTGACATTGTGTGAGCTGGGATGTGAACCTGACATTGTGTGAGCTGGGACATGAACCTGACATTGTGTGAGCTGGGACGTGAACCTGACATTGTGTGAGCTGGGATGTGAACCTGTCCTCAGCATAACCTCCAGGTGGAAACCCAGCCTTGGCCTATACTTCCAGGACAGTCTTGCATAAGACCCAACTGAGTCATACCAGGTTCTTGACCCATAAAAACTGAAAGAAAATATTTGTGTTATCTTAAGGCACTAAGTTGATAATAATTTATTATTATTATTTATTATTATTATTAAGCTATGGAAAGCTAAAGGATTAAAACGTGACACCTCAATGCCTGTACCTAAAGGCTCAGGGAACATCTAGAAAAGATGATGGATGGATGGAGGAATGCAGACATGTACATGTAGTTCGCAGTGATGACTATTCACAGTCCCAGCATTTGGTGGTCCTGCCTCCCTTGCTTGAGTCCCTGGGGCTAACACTAGCCACTGTGAATCAAAGAAGCCAGTAAAGAAGTCAATTGTCACCCGGGTGTGGTGGCTGCACTCAGGAGGCAGAGGCATGAAGATTTCAGTGATTATGAGACCAGCCTGGTTTACAAAATGAGTTCCAGGACAGCTAGGACTGTTACACAGAGAAACCCTGTCTTGAAAAAAAAAAAAAACAAAACAAAACAAAAAACAAAACAAAACAAAAAACAAGTAGAAGAAGGAAAAAAGGAGGAAGAGAAGAAGTCAGTTGTTACCACTCTCCATGACCGTGACAACTGCCATGTGGACAGGCCCAAGCATATAAAACACAGTGGCCTCCGGACCCTGGCTCAATGCCCGGGGTTCTGGGCATGTCACCCTCCCCACTCCTTGAGTCTTGATAACACCCTTTGCTTGGTTTGCTTCCTTCGGGTGTTGGGAATTGAACCCAGAGGACCAGAGCACCATGCATGTTAAGCATGTGCTCCATCATTGAGCCTCATTTTCCCAAGTGCTCCTCCAGCCTGCTCCTTCCTCCCTCCCAAACAAGACAGCTCACACACACTTGCTTCCCCATGCTGCTCGCGGTCTCTCTCCTGGCTGATTCCCCACAACTGATATGCGGAGCCCAGTACTCTGCTGCCTCTACATGTAGTTTCTGTCCTCCTGTCTGACCCCTGACGAGAGTCCTGACACTTGGTGGCCCAGCCTCCCCCAACTTGAGTCCCTGGACTCATGCCAAGCACTAGGAATCAAAGGAATGAGTAAAGATGCTAAGTGCTGTGATCATGAGACTGCCACAGGATAGCAAAAGAACCACCTTTCAGGCACACTGCAGTCTCAGGCTATAGCCTTACTGCAGACCTGATCCGGTCATCCAGATATTTTGCTTCAAGGATCTGCAAAACCTTTTCTGTACAGGGCCAGAGGGTTTTAGGCTTTACAGGCCATGCATACTGTTTCAAAGTAGTCAACTCTACCACTGTAGCACAAATACACCCATATGTAATATGTAAATGAACATGCTCCCATTGAAATAGTTGTAAAAACAAGCTGCAGGTCAGGTTCAGCCTGTGGGCAGCAGTTTGCCAATGCCAGTGTTGCTGAACTCTCCTCTTGTTTGGAATCTCTAGCTCCTTGAAAAGTTCTGCACGTTCTGCCTTACTCTCAGAATTCACTAGCACCATCTCAGGGAATACCGGATAACCAAAGGCTCTGAGCCCCCCGATATTCCAGCTTTCTTGAACCACATCCTTGACTATAGTATCTCTCACAATCTTTTACCTTTCAAAAGGAACTGGTTGCCAACACCACCCACGCTGGCACAGAGAGGCCAGACGTCACCAAGCTTTGGGAAGAAGCACAGCCCATGTCCCCTGGAATACATGTCCTCCCATCAATGCCCATCCGCCAGCCCCTCCCTCAGCTCAATCAGCAGGAGCACTTCACAGCCCCTGTTCCACCGATGACAGATAAGGACTCCAACATCAAGACATGAACACTCACAGCCTCACAAAAGACTCTCTTCAATGGCAACTCCACTAGAGTCTCAGGAATAGCAATGGACACTGGGGTGGCACTGGTCACTTGACAAGATTAGTCACCTGTCCTAATATGCCTTTTCATAAGAGTCCATGCCCACTGGAGAGAGTCAAAAGAATGCTTCCTGGGGCAGCTCTTGGGGTCCAGAGTAAAGCTGGTGGGGACGTCTCTCACTCCTTACCTGCTTGGAGTTGGTCAGGTAGAGCTTGGCTGCCAAGTTGATGACCTGCAGCTTCACAATGTCTTCCTCTGCTGTGAACGACTTGGCCATTTTTCTCAGGACATCAGGTGCAATCTTGGGCACATGCTCACAGTACTCTCCAATAAGCCAGAGGATGCTGGCTCGTGCCATGGGCACCTGTGGGTATGGTAAGCATTAGGACTAGAGGAAACAGGTTGATGGGGTGGGATGAACAGGCAAGGAAGGGCTGCCATCTGTGCTGGCCTACTGTCCTATGGGTGTCTGAGGGTGGGGGCAGAGGGTAGAACAGATTCGAAGGTGGGGCTTTCATAAACAGCACCCCCTATTCCATATGGTTTCATTACCATGGGTTAAGCTGCCAAGCCCTAAAGTCAACCATGGCTTTCTAGATTTATTTCTGTATTGCCATGTCAGTATTCCTGAATCTCCAGTAATAGAATTAGGGATTCAGTGCAACAGAAAAACAAAGATTACTCAATCAGCCATCCTTGGTGAGAGCTTTAGTGGGAAATAGAGTGGCGCCCCCAGGCACTGGGACTGGGACCTGTCCCTAGTGCATGAGCCAGCTTTTTGGATCCTGATGCCTATGGTGAGACACTCTGCACAGCCTCGGTGCAGAGGAGAGGGGCTTGGACCTGCCTCAACTGAACGTACCAAGCTCTGCTGACTCCCCACGGGAGACCTTGCCTTGGAGGAGGTGGGAATGGGGGGTGGGTTGGGGTGGAAGGCTGGGGGTGGGAGGAGGGAGGACAGGGGAATCTGTGGTTGATATGTAAAATGAATAGAAAATCTCTTAATAAAAAAAAAGAAAGAAAAGAAAATAGAGTGGCGGTGAACGCTGAAGAGCTCTGTGAGGGAGCCCCATAGGGATAATCTTAGACAACAAGGTCACACAGTCCAATCTCTCTCCTTCTACCTGAAGAACTTCCGATGCCCATTTGGAATTTGATTTGGAAGAAGCTAAAGCATTTGGTTACAGGGTCTGAAAGTCATGGACAGGGCTAGAAAGATGGCTCAGAAGTTAAGAGCACTCGATGATCTTGCAGAGGACCCAAGTTCAGTTCCCAACCTGTAACTCTAGCTCCAGGGAATCTGAAGCCTCTGGCCTCTGCAGGCACTGGCACTCACATGCACATCACACACACACACACACACACACACACACACACACACACACACACACACACACACTTTAAAGCAAAATAAATCTTTAAAAAGAAATCATGGGGACAATGTTGGGGCAGGCTGGGAACACAGAGTTGCTCCCTCACCTGGATGTTGTCTGTGAGCTTTGCCAAGTGTTTGATGATCTCTCCATGCTGCGCGGGCTGCATCTGCAGCAGCTTCTTAATGACCACCACCGACTCTGCGACCACAAGCTCTAGGGAATGAGAATGAGAACCTGAGGCCCAGAACAGTCGGATGGCCACACCAAGGTGGACAGGCACACCTGCAATGCCCTTGGTCGTCCTCTTCCTCGGCCCCCTGCACTTCTCAAGCAGCCCTTCAGTTACAGTAACACCTGGACGCTAACTGAAGCAGATGTACATTGTAACCAGACACAGAAAGGGATAGCCACTGGCCAGCAGGGTCAGACATGCAGGCATGCATACACCATCGAGGATGAACACTTCTCCAGGCAAACACTGACCATCACGGTTGGAGAGAAGCTGCACCAAGCCATTGAGGCAGGTGTCACGGACTCGGCCTATGTTCGTTGCACATCGTCCAATGGCCTGGATCGTGGCTGCCACAAAGTCTTTGTCCATGCTGCGAATGTAGGTCTGCGGGACATCACGACAGAGTAACATCCAGTAAGTAGTGACCTCACAGTGAAGGGCTTGAGGGTGACCTTCAAGTAAACTAAGAATGTGACCCCCTCATTTTATAATTCATCATGCCAGAGATTAAGTCTTGGGAGACTATGGCATCTCCAAACCACATCGAGGGAGTTCTCAGCACAAAGCCAACAGAAGGCACTGAATGGGGGACCTAAGGCAACAGTTTCTACAGTTTGGGACTCTTGCTGAAGATGAGACCCATCAGACCAATTCTCACTGGGTATAAGGAACTGCTGGGCATCTCTCCTGGGGGCTGGGGCTGGAGGCTAGCCCATGGCTTGTACCTGGAATTCCCGTAGGACAGTGGGGATGTTGGTCTCATTAGCCAGGTTGGTCAGCACTTCCAGCTGCGGGGAGAGGTAGAGACAGAAAGTGGCCAGTGTGGCCAGCGCATTTTCTGGGCTTTTATAGTATAGACTCTATAGACTCAGGACAGTTCTGCACATGCTTAGAGTGATGCAGAAGCACACGATCATAAACCTTCTTCAAAACACAAGAGGATCGATTTGCCTCCTCAGGAAAGTCCCCGACAAAGAACAGGTGAAGTAGGGTCATGTCCCTTCCCTCCTCTGGAGAAAAGCTATTCCTTTAAGGATAGAAGCCAGGGGTGATCTGCAAGTCTCTGAATAATCTGACCACTCTTCTGCTTCCTGCCTCAGAGTCTGCAAAAGCTGTTTCATTTGTATGGAGTAGTTTTCTTCCCATTTCTGACCCTGCATTTACTTAGGTAATTCTCATTCATTTACCAGGTCTCAGTTCAGACTTCATCTTATCAAGGAAAGCTTCCTCAATCCAAACGATGGTGGCACTACTCTAATTTTTTATTTATTTTCTGCCTATGTTGTTTTGTCTAGGCACCATGTACATGCAGTGCCTGCAGAGGCCAGAAGAAGGCATTGGAGTCCGTGAAATTGGAGTTACAGGTGGTCATGAACCATCATGTGGGTGCTAGGAATGGAACCCTTGTCCTCTGGAAGAGCAGCCAGTGCTCTTAACAGTTGAGACACCCCTCTAGTCCTAGTGCCTCCTATTTATATCTCTCTGCACCTGTCTCTCTTCACATATCTCATAGATGGATTTTTACAACTGTCTTGTGATTAGCTGCTTAATGCTTCTTCCTGCCCCCAACAAGACTATAAACTCAATAAAAACATGGTCTCTTACTCATTTGCTTCACCTTGAACCTTTGGATCTATACCTGGTTGTTGTTGTTTTGTTTGGAGACAGTGTCTCAAGTAGCCCAAGTTGGCGTTGGCGTTGGCCTTGACCTTGATATGTGGCCAAGAATGATCTTGAACTCTTGATCCTTCTGCTTCTACCACCGGAGTGATAGGATTACAGGCATGTTCTACCTCATCCTGTTTATGGGATACTGGGGATCAAACCCAGGACCTTGTGCATACTAGGCAAACGCTCTCCTCAGACCTCTTGTCCCTAGATCTAGTAACAGAGGAAGCAGCAGATGTGCCAACAAGATAGGGAAGTTAGCTATGACATCACTCAATGATGAAGCAAGAGAATGGGAAAGGGTGGAAGCGCAGCTCTCACATTACCCTGTTGGTGCATGTGTGCCAGAAAGTCTGAGGGGTAGGTATGTGAGAGACAGAAAAGCAGCAGGACCCTTCAAGCAGCAGACTTTGATGACTCCACAGTAGAAGCACCACTTCCTGGAGTCTACAATTTTTTAAATATAAAATGGAAGCAAAACATACTTGGGGAGGTGATTATGAAAATTGAGTTATTCTGGGAAGTGTCTTGGGCATACCAAGCAGTTGTGTCTCAGTTTCCTCCAAGATTGAAACATTTCATCCTACAGGAAGCTCATTAAGCAGAAAGGTTAAACAACTCACAATAGCTTCAAGAAGATCCTGAAACTGACCAGATCCACCAGACCAGTCCCTACCAGAGTAAACAACACAAGCTGAGAGTCCCTCTCAGTCTAAGAGAAGCCGCCAAGAGCAGAGGAGCTAAGCTGCAAAGTATAATCTCAGCCAAGCCCAGCTGCAAAGACTCTGAGCAAGCCCCGCTGTTTGGGAGAAGCAGAAACCAGCCCAGCTGCCTGGAAGAGGTGTAGAACAGAGTCACTTGGAAAGGACACTCCAGCCTTCAAGCTGTGCAGTGTGCTCCAGGTTTCCCAGCTTTGTGAGCTGTCACTTATGCTGGGGTGGACCTAGGTGCTACAGCTGTCTTGAGTCATTTGTGCTCCTGTAAGTGAGTCTTCACCCCCTCACCCATACTCCTGTAAATCACCCCAGTAAAACTCACTGGTTCACCCAGTTGGACTTCGGTGGTATCTGTACTTTGATTTGTTGTGGGGTCCCTATCTGGGATGCGTAGACATGTGCTGCATCTCTCCAGAAAAGGTTTTGTCCTATGACAAGACAGAGGCAGTTCCCCACCATCTGGGGCAGTTCCCCTTCACCTGGGGCAGTTCCCCACCACCTGAGCAATCGCCTGCAGCCTAGAGAGGGGCTCAGCTGCAGAAAGAGGCAGGCACCGATGCAGCCAGGTATTCAACCAGGTGAGCAGGAATCCGAGGCCATGCACACTGTCCTGCACTCACCTTCAGGATCTTGATCTGGGTGGGATCCGTGGACCTAATGTAGAAGCTCTTCAGGTAGGGTTCAAACATACCCTGGCAAAAGAGAGCATTCCTGGGGATCTCCACCACAGCCCTAGATTTGCCCTTCCAGAGACACTGCCCCTCCCAGCACAGGTCCAATGTCCCTTAAGCCTCAACACACTCATCCTTGCCCCACGTTCTCAGTCCACCTTAGGTCTGACTTATTCTTTCTCACTAGGCATCCCACCCCCACCCCCGTAGCCCCTTCAGGATCTAGACCCTGTTCCCGTTTGCGTTTGTAGTTTTGAAAACCTATACCCTGCACACAGGGTAATTCCCCTATCATCCATTCTCCCACCCTCTCTGCCCCAACAACCCCCACAGGGCCCACAGCATCCAGAGCGGGCCTTGAATGCATGCTCACCCGGCGCTTGATGGACATGGTGGCCACATTCTGGAGCACTACGTACTGCACCTCACTGTGGAGAGGATGGGTCAGAGGGTTCTGAACCCCTCAACTGGGGGGGGGGACGGTGGGTCGGGGAAGACAGATTGGCTAAAGAGTTGGGAGGAAGGAACTGTTGGGAGGAGGGGGCTGGGGCTGCGGAGGGGGCGGGGCTGCCCGCACCTGTGGCTGCGCAGCAGGCGTACCAGCGCCTTGGCGATGACGCCCACCTCCGCCTTGGGCGCCAGGTGGAAGTAAAGCTGCGCCACGGCCATGACCACCGCGGCGCTGCGGCTCTGCAGCAAGGGCTTGGTGTTGCGCAGCAGCAGCCGGTGATCCGGGTCCATTACGTAGGGCTTCCGAGCAGGCAGCGCCGCGGTGGCCGCCTCCTCCGATCCAGGGCCTTTGGCCTCGTCCTCCTCGGAGCCATAGAAGGCCTTCTCCGGGTTCTCCTCCAGCAAGGACTCCTGGAAGGGACACGGCCGGGTCTGTGGGCGCCTTCCCTGGGTGACCTCCCTCCCCTCCGCCGGACTGGAGCCTCGAGCTTACGTTCTGCGTGGGGCTCAAGAACTGGGTGCGCGCATAGCGCGTGAGCATGCTGATGATCACCACCTGGCCCCACTCCTCCACATCAATGAGTAGGTTGCAGAGCTTCCGGTAGTTTTTGTGAATCAGGTCAATACGCTCCGGACAGACCTCCTCAAAGGCCATCACCACACTGCCCGCCACCAGCTGGGGAAGCAAGGCGAGAGGATGTGAATGGGAAGGGCAGAGGAACTTGAATTGGCATCTGTCTTGTTCCCTTCCCACCACTTGCCCTGTCTTCCCACAATGCACCCACCGTGGTCTTGTCGGCCAAAAGCTTCTCAATGACTTCTATCAGCTGGTCCTTCTGATCGGAGTCCAAACTGAGGGAGAAACAGTTGCAGGGAAAATGTCCCTTTCCTGTCCCCAGGCCCCCCAACAGCTGCCCCCAGCCAGACTCACTTTGGGCACATATGCCCACGCATCAAGAGATCAGAGCCCCCACCTTTGTCCTTAGCCCCCACCTTACTCCAGACAAGTAGGAGCCTGCAAGACCGTGGTAAGGTCAGGGGTCAGCTAGGGGCTAGGAACCCAGGTCCCTGGAGGATAAAGGGGAAAGGTGGGGCATGCACACCTGTAAAGTTTGGGGATCGCATGAGCAGCTGTTTTCCGAACGTAGGGTGACATGTCTGAGGCAGCTTCCTTGATGGCTAGCATCATGATGGGCACTATGATGGGCACACGGATGCTAGAGAGGACACGGAGGGCACTGGCACGGATCAGCTGGTTGGGATCCTAAGGACGGAAGTGAAGACAAAGGCCAGAGAGGCCATTGGGTCCCCTAATGGGAAGACCAGACACTATTCCCGGCTGCTGTCTCCACCAGAACTGTTTCCCTGCCTTTGTGGCCGAGGGTAGCTTGTGTCAGGAACCTTGGTGTCCTGTGACAGTTTCCTGTGAGTTTGTAGCATTCCATCCTGCCGAGAAAGTCCATGTCTTCAAGAAGATCCTGAAACTGACCAGATTCACTAGACCCCTCCCTACCAGAGTAAACAACACAAGCTGAGAGTCCCTCTCAGTCAAAGAGAAGCCGCCAAGAACAGAGGAGCTAAGCTGCAAAGCAGAATCTCGGCCAATCGCAGCTGCAAAGACTCTGAGACCAGCCCAGCTGCCTCGGAGAGGCGTAGACCAGAGTCACTTAGAATGGACTCTCCAGCCTGCAGGCTGTGCAGTGTGCTGCAGGTTCCCAGCTTTGTGAGCTGACATCCATGCTGGGGTGAACCCTGGTGATAAGGGGTCTTAAGTCATTTCTGCTCCTGTAAGTAACCCCAGTAAAACTCAGTTTGACTTTGGCGGTATCCGTACTTTGGTCTGTTGTAGACTCCCTATCTGGAGTGAGGGAATGAGCAGATGTGTGTGTTGCCTCTCACCAGCAAAGCTTTTGCCAAACAACACACGGGAGCACCACCTCTTGCCTCTGGGTTCGAAACCTGACCCAGAAACACGTGTGGCAGGGAGCAGCTTTGTTACTGAAAGTGTAGAAAACTTCAGCACTCTTTCTTGGGAATCAGCATCTGTCTTTGCCTGCCGTGCTGGCCAGGAAATGCAATCTGCTCTCCTCCACAGTTCACCTTGCCACACCTCTCCCCAGAAGCCTATCAGAAGTTGCTCTTCTCCAATATTTAAAACTCACGTGTAGGCCTCTGTTCAGAGGGCATCCATACACCCCTGCTAACAGCATGCACTCTCCTGCTACAATCTCAGAGTTTACACTACATTCCATCTGTGGCAGTAACCAGCGGTTCGCAACCTGTGGGTCACAATTCCTTTGTGGGGAGTGTCAAACAACCCACAGGGGTCACACATCAGATATCCTGCATAGCAGATCTTTACATTATGATTCATAACAGTAGCAAAATTATGGTTATGAAGTAGCTATGTAAATAATTTTATGGTTGGGGGTCACCACAACATAAAGACCTGTATTAAAGGGTGGCAGCATTGGGAAGGTTGAGGACCATGGCTGTAAACAGACACTAATCCTTCAGAGTGATGGACAACAAGCATGCTGGGAAGATAAAGGACCTGATTTCTCTGCTGGAGAAGGAGAGCCACAAAACCAGATGTGGAAATGATGGTAATCCCTGGCAAAATCTCATAATTGATTTTTAGTGGTGTGGTTTTAAAGCATTTATTTAAAAAGCAGGAGCCTATATTTTCTTAGACAAATTGTATCACGCTGACCATTAAAACCTGAACTGCTGATGACTCCAGCTAAGACTCCTAGCAATAGTGGATACATAGCCTGAACTGACCATCTCCTGTGACCAGATTGGTGCCTAGCCCAATTGTCATTAGCGAGGCTTCATCCAGCAACTGATGGAAACAGTTGCAGACCACAGCCAAACATTAGATGGAGTTCTGGGGAATTCTGCAGAAGAGGGGGAGGAAGGATTACAGGAGCCAGAGAGATCATGGACACCACAAGAAAACTCACGGAATCAACTAACCTGGGCTCATAAGGGCTCACAGAGGCTGAATCAACAACCCAGGAGCCTGCATGGGACTGACCCAGGCACCCTGCATATATGTTACAGTTGTGTAGCTTGGTCTTCTTGTGGGACTCCTAACAGTGGGAGGGGGGGCTGCCTCTGACTTTTACAGGCTTTTGGGACCTGATTCCTCACACTGGGTTGCCTTGCCCAGCCTTAATACAAGGGGAGGTGCCTAGTCTTACTGCAACTTGATATGCCATGTTTTGTTGATACCCATGGGAGGCCTGCCCTTTTCTGATAGAAATGGAGGAGTGGATGTGGGAGAGGCAGGGGAGAGGTTTCAGGGAAGGAATGGAAGGAGAGGAGGGAGGGAAAACTTCAGCCAGGATGTAAAATTTAAAAAAAAAAAATTATTTTAAAAAAAACTGGCCTGCTTTACTTTTACCATTTTTTCTTTTGAAAACAATCATAGGAACAAAACCCATCAGTTTTCATTTGGGGAGAGGTAATTAGGCTGGTGGATATTAGCACTGTGGCTCTTGATTTCAGCAAGGCATTCTGGGAGTCTCCCATAACACTTCTGCATTGCCATCCTTGATGCAGGCCTTTGGCTTCACAGAATCACGTGAGCATTTTAGGAGCAGAATTTGGGCCTGATTTATCTCTGTGTCATCATAGCTCTTTTCACATGAAGGGTGTTAATGTTTTTCTCCTTGCTTTCATGATCTTCCAAAGTAAGACAGAAATACTGGCTGACTCTACAGTTGTCTGGGTCCATAACCCAATAAAGCCTAGCTGGGTAAGGTTTAGTAACACAGCACTGACAACCTGGAAACACTGTATGCCACACACTCCATGCTGATGCCCTGGCTCAAATAACCTCTCCCTTTTAACACAGAGGCAGACAATGCACTGGGTGTGGTGGTGTGTGGTGGTGTGTGCGTGAGGTCCCAGTTACCAGAGAAGTCGAGGCAGGACTGAATGGTTGATGCCACCCTGGGCAGCCTCACAAAACTGTGTCCTAAAATAAATAAAAATCAGGGCTGAGGATGGGCCAGATATTATTGTGTACATCTATAGCCTGAACACTCAGGAGACTGAAGGAGAATTGTGAGTTACAGGCTAGCCTGTACTACAATAAGTAAGTTTCAGCAAGGTCCTGTCTCAAAACACCAAAACGAAAAAGGTGTGGTGTATATGGTGTATGTGTGTGTGTATGTGTGTGTGTGTGTGTGTGTGTGTGTGTGTGTGTGTGTGTGTGGTGTGTGTGTGATGTATGTGTGTGTGGTGTGTATGTGCGTGGTGTGTGTGGTGTGTATGGTGAGGGGGTATGTGGAGTTTGCGGTGTGTGTGTGTGTGTGTGTGTGTGTGTGTGTGTGTGTGTGTGAGTGTGTGTGTAGCACAGTGACAGAATGCTTGCCTAGCAAGTTTGAGGGCCTGGGCTCAATCTCTAGCTCTGCACTGGATCCTGGATTAGAGATTTTGTGAAACTAATTAAATAAAACATAGTGTTTCCCAGGCAATCCCAGAGGTCACCCACAGAGACAGAATGGCAGAAGTCTAGATTATCTGTTTGCCAACCACAGGGTTGAAAGAGAAGCATGCTGAACAGAAAAAAAGAAAAGAAAAACAAACAAACAGAAACATGGCTTCAAGTTAGCTGATAAAAAGAGAACTTGGGCATACACAATGGCCCAAGACAGACCCCAAACACAGTAATCAAAACAAGAAAACTCCATTTATATTATGAGACCATTTACAAGACAGTATTCCATCATTTAGGAATGATGCATAACTAAGCAGCAAAGAATAAACAGACGGCCAGTGAGGTGCTCAGAGGGTTAAAGCATTTGCCACAGAACCTGATTTCTCTTGAGTTTGATCCCTGGGATCCACAGGGGGGAAGGGGATCTCTGACCCCCCACATGTGCTTGCGCACACAAGAAGTAAATGAGGAAATATGACTTTTTAAAAGAATAAATATACACTAATGAAAAGTAAGGGAGATACACAGGAGACCTGGGCTCTGTGCTTGTTTGTATACAGCATGACATTCATTAGGCCTTTCATGAACGTGGAATTTTCTTTTGTGGTTCTGGTGATTGAACCCAGGTGCTTGCCTATACTTAAAAGAATTTTTTAAGAATAGCTACAAGCTGGGTGTGGTGTCACAGGCCTTTAATCCCAGCACTTGGGAGGCAGAAGCTAGCAGATCTCTGTGAGTTCCGTAAGCCAGCCTGGTCTACAGAGCGAGATCCAGGACAGATAGGGCTGTTTCACAGAAAAACCCTGTCTTGATAAACAAAGAACAAACAAACAAACCAAAAAGAATTATAGCTACAGGAGTTTCAGTAAAATATAATAGTTAAGAAACAAACTCAAGAGCCATGTGCAGTTGTCTTAGGATAGGGTAAGGGGTGGCTCGTGGCTTTATGAGGAAGTGTGGTCCCTATTACTGGAGATGTGTCGGGGATGTTTGACAACAAAGCTTGCTAGGCCACAGACCTCAGGACAGTTCTATTAGCTGCTTTGTTTTTTTGAGACAGGGTTTCTCTGTGTAACAGTCCTGGCTGTCCTGGAACTCACTCTGTAGACCAGGCTGGCCTCAAACTCACTGAGATCCACCTGCCTCTGCCTCCTAAGTGCTGGGATTAAAGTCGTTCACCATCATCGCCTGGTTTTAAAATGAGAATTTATTGGAATATAACTATGCACATTTTTTAAACACAAAATCTAGTAATTGCATGGTTGAGACACTACAGCCTACAAGCCCTGAATACTATTTGAATATTTTATAATTTTCTGACAACTGTTGTAGAGGATTTTTTTTCTTCTTCTTCTTCTTTTTAATTCTTGCATTGATTGGGACCAAATGAACCCAGGTTTTCTTAAGCGGAGGGATGGGGACACAGATTGTACATAGTATAAGAAAATTCAAATTTTGTGCTACATTTTCAGAATACCTTTGAAGAAATAATCTAACCGTGTTTCAAACAAAAGATTACTTGCCAATCTGAGATGGAGCCCATAGTTTTGACTTGTAAGGCCAGTCTAGTATTTGCATGATATAAAGACAGTCAAACTAGGCCAGGCAGTGGTGAGGCACGCCTTAATCCCAGCTCTCAGGAGGCAGAGACAGGTGGATCTCTGTGAGTTTGAGGCTAGCCTGGTCCACAGAGGGAGTTCCAGGACAGCCAAGGCTACACAGAGAAACTACATCTTGAAGGAAAAAGAAAAGAAAAGAAAAAAGAAAGACACTCAAGCTATTTACTAATTAACATATATACGAGTAACCATGCTTCCTACCCGGCCCTAAGAACAAACTGCTACTCCTGCCAGCCCAGCAGACTATACCAGAGCTGAGCCCCAGAGGACAGCAGTCATCCTTAGCCTGTCCAGCAACCTACAGAATTGTTGGACTATGAAAAGGATGAGTTGTACCTCTAGAACCTGCTATGGAATAATCCTCTGGTACACTGTAAAAATTTGTCACTCAAATTGGTTTAATAATATGCTGATTGGCCGGTAGCCAGGCAGGAAGTATAGGCGGGATGTCCAAACTAAGGATGATGGGCAGAATCAGAGGAGGTCACCAGCAGACGCAGAAGGAACAAGATGGGCATGCCATGATGAGAGAAGGCACCAAGCCATGGGGCAAAGCATAGAGAAGAAATCTGGGTTAATTTAAATGTAAGAGTTAGCTAGTAACAAGCCTGATGTTGGCCAAGTATTTATAATTTATATTAAGTCTCCAAGTCAGTTATTTGGGAAGCAGCTGCTAGTTATTTGGGAGCAGGCAGTCAGGACAGAAAAACACCTTCATATGGTGCCCAAACATTTGGCAAGATTTCCACATAAAACCTGAGAAAGTTTTTTTTTTAAAGGTTTCTAAACACACAAAAGAACAGGGTCAAGCATGGCTTCTTGGTGGCAGTAGGGAGCCAAGTGGGAGGAGCCAGCCACCAGCATGCCATGATCTAAGTTACACAGCAGTTAAATTTGCTCATGCAGACAGAAAAGGACAATAGATATGCAATAAAAACAGATCCAGACAGAAAAAAAAAGCCTCTGATCAGGTTACAGTGTGTTTAAAAATATACATAGGCTTGGGAAACAAAAGAGAAAGAGTATATACAGTCTTAGATTTAAAAAATATAGTTTTAAAATAATAAAATTCTTTAAAGGGGGAGTAAAGCAATATAAAAGGAAAAAGCCACATAACTATGAATAATACACAGTGAGTCTGGATCCTGTAAGTTATTGTGTTGCCTTTGAATTTTTTGACTGCTAAGAGACACTGGGTTAAAACTGCTAGATTAAACCAACCTATATCTTTTTAAAAATATCTTGACTTCAAAACTTAAGTCAAAAGATGTGTTGCTTTGGGGGAAAGGTTATGCTTTTATTTCCACAGGAAATGAGAGGCTGTGGATTCATTCTGGGTTAAAGAAAATCAGGTTTGATCGAGGAAGACCCCCTGAAATCCTGACTACAGATATAAAGAAATAAACTACAACATGAAGAACTACAAGACACGTGATGTATATTTTACCTGCTCAAACAAAACATAACAAAAAAAAATCACCTTTGGCTGACTTGTGTACAATGCACAATCTATAGTTATATTAATACAGATATGTATGTTACCTTTAAAAGTTTATGTATTTTCAGAGCAAGGAGACCAGACACCAATAAAAACAGCCCAGGTGATTCAGCATCCAAAACAGCTTTGAGGCTGCTGACTGCAATGATCCAGCCTCACAGAATACTCCAGCCAAGACCTAACAATTATCCTGATTTTCTCAAGGGTCCCCTAAAGATGTCAGTGCCCCACAGACAACAGGAAGTAGTTTACAGAACTACAGCCACATTCCCAAAAATGGGTTATAGATGTTTATTATCATTTAAGAGGGATTGGTTACAAGTTGTTATTGGTAATGGTCAGGAACAAACAAAGGACATTAGATTCAGGGATCTTATTCTAAAAAGAAAAGGGAGGATATACAAATAATAGGATAAAAGGGTAGATTATTGAATCTACTTTAATCCAAAACAACTATTAATCTTAAATATTATACATTGGTATGGATTTTGGTTTATTGGTACAAATTATTTATTTATTTATTTTTATATTGATACAAATCTAAAGTTAATTTTGTTATACTATATTTATACTTTTATTTAAGGTATTGTGTTTATGCAGCTAATTAAAAAATATAATGTATAATTAAGAAATACAGATTAATAGCCATCTATAGTGGTCAAATTTATAGTCATGTTAGATATGTTTTCAAGGTCATACACAGATATTTAGATATATTTAGATATATAGATGGTCTTCAAACAATTCAAAGACCTACAAAATATGATGTTTAATATGTTTAATAACCTAAGGTTTTTCATAACAGTGAGTCATGTCTGCTCCTGGCAGCACCAGTCTACTTCAGAGAAGATTATGGGTGTTAAAGATTATGGAGTTTATTTTCTTTATGGGAAAAGAAACTGACCTTGCCTCAGTTGCTGAGTTACTGTCCAAACTGAATCAGCAGGACACAAGAAAGGCAACCGCTGAATTTTGCCAAGACAAAGTAGGACAGTCCTTCAAAATTCCCTGCTTCACAGCAAAGTCTGTCAGATGAGCTGGGCTTATAGGCCAGAATAGGATTCTCCAGTGTTACAGAGTAACTCTGGGTGACTGTCCAGGCAGTCAGATATTCCTGTCATTAGGTAACATTTCATCATCCTGGGGTCTTTGATGGAGTTGAAGACTAGATAGTTATAGTTTTCTTTAGTTATGATAAAAGATAAATTAGGTACAAAACTTTGTACTCACAAAGATAAGATAGATAATAGAATATTTTCTGCCGGGCGGTGGTGGCGCACACCTTTAATCCCAGCACTTGGGAGGCAGAGCCAGGCGGATCTCTGTGAGTTCGAGGCCAGCCTGGGCTACCAAGTGAGTTCCAGGATAGGCACAAAGCTACACAGTGAAACCCTGTCTCGAAAAACCAAAAAAAAAAAAAAAAAAAAAAAAAAAGAATATTTTCTTCAATTTTGCCAAATACAGATGGACTAGATATTGTAACTGTAATACTTACTTAATAACTGTTTTTGTTGTATACAATCTTACTATGTTAAAATTAAAACCTTTTTTAATTAGACAAAAAGGGGAAATGCTGTGAAATAATCCTCTTGTACACTATAAAGATTTGTCAGTCAAATAGGTTTAATAAAATGCAGATTGGCCGGTAGCCAGGCAGGAAGTATAGGTAGGATACCCAAACTAAGGATGATGGGAAGGAAAAGGGCAGAGTCAGAGGAGGTCACCAGCCAGATGCAGAGGGAGCAGAGATGAACCTGCCATATTAATGAAGGTAACACCATGTAGCAGAACATAAATAAAGAATATGGGTTAACTTAAAATGTAAGAGTTAGCTAGTAATAAGCCTAAGCTATCAGCTGAGCATTTATAATTTATATTAAAGTCTCTGAGTCAGTTACTTGGGAGTTGGTGGCCAGGTCAGGAAAACTCTTGACTACAGAACCCACCTCACAGAAATCTGAACTGAAAGTTTAGAAAGAAGGGACATTAGAAGTCATAATCCGAGCTTTTAAAAGAAAGTTTGATGTGGAGAGAGGAGGCTGCCTGCGTGCTTACTGGAGGAATTTAAACTAACCAGCAAAGCACCAAGAAAGACTTCCACATGAGCTCATGAATTCAAGTCTAGGCCCTGTACAGAAGGGAAAAGGGGGGAAATATTTACAGCTTAGATAGTGAGAGGTTTTATCCTCTTCTAGAGGACTTGACTCTTCCCACTGTCCGTCCCTCCATTTGGGTGATTTCAATTTCTGTCTGGCTCAGATTTCTTTCTTCAGGAATAGATGTGATCTGGATATTTAAAAGGTAATTGTTTTTTAATACTCTGTGCGTCTAAAACATGACACTGACCCCCTGTGTGAACAGAAAAAAGACCAAGTCTTTTCAACTCTAGAATCACCAGCTGTACAGAACATACAGAGAACGGGATTCCCAGGGTCAGTTTTGGCAGGTGTTTTTGGTCTTCTGCAGTGACCTTAGCAGCCAGCCTCCCAGTGGGAGAGCAGTCTCCTGCATGGGAAACTTGGTTTTCTTCTCACTGGTTCTAGCAAAACCTCTGTCCTCCCTCTCCGGTTAAAGGTAAAAAGACTCTTCAAGTCATTGATCTCTACAGACACCAGAACCAGGAGGCCTGTCCCAGCCAAGGCTCTACTGCCCAGGGGAAGAGACTCCTGTCATTCTTCCCCAAGGGACTGGCATGGGCCTGATGTGAGTCACAATTCCTTTCCTTCTATAAGTAGAGGTAAGGACTGAGAGTCTCCACTCAGAAGCTCAAACGACTCATGCCGAAGGCAGCCTGCTGGTAAAGAATAAATCCACTAAAACAACTTGAGCTGTAATCCCTACCTGAGTCAGAAGGGCTCTGGGTGGATGGATTAATGGCTTAAGAATGGTTCTGTCTCTTGGATATGCCCCTCTCACCATGTGGTACATACCCTGTGCCAACTTGGGACTCTTTAGAGCCAAAAAGCCCTCACCAGATGTGCCCTCCTCCTGGCCTTGGGCCCTCCAGCTTCCAGGGCTTCGAGATGAATAAACCTTAATTCTTTTATTTTATGTGCACCGGTGTTTTGTCTGCGTGAATGTCTGTGTGAGGGTGTTGGAGCCTCTGAACCTGACTTTTCCAACTTTTGCAAGTAGGAGGAGGTCCCCAGAGCCTATAGGACGTTCATGGCCTCTGCATGGGACCACTCCTCCCCTATAGTTCCAGTGAAGCCCGGGGCCCCATGCAGACCTCTGACCTTTAGGCCACGCTGGAAGGTAGAGATCGACAGTAGGGCTAGGTCCTGCTGCTCCTCCGCATATCGCACCAGGTACACGTAGACAAGCTTCTTCACCTAGGAGAGAGCCTGTGTCCTGGCAGGGGTCCCAGCAGCGGGTAGCACCTTCACCTCCCAGGATGCCATCACCACCCCTGCATGCACTGTGGTTCATGGGGTCAAAATCTTCCAATAGGGGACAGCAGCTTTGAGTGTGTCTCCAGTCCTCTAGCCTGATTCGCATCCGGTTCAGGGACATAAGGACAATGTCCTCTGGGTGAGGGATGGCTTGAACAGGTCAGGCCCCCAAGGGTTGGGTAGATTCCATCCTTTCTCTCAGCCCAGCTTGAGTCTAGTCCTGGACTGGGATCGGAGGCCAGTTTCTGAATGGTGCTCACCTCTATGTTCTTACAGGCCACATTCTTCACCACGGCAGGGAACAGGTCTGACGCATTCTTCCCCCGGGCGATCATCTGAATGTTGGGGTCAAACAGGAAAAGAGAAAAGGAGGGTGGGGGAGGCAGAGCACCGATTAGAGCAAAACCTGGTACATACCCAGGGTCGCTGCTCTTGGACACCCAGGCCCGTCACCCATGGGACTCCCCTCTTACCGCCACAATCCTCTTCATGGCCTCCAGCTTGAGGGAATCTTTATTGGTGTCCAGCATCTCTTTCAGGTCATCATGCCTGGGGGGAGGCAGAGGAAGTCAGATGAGGGATGGAGGTGGGGCATGGATCACCAGGCTCCAGGCAGGACTCAGGCCAAGTCCAGTCCAGAGGGACCAGAGCCAGGGGTGCCGGTGGGGAGTGGTAACCTACAGATTAGGCTTTCAGGAGAAACATGTGCGCCAGCCACTATTATGGGTTGGATTGTGTTCCCTGGCCAAAAGAAAGGATGTTGAAGTCCTAACCTCCTAGTGCCTTAGAAATTTGGGAAACTGATTTGTCAACAATGTGGGTAGGGAAGATAGCTTTGTAGCTTGAACCCTAACCGGTTTTAACAATAAAATCCCAGAGCCCAATATCGAGGTAAATGCTGAAAGATCAGAGAGACAAAGGAACAAGCCACAGCCACCTCTCACCTCACCAACTCCTCTGCCAAAAGGGGGAGAGTTGGTGAGGTGTTTGCCCCATGAGCAGAAGGGCCTGTTCAATCTCCAGGACCCACATAAAAGCCGAGGGAAGTGGAAAGTGCTTATAATCCCAGCACTGGGGATGTGAAGAGAGGAAGGTTCCCGGGGCTCACTGGGCAGCCAGTCCAGGCTAATGTGTGGGCCTCAGGTCCCAGTGAGAGACCTGGTCTGAAAAAAAAAAAGTCAGGTGGATGTCTCCTGAGGAATGAAGCCCAGGATGACGTCTGCCTTCCAAACACACACACACACACACACACACACACACACACACACACACACACGCACACACACACTCCACGTACCATACTCCATACATACATCTAATGATGGAATGACAGATGTCTCTTGGTTAATAATGGCATTATGTCCCCATAAACCCAGTATAAAGTGAAGGTATCAAGATGAAAATACATTTAATACACTTCCACTACCAAACATCACAGCAGAGCCAAGGCCATCTTCAATGTTCCCAGAAGTCGCTGATGGGTGGGAACAACACCAAAGCATCACACTGCTCATTATTAGCCCGGGAAAGGACCAGAACTCGAAGTACTTTCTGTGGAATGCACATCACTTTTACAACACCATAAACTCAAGACTCACAGGCTAGACCGTCATCAAGTTAGGGACTACCTGTACTGAAGCTAAATGAAGCCACAGTTATGTCTCCTGGTTTGTTGTGTTAATTCAATATTAGACAGCTCTTGCTATATAGTCCAAGCTGGACCCCCACCTCAGCCTGATGACTCTCCTGCCTCAGCTCCTGGAGTGCTAAGACTACTAGCCTGCACCATTACATCCAGATCCTCTGGTGTTCCCATTCAAAGAGATGGAGTCACAAAGTAAACACTGTAAAGCCACAGGACTGAAGATTTTCATCTGTAAGCCAACAAATATCAATGATTGCCAGCAAGCCACTTGAATTTAGATAGAATTCCCCTCTGGGTTTCTCAGGGAACAGGACCTTGCTAACTGTGGTGGTTTGAAAAAAAAAAAAAAAAAAAAAGGCCCCCAAAGGGAGTGGCACTATTAGGAGGTGTGGCCTTGGAGGAAGTGTGTCACTGTGGGGGTGGGCTTTGAGGTCTGTTTTCTCAAGCTTCACTCAGTGTGACAGTCAGTTGACTTCTTGTTTCTTGCGAGATGTAACACTCTGAGCTCCTCCACCATGTCTGCCTGCACACTGCCATGCTCCCCTTCATGATCTTAATGGACTGAACCTTTGAAACTGAAAGCAAACCACCCTCAACTAAATGTTTTCTTTATGAGTGAAACATGGGGACTGGAGAGATGGCTCAGTGGGTAGGAGCATTGGCTGCTCCTCCAGAGGTCCTGAGTTCAATTCCCAGAAACCACAAGGTGGCTCACAACCATCTGTAATGAGATCTGGTGCCCTCTTCTGGCATGCAGGCAAACATGCAGACAGAACACTGTATTCATAACAAATAAATAAATATTTTTTTAAAAAAAGAGAGAGAGAGAAACATGATGTCTTTTCACAGCAATAGAAACCCTAACTAAGACACTACCACGTTGCTGGGTGGAGGTGGCACATGCCTTTAATCCCAGCACTCGGGAGGCAGAGCCAGGAGGATCTCTGTGAGTTCAAGGCCAGCCTGGTCTACAGAGCGAGATCCAGGACAGGCACCAAAACTACACAGAGAAACCCTGTCTAGAAAAACAAACAAACAAACAAACAAATAAACAACAATAACCAAAAGACACCACCACCTTGATTTTAGACTTTGGGCCTTCTGGGCTGAAACAAAAAGTTTCCATTCTAGGGTCTGGGATGAAGCTCAGATGTTAGGGAGCTAGCTTAGCTGCACAAAGCTCTGGGCTTGATCCCCACATAAACTGGGCATAGTGGCACAGCCCAGTGCTCAGGAATAGGAGGCAGGGGGACCAGGAGACCCTGTCCCCCCAAAAGTAACCCAGCTTGTGGCTCTTTGTTACACCCACCATAGAAAACTAAGCCAGGCGTGATGGCACACGCCTTTAATCCTCACTCAGGAGGCAGACGCAGGTGGATCTCTGTGAGTTTGTGTCCAGCCATCACTACAATGAGACCCTGTCTCAAAAAACAAAGCAACAAAACAACAACAACAAAATTCAGAGAGCCAGGGCAAAGGAAAGGTTGGCGCTAGAGCGATCAGGGCTCCCTGGGTGGATGGGAAGAACCAAGGGAGAGGAACTGGGTGTCAAAACACGGGTCGGAGACTGGGGAGGTGTCCCACTAAAGTGCTTTCCAGGCAAGCATGAGGACCCGATGTTCCTTCCCAGCATCCAGTAAGAGCAGGGCATGGGGGCAAGCACTTGTAATTCCAGTACTGGGAAGGCAGAAGCAGGGGGACCTCTGGGGACTGATAGCTAGCCCACCTCATCAAAGCAGTGAGAGCCAGGAACCAGGGAGAGAAGCTTTGCCTAAAACAAACAAGCAAAACCAAGGTGGATGGTCCCTGAGGAAGGGCACACAGGGTAGGTCTCTGGCATCCACACACATGTGCTCACATGTGCACCTGCACAGTGCTCCCATACACACAAAAAGAGATTATGATGCTCTTTCCCCACATCAAGCATGCTTGCAGGTCTTGACCTTACAGACCAAAATGAATCCAAGAACTGGACAGCTCCCAAAGATTCCATGGATGGCCTCATTGTCCAACGTCAGACATGTTAGCACGGAGTGGCCATTGATGAAGCTATAAAACACCAATGGGAGAAATAAAACATCTGGAAACAGCATACAGTCCTAGGAGGGGGGGAGGCAATGTGTCTGCTGTTGACACTGAGAAATAAATGACCCACACCCTGAGAAGGAGAATCTCCTTACACAGGTCCTAGTCATAGGTAAGCCTAACAGAAAAAAAAATGAGGAGGGACAGGAGCGCTAAGAAACCCATGTCCCAAGAATGTTAGGAAATGTCTCTCCTCACCTGGCTTCCATGTGCATGACACACACAGGCACTTTCATAAACCCAGGTAAACATATACGCACAAAATGAGAAATGTCTTTTCTGAAGAGGTTTTTGACAGAAAGCCAAGTAGAAAAAGAATGCCTTCTAGAACACAGAGGCCCTTGCTAGCTGGCAGAAGCAAGCATCCAGCCCTGCTCATGTTAATTCAAAATGCCTTTGCCTGGGTGGATGCCCCCAAGACCAGAACATTTCTGGCACTCTCGAAGCAAAGACCATAACACAAGCGCTTTGTCTCTCAATACTATAATAGTAGTCATTTCTTAAGAAACAGCCCCTCCTGATGGCAGACTCCTTAAGACTCAGGAAGTATCTGAACCTTAGAAGATCAGAAAATAAGACTCATCAGGTCCCCCGCAAAGTTACCCAGTGGTTACCATCTTGTAGAGAGAAGACTCTTCCACGGGACTAGCCAGAAGTGTGCAGGGGGCTCCAGGGATCCGGCTTTTGTCAACTCTCACCCCTGCTGGAGCGGACTTTTCAGTGATAAGGCTGCCTCTGAGTCACCCTTGCTCCTGCGGGTAACTGCTCACCCATACTCCTGGAATTCTCCGGCTCACTGAGCTGGACTTAGGTAGAATTGTTTCTTTGGACTGTCTTTGGTGCCACATCTGGGGTGAACCTATATCTATACATGTCACTCCAGGAAAGGTCACACAGCACTCCCAGACACAGACCTGGTTTTCAGTTCCTCAGGGGTGTTGAGCTAAGGGTGGGCAGAAGCACAAAGTATTGGGCTGGGCATTGGCAGTACGGAGCGTCTTGGAAGCTGACAGAGAAGGGGCTTTACCAGCTTACCAGCTTTCCTGATGCGTAAGTGTGCGCTGCTGTACCACTCAAATATACACTCCATGTTTAACTCTCATACAAGTACCACACACATGTCCACCCCTGTGGATATACCTATACCCCAGAGACAGAGAGCTATACCCCACACACATCCCTCACAGACACAAATGACCATAAACATGAAACGGCAGACACATATCCACAAACCCCGGAGAAGCACACACAAAACCATACAGCATCCTTCCACAGACACACTCTCAATGCAGAACCCCCAGACACATTTCACCTGCACAACTATGACTATATGCCACAGAGACCACTCCACACACCCCCACACAGGGCCCTTACAGTCACACGCCACAGCCATATCTAATCCATACACAATCTTGACAAATTTGTTCACTGCGGACTCATTCACCAAAATGGCCAGGGGACTTGAAGACGGACAGAGGATGCTCTGACCTCCTGGGGCCTAACCTGGTGGGGTGTGGGGTAGGGCAATGGCCTGCAGTGGACAGAGAGGCTTGGTCTCCTTTAACTCTCAGTCGTCTCTAGAAACTGACTGCTTCACACCTGGGTGTCCTTTCCATGCTCCAAATATCTCAGGACCCCGTCAAAAGCACACACCCCAGGGCATCCCACCCACAAAACTGGTAATGCATTCTAGGCTGTTGACAGAAGCCAGGGGCACTGGGTATAAAACAGAGCAGGCAGAATTGCTCTTCAAATGCCCACAAGCCACACTTTTCCTCTGGAGTGAGGTAGCCTTTGCCCTTTCCTCCTGGGGAGACGGACCTCATCCCTCTTTTGTTCCCAGTACTCCCACTGGCTTCAAGTTCCCTAGAGGCAGAGGAAGGGAGAGGTCCACAACAGTGCCCTGAGGTCATGAAATATTCACCTCCCCTCAGATCCCTTTACCTTGCACTCCTTCTGACCTGACCCTGACCTACTCTGGATTAGCAGACTCCCCTGATGGTGGCTGGAACCCTCAGGTGTGTCAAACATGACCCCGGGATCAGACACATCCACCCACCCCTCAGTGGCCACCAGGCTCGCTCCCCAAGTTACAATCTACAGACCCAGAGAGACTGCTCAAACTTGGACAGTGTTTGTTTCTGTCCTCACAACTTATCCTGAGGCCACTCCAGCCAGGGCTGGGGGATGGGGAGAACAGTCAAGGTGGGACCCCAAACCTTGAATGTTTTACTGCCTCCCTCTACTTGGAAGGTTCAGCTAGTTAAGTTCCTCATCTCCCTTAGTCAGACTCTCAACCCTCAGGTGTCCCGTGACCTCTACCTGCAGCCCCTCAAGCCTGGACCCTGAACATGTGTCTATTGCTCCTCTACCTGAGGAGCTGAAACAGGGAGCTGGGTTGAAGGTAGAGGCCACTCATTCCCTGACCTTCTCAGCTCCCTGGGGGCAGAGGCAGGACATTCTGTACCTTAATGGCTGGCTCGGGGTCTGGCCAGCCTCAGGGCAAGGTCCTTCTGTGGATGTTTCTGGAGCTGTGTCTTCCTCAGGAGCCTGCAGCCACCGAAGCTCCTCAGGCTTCAGGGCCTGATACCAGGGTGGGGGCCCACCTTCAGGACCTAGCACAGGACTGGAAGCCTCCTCCTGATCAGCCCCGCTGGCCCCTGGCCTCACTACAGTCCCGGGGAGCTGCAGGAATCGTTGCATCTGGCACCAAGTCCAGCTCCCAGAGAGTACTGAGCTGGCCAGTGAGCAGGACTGTTTGTCACTGCCCACTGCCACCAGAAGAGCCGCCCCGAAGCTCAGTAACTAGACACTGGCCAGATGGGAGGCTCTGGTTTCCTTCTCAATGCTCAGAAGCAAAGCCACGGGAGGGACAGATGGCTGGGGACAGGGACTGAACCTACACCAGTCTCGGGGCAGGTGAGAGGGTCAGGGGAAGAATTTTTTTTTTTTTTTTTTTTTTTTTTTGGTTTTTCGAGACAGGGTTTCTCTGCGTAACTTTGCGCCTTTCCTGGAGCTCACGTGGTAGCCCAGGCTGGCCTCGAACTCACAGAGATCCGCCTGGCTCTGCCTCCCGAGTGCTGGGATTAAAGGCATGCGCCACCACCGCCCGGCTTTTTTTTTTTTTTACTCCAAATCTTATAGCCACAACTGAACCCTAAATTTTCTCAGAACTGTGTTTCCCTCCTCCCTAGAAATCTCATACATCCCTGCTCACTCTGGTGCAGCCTCTTGATTCTCATCAGTCCTCCCAAAGCCAGTTTGTGTAGTTCATCTTGACCGTCAGTTTGTAGGATACAGAATAATCAAAACAAAAAAAAACAAAAACAAAAACAAAAAAAAACACCACTACCAACAACAACAACCCATAGGCTTGTCTGTGAGGGAATATTTAGATTGGTCCAAGAGAGACGGGAAAACCCATCCTAAGTATAAGTGACAACACCCGGTGCTCTGGGAGCCCTGACTGAATAAAAAGGAGAAAGTGGGGGCTGTAAAGATGGCTCAGTAGTTAAGAGTTCCTGCTGTTCTACCAGAGAACCCAGGTTTGATTCTCAGCACCCACATGGCAGCTCACAACTGTCTGTGATTCCAGTTCCAGGAAATCAGACAACCTCTTCTGGCCTCCACAGGCACCAGGCACGTGTGTGGTTCACAGACATGCATGCAAAACACCAATACACATAAAATAAAAATAATAATAAATTTAAAAAATTACACACACACACACCATACACACAAGAGAGAGAGAGAGAGAGAGAGAGAGAGAGAGAGAGAGAGAGAGAGAGAGAGAGAAATATGAAGCACCAGCATTTATCTTCTTGGCTTCATGGCTGACTGTGTCCAGCCTCAGACTCTTGCTATCACATTTCCCCAACATATATTCTCCATCTATGAGTTAAAATAAACCCTTGCTTAAATTGCTTTTTATCAGATATAGGATCAAAGCAATACAAAAATAAGCCCTTATGTCCCCTGTCTCCCCTAGTCTAGGTCAGGACATCTTAAACATTCTCTGCTGAGCACTTTTTGCACCTAAGAAATTCTTACATGACCCTGTATGCAGATACATAAGACAGGCAGACAAATCAAGCATTACTGGCAATAAATCCAAAAGAAATTTATTGTAAAACAATTCTTTGGGGCTGGAGAGATGACTCAGCAATTAAGAGTGCTTTCACAAGAGACTAGAGTTCAGATCCCAGCACCCATGTAAAAGCCAGACATGGTCCTGTTCGCATCTCTAACCCAGCACCGAGAGAGCAGAAGCTCCAGGAAAGGGCTGGCTGCCGGCCTAGACGAAACCTGTGAGCTCCAGGTTCAGTGAGAGACTCTGCACCAAAGGAACAAGGCAGCGTGACAAAGGAGGACATCTTCCTGTAGTTTGGTGGCATGCTCACCCACACATGCATGTGCACATATACCACACACATACATACACACACTCACACATGCATATAAAAATAACAAGATAACAAAATCAGTTATTTAGCACAGATAATTTTACCATTCAGGACTAAAGTAAATTTGCATACTAATGAGATGGATGTGCTTGTTTGTGTAACACAACCATCGGAGGATACACTAATTTGATACATACTGAAGAATGATGGTAAGACAATGTGAAAAGTCCCTGTTTTAACATTACGCTTTTGTAAGAGCAGAAGATTGTGTATGTACAGTTGAAAGTGCTGTGGGTCATAGCATATCAGTCTCTAGGGAGAGCCTCCAGTGTGCACCAAGGTGTCTCAGGCAGTGTCAATGTCTGGTGTGATCTAATCACAGTTGTAGAGTGTGAATGGTATTTGTTTAGAATCACAGTTGCAGTAAAGTCACAGTAGGCAGCACAGGTCAGAAACGTCTAAGTCCCATTATGTGTGTGATTTTGAATTAATTGTAAAACTTTGTGTGTTCGGAATCCTTTACTGTTGGCAAACTTTTTGTGAATGCTCATTCCACTATCAGACCCAGTTGGGACCCTCAGTTTAAACAGATTTGCTCTAGGCCAGCCTCATGCCCAGACATTCAACTCCAACTACCATCTCCTTCCCTTATTTCTTGCTCAACCCAGATGACGTTCTTTTTTTTTTTTAAGATTTATTTATTTATTTTTATTTCATGCTTGTGAGTGTTTTGCCTGCCTACATGCGTGTGCATCATGTGCATGTTTGCTTGGTGTCCAAGGAGGTCAGAAGTGGGCATCAGACCCCTGGAGCTGGAGTTGCAGATAGTCACATGAGCCAACATGGGGTGCTGGAACCGAACCTGGATCCTCTGAAAGAGCAACAGGTGCTTTTGACCACTGAGCCATCCCCCCCAGCCCCTGAACCGGTTCACTCCCACTTTCTTGAGTCCAGCCTGAGATCCTTCCAATCGACAAATCTGGTGGCAGCCTCTGCTTAGAACCCTCATTCATTCTAGTGACTTGCAGTGATTCTAGCCACACTGCGCTGACATCAGAGGAATCTACACATTTTTTGTATTCTTTAGTCCTCTGGGATGTAGAAAATGCAAATGAAATATGCTTGTTTGTTTGTTTGTTTGTTTGTTTGTTTGTAGCCCTGGCTGTCCTAGAACCTGCTATGTAGACCAGGCTGGTCTTGAACTCAAAGAGGTCTGCTCACCTCTACCTCGTGAGTACTGGGGTTAAGGGAATTCTGCACAGGCTCACAGCCTAACCTTGGTCTAAGACCAAAATATGGGCTCAAAGCTGCATCCTGAGCTGGGTGGTGGTGGCACACAGCTTTAATCCCAGCACTCCAGAGGTAGAGGGATCTGAGTTTGAGGCCAGCCTCTTCTACAGAGTGAGTTCCAGGACTGCCAGGGCTTCACAGAAAGCCTGTCTAAAACACAAACAAACATACAAACAAAAAAATCAAAACAACAAACACAAAACCCCCCAACACACACAAAAAAAGCTGTACCCTGTTGTCAAAAAAAATTACAACTTGCTTACCAGTTGCACTGCTTTTAAGCGTTTGTTGTTATTAGCAGCCAGCTAAGTATGTGATGCCTAACACTGACCATCCAGAGTGAGGAGCAGGATCACCTTTGCATCAGTAATAAAATCCAGGGGACTCCCACTAGGTGCTCCTTCCTGCTTGAATGCCCCTTCTGCAGAAGTAAATTTACCTGCCCCTAGTGCTTTGGATTGTGTGGGCTTTTCCTTGAGACCCCAGACCCATTTCTTTTTCTTTTCTTTTCTTCTTTTTTTTAAAAAAATTATTTTATTTGCATGTATGTCTGCATGGGGGTGTTAGATCTTGGAGTTACAGACAGTTGTTAGCTGTCATGTGGGTGCTGGCAATTGAACTGAGGTCGTCTGGAAGAACAGGCAGGGCTCTTAACCGCTGCGCCATCTCTCCAGCCCAGACCCATTTCTTATGTGAGTACTTTCCTCCCTAAAACGGAACACACCTCCCACTCCCCTCCTGACCCTGAAAGCTGAATTGTCAGGCTGCATTCTTGCTCCCTGTTAGAGCAATCTGTGGTCTCCTGTTCGCTGCTGTGTTACATGGCTAGCAGGTCTATGCGGTAGGCCTTTAATAAATGATTGCTATTGAATTTATGAACAAAGAAATGAATGAGTCAAAGGTAAGAGGCTGAACCACAGTCCTGCTAAGTAGGACTGAATCATAGCGCAATGGGGGGGGGGGGTTAGGGGGGGGTGAGCCAAGTGAGAATGAGGTGGGAGATTGTAGGAGGAGCCAGTTTCTCAGTCTACATCCTGGGCGGGCTTCCTAGAGTGGTCCAGACTCACTCCAGGTTCACGAACTCAGATCCCCCCTCCCCCCTCCCCCACGCAGTTGGGTTTAGGGGTTATGTTTTGGTTTCCCTTTGAGCCAACCCACCCAGCCAATAAAAGGTTGCAAAGAGATACAACACCGGCCGGCAGCAGTTCCTGGAGAATCCTGCCTGGCTGGCCTCTCCCCGACTAGCCTCGGGTCCCCTCGGTTGCCTAGGGCGAGGTGGCAGGGCTGTGGGAACCCCGCAGAGCGAGTCCAGCAAGCCCGCGGCCTCCAGGGCGCTGTCCATGGTGCCCTCGCGCCAGCCGCGTCCCGGCCTGCGCTTCGCTAGCTCACCGCTTATAGTCGGAGGAGAAGATCCCGCCGCTCGCCGGGTCGTGGCCATATTCCGGCTCTCCGGGGCCGGCCGAGCCGCCCTTGTCTTCGCTGTAGGCCGGGGCGGCCGACATGGGTCTGTGATGCCGGGTGGCTGAGAGGCTCGGCTGGGCTAGGGCCGAGGCAGGGGGCGCACGCCTAGCTCTGCAGAGATGCAAGCTGCGCTGCAGAGGCTGCGCGCGGATTCAGCAATCAGGGCCGCGCGCTGAGATTCTTAAAGGCACCGGCACCACACGCGGAGTGCAGGGGTTGGGGTGAGCGTACCAGGGCAGAAGGAACGGTGCCCGGCCCGCGCCAATCCCTCAGAACCCCCTGACACCCGTGCCGCCGCACTTAAAGCCACTGCGAGCACCTACACTGGGAACAGTGAACCAGGCTTTGGAGGGATGCGGACCTCCTGCCACCACCCGATCACCTGACCTCCAGGGGTCCGCCCACCCACGCAGTGAAGGAAGGGGGGTACGCTGAAATAAGGCCATACCCGCAGACACCAGTAGAACACCGGACTTGGAGATTTAGGGATAGTACCTTTACAACTTCCTTTTCCACACATCTAAATCAAATCCCTCTGGGGGCAACCTGCCTACCAATTGGGAAGCATAACAGTTTCCTGGAAGAAGTGGTATGTCAGGGCAGCCTGACCCAGGAAGCAAGCACTAGTGCATTCTGGGAGCAGAATGGTTCCAGGGGAAGTAGAGAGCACATCTAACATCCTAAGCAAGTTTTAGAAAATACTTTAATGATCCTTTCTGAAGCCTCTTCTGCCCCACTCAGGAGGGACTAAGGTCACATTAATCCGTGGTTAAGTCCATTTCCATTGACATCTAGGAGGGAAGGGAGAAGTAACAGGTTGAGTTAGGGTCTGGTGTAATCACCAGGTCTCAGGGACTTGGTGACTCTTGGACCTTAGCGCTCAAGACCCAAGGAAGGGAGGAAGGGAAAGAAGGAAGAAAGGAAGGTAGTAGGTCTGGGTGGAGAGAAAGCCCTAAACTATGCTGATGTATGGGTTATGTCTCTTTGGGCTAGAGTTTGGGGCATGGGGTTGAGTGGTTGGAAACTCCTGGCAAGGCTTGGAGAATGGAAGAGTTGCCAAGGGCTGTCTTCATGGGTAGAACCTAGGATCCCCAAGTCTCTGGAATCAGAATTAGTGGTCTCATTGGAAATGGGATGAACTCAGAAAGGAGGACTTTGGGTCCCTAGAAAGTGGAGGGCTCTAGTAGGCAGGATCTTGGCAAACAAGGCTCTGGTGGGTCTTGCCCCCCATTCCCTCTGCCTTCTGAACTGTTAGATTACACTCCTAAAGCTAGCCACCAAGGTCGATTCCCTTATTTGGCCACTTCCTCCTCCTGAGGCTGACCACCAAGGTCCAGCTGTCAAAGAATTGAAGTCCAGCAATCAAAAGCCCCTTTTGTCTATACTAATGAACATGCCCAACCAAAACATACCACCTCATTAACACCAGGGTTACCCTTTTCCCTTTATAAACTGCTTTTTGCCTATGGGCTACATCTGCCTCCACTTTATCCAAAGGCGGTCCTTTGTTCCTCTGGGGAAAACCTCTCTTCCCCTTCTCCATTGCCCCTTTTCTCCCCTCTCCCTTGTCTCCTATCCTCTGCCTTTGTCCCTCTGGGGCAAAGAATTCTCCTGTGGGCTGAGAACTTGGTCTTGGTGTGTCTTCCAGAAAGACATTCTACTGAAGGAAGAATGATGGGTTTGGCCCAGCACCTGGGTAGGAGATTGGTAGTAATCAGTGAATATGTCTGGCCAGGATGTAAGGACTGGGGCTTGAGGCCCGCCTGGCAAGGGCTCAAAGGGTTTCATAGTGTGTGACTTCAACAAACAGGCACGCCAATTTGTTTCTGGGGACTTTAGAACTGCCAGAGTAAAGACCTTAAAGGAACCTGGTCTGAGTGTAGTAGGGGAGGGGAACGTCTGAATTTTGCTGGAGCAGGTTGATTGGTAGCATTTCTTAGCAAACTCAGGGGCTGAGGTGGAGATATGTACGGCTGGAGGAGAAGTGCTTACTGAGTCCACGCCCAACAGGTTCAGTGCAAAGTGCACGCAGTTGCTGCTAGTGGGATTATAGAGAGGAGGATCGCTGTTCATAGCTTCTTGCACGCGGCGCTCCAGCACCTTGGGGTCAATGCCACCGCGTCTGCGAAGCACACGCCAGAGCTTTCGGGAGCGCTGCAGCGCGCGGTGACCCTGTTTGCACACCACACCTTCGCAGTAACCCAGCAGGGTTTGTAGTCCACCACTGCCAGAGGTCCTGCCTGCAGGGGTAGCAGACCCAGTGCAAATCAGAAGTAGCATTTCCTCAAACCCAAGTCCCACACCCGGGCTGCCCCTCCCCCCTTCAGAGACCTACCCTTTCACCCCGGAGCAGCCCTCTCGCGGCTGGTCCACTATGTTTTCACTCACCCTCAAAGTGTATGATCTCTCCGTGGCCACAGTAAACACCCACGTGGGCCCCGAACCACTGTGCCCTAGGAGACTGCAACTTGAACAGGAAGAGGTCTCCAGGCTGAGGCTCCCCTTTGTCTAACTCCACCTCCTGGAAGTGCTGACCCATGAACGCCTCAGAGAAGAAGAACTTAACGGTGCTGGATGCCCTTTCTAGGGTCTAAGAGGAGAAACGTGGAGACTGCAGGGTAGTACACGCACGGGTGTAGCTAGCTGGGTCATTCAGCTTATCACACACGGCAGACCTGGCTTGGGGTAGGGCCCTGGGCAGGTCTTCACTGCTTCACATCTGCCTCCCTGTCCTTAAGGGATTCCAGAGGCCTGAAACCCACAGATAGACCCTGCCCTGAGCCACCCGTAAGGACCCCATAATATCCAGCAATTGGGCTTCCCTCACCACCCACAGTTATCCACTTATTCCCAAATCCTCCCACTCCTTTCTCCTTTCTCTCCCAGCTCCTGGATCTCCTTCCTCATCCGTCTTCCATCTTGTCATTCCTATAAGCAACACTGGGTTTTGGGTGTCAGCAGGTACCTTGGTTGAGATGTAGGCCTGAAGAAACAGGAAGATGTCAGTGAAATCTGGACCATGGTAGATATCTTACAAATCCAATAACCTCAGTAGCAAATGTGCATTCTTTCCCTCCCTGCTACAATTCTCAAGATAGGTATAGTATCCTTATTTTCAGGAGGAAATTGAGGAACGTCAAATCTTGCTACAGGACACACAGCTAATCTGTGTCCACAAGACCATCCTGTGTCCCATAAACAAACACCATGTCATGTTTTTGTTTTTTATAGAAGGAACTGAGAGATCTAGTTTAATTTCTCATCTTTACTGCAAACAGAGGGCTCTGGAAACTTGGAAGGATGGTTTCACTGCCCTGGTTATACCTGAGCTTTGGTTTCAGAGGAGAGAGAGGGTAGATGGGGGACTATTGAGGGACTACTAAAGGACCTGGGAGCAACAAGTGACCCCTCAGCCCAGGACTCTGGGCATCTTTGTGTCCTTGTGCCCTTTGGTCAGGGGTCATACCCGCTACCACCCACCCACAGGGAGAGCACCTTACTCCTGGCTGCCCTCTAACCCCACGGGGTCAAGCAGAAGTCACAGCTGTGGAAGACAGTGGACTGTCCTGGCCCCTGTTGAAACAGCTACCACCCTGCCTGGGGAGGGGACGAGATGAGCCAAGGACTTCTGTTCCATTTACCTCGCATCTGAAGCTCATCTAGGGAGAGAAAACAGACATTACCACCGGCTGCTTCCCGTGTCCTCCATGTTCTGCTGCTCATGTGCTGTGTCTGAGTCTGCACTAGATGCTGATGACAGGTTGAGAGACCTATGTCACCTCTCCATATGGGACATCAAAAAGTCCCTTCTCTCTCTACCTCAGCTTCCTCATCTGTAAAGTGGGGACAGTAAGGTTGGCAAGCTGGGCATCACCTGACCATTGGGAAGCACTGAGAGGTCTTTGTGATCTGTACAAGGCCAGAGGGCAGGGCTTGTTTATCTAAGGTCTAGTTGGCTCCTGAACTGGCGCATTAGCCTGAGCATGCACATTTGGCCACAAAGTGAGGGCTGAGAAGAATACCTCTTTCTCAGCTCAGAGGAGAAGAACAATGTGTCCCAAAGGCTGGTGGCCTCCCTGTGACCCCTGCCTCACAGATCAAATGGAATCACTCAACTGAAAAGCCTAGACTCTCCCTCAATTTTCCCACTGGGTCAGAGAGGCACTCTGGCTGCCATCGGCTGGGGCTTTGCTCCTTCAAACGGAGTTCCAGGTCAGGTCCATGGCTGGTGTTCCACCCATAATGAAAAATAATACTCATTGCCAAAAGGTGTGTGAGGGCCCCAGTTACCCCTAAAACCAACGGCATGTACAGCCCACTGTCATTGTCATTTGGAAAAACGGGGCTTGGGGAGGTTGTTAAGGTTACATGTAAAAAGTGGTAGAACCAGTGTTCCAGCTGAGGTGATCTGACTTAACCAGGGTATAGGGCTGCCTCTGGAATGCTGGGACCTTTTGCATTGTGTATGGAACCCCACCACCAGGAAGTATTGACCCCCGTTTTCTTCCTGACTAGAGAAGCAGCTACCCTTGCATTTAGCATTCATTCATTTAGTTATATTAAAAGGAGGAAGAGCAACATCCTGGGACCATCAGAGCCTGGGAGACAAGTTCCCGAATTCCACGGCCCAGGGCCTGACAACACTGCCCACCATGTTGGGGATCCTGGCTTGGAGGCTGAGACCTTCCCTCTCTGGCTATCAGAAACAGATCAGTAGCAGGGCATCCCTGTGACCAGCTTTGGGGTCACTGCTCCCAGCCAGGTACCTACAGCTAAAACAAAGTCAGAGTGGCAGCCCACCTCTTCTGACCATCCTCCCCTTTCCAGACCCTCTGGTCGCTGGGATCCCACCCGAATCTGAGCCCATAATGTGAGCCACTTACCTTGTAGTCACCACACTTCACTCCTTGTGAGATGTGTGTTGTGTCTTCTGTGACCAGAGCAAAGAGGACAAGTTGGCCATGGATCTGGCAGATAAAGGGGCTAACCAGGAAGTTCTGAGCACTAGTGTCCTAGCCAATCTGAATGAGGCAGCAGCACTTCTGCTATGACCCTGGGGCAGGCAAGAAGCCAGAGCCTGAGGGCTGGGGTCCAGGTAGGCAAATGGTGCCTCCTTCCTTCCTCCCTCCCTCCTTTCCACATCTGATATCAGACATCCTGTGACCGCCTTCTCCGCAGCACCATTTCCTCACTCTTCAGAGGCCTCAGGGTATTCAACTCTTTGTCTCCACCCTGCCTTGGTCAGAGAACAAGAGCTAGCCTTCAATCCCCATGAATTTGTTGAGGTTTTCTGTATGGTCTGTTCTAGTGAACATGCTTTGCATCCTTGCAAGTGTAGTTTTGCAGGTTTGGGTGTAGTGTTCTGTAAGCAAATGCTAGGTTAAGGTGGTTGACAATATTGTTCATCACCTCTGACTATATTAACTTTATTTTCGATACTGTTTTCTGTCAGTTAAGAGGGATGGTAAGATTTCCTGCTATGTACAGGTGCAGAATTGTCTCCCTCTCGTTGTCGTATACTTTGCTCTGTGGAGTGAGAAACTCTTATTACATGTAGAAACACTTTGCTACATCTTTGGATGAACTGACATTTATCATTATGAATGTCCCCCTGTACCTCTGCTAATGCTTCAGTTGAAGTCTTTACCTAATGCTATGCTTGCTAATTGCCTCTGGGTCTTTAATCATTCATCTGCTTTCCTCTTCCCATTGACCTGTAATCTGTTTGTGTCTTTACATTTATTTTTGATTTTGAGATGGGACTTTCAATTGTTGCTCAGGCTGGTCTCAACCATAGGCTCCAGGGACCTTCTCATCTCAGCCTGGTGAGTATCAGAGACCTTGGATGCATACAATGTGCCTGGCTCTACGTCACTGTTCTTAAAATACATACATCATTGGGTCTTCCTTTTCACTCCGTAGATATTTAATGTGGTAATTGATGTGGTTATCATATCATCTTCGGTCTACTATTATTTACCTGTTTTTCCCTTCTCTCTGTGTGTCTCTCTCTGTTTCTCTGTCTCTGTCTCTCTGTCTCTCTCTCTGTGTGTGTGTGTGTGTGTGTGTGTGTGTGTGTGTGTGTTCTTTTGTTCTCCCTTTCTTGTCTCCTTTTGGAATATTTAAATTTTTTTAGTAATTCATGTTAAGATGGCTGAAGTAGGAGGATTTGGAAGTTCAAGAGCAGCCTGGTTTATATAACCTGTGTCATATAGTTATCTATTTTAGTTTTCTGCTGGCATTAACTCCAGTTCTTTGTCTTATATACTAAGTCTCTTTAGAGATTATAATACAACTAGTTTTCAGGCTGGCCAGTTGACTTAATTGGTTAGAACATGGTGCTGTTAATAACCACTTTACACAAACTACTGAACTATTGAGCTCACAACTGCACATCCAATGTAGAAACCATGGGTAGTGTAGGTCTGGTACCGCCATCCCTAGTTGCTCTTTATATTATTATGTCTGTCATACATACACTATACACCCCACAGGACAATTTTGTAAATTTTTATTTAAACTGGAGTGTATTTTAAGAGAGAATAAAGATGCCCCTTTTAGTTATACTCCTGAAGATCTAAGTGTTTCTCTAATACTATTTCCCTTTAGACAGATGAAATTCCTCAGCATTTCTTGTGCGTCAGCCACTGTGAACCCTCTTAGTTTTATTTGAAAACAACATCTTTGATGTTATTCATCCTATTGGACACAGAAGTGTAGTGGGCTGGCTCATGGCGCCACTGTCTCCATCATCTTGACAGGAAACGTCTTTCATTATTATTTCCTACTGGCTACCTTATACTGTAAACTCTTATCTTCAGATTTTTGAGTTGGTCAGGTAACAGTTTCCCAGGAAAAGCTTCTTCCATTTTTCTGTTAAAAAGTCTATTTCAGATGTGCAGATGGAAAAGTGTGAATGATGTGGCCACATGATCGGGTTTCTGACCAATTTCTGAATGTCTGAGATTATGTGTTCTGTGTGCTTGAAAACAACAACAACAACCATGTGACCTCATGGCAGGTGGCAACTTGACAAAGTTCAAAGACAAACAGGTCATATGACTTCATAGTCATCTTTCTTAAGGGTGATCAAAAGGGCAGTCACCATCTTGCCTAAGATTTACTGAAGATAAAGACCTCTCTGTTTATTTTATGGATAGATTCCTGTCCTGTCCTAAAAACTAAGTTTATAAAAGATAGATTTAAAACAGTACTGGTTTTGATAATTGGTTTTAGAAGTACTAAATTGTTTATAATGTTAAAACTTGGTTTTGCCTTATTATACCTTAGAGACTGAGATATTCCTATTTTATGCTTCCTAAAAAGTTTTATAAAGGGTCTCTCCTTATCTAAGGTCTATTCAGGGTAACAAAGACCAAATTTAAGAATATATGCCTAATCTTCTCACTTTTACTAACAATAGTAAGCTGTAACTAATTTGGAAAACTGTATGTCCAGATTTAACATATTTGCTTTCAAAGTTAAGCCTAAATACCATTTGATGTTGTTTCCCGACCTCATTGTGATGCAGACTGCCACGTGACTGGCAGCCATCTTTTACTAAGGTTTATTAAGGTTAAAGTCCTCTCTGTTTATTTTATCTCCTTCTATATTTGATTCAACTCTGGTTTATAATACTCTATATGACAATAAAAATTAAAAAGATCTGTTCAGATTAACAAAACCTAACAGGTATTTATACCTATGTCTTGTCCAAGTGTTCACCACCAAGCTTCTAGAGAATTTAAATAAATGGTGATATACTTTTTGTTTGTTTGGTCTTTTGAGACAGGGTTTCTCTGTGTAGCTTTGGAGCCTGTCCTAGATCTCACTCTGTAGACCAGGCTGACCTCGAACTGACAGATCCACCTGCCTCTGCCTCCCAAGTGCTGACATTAAAGGTATGTGCCACCGCCTGGCTTGACAGGTGGCATAAGTTTGATAAATAAGATATTTGATAAACAAGATATACATTCTATAATAAAATTTCTGGTCCCCCGAGAGGGTCCTTTTCTCAGACTTGGGCCACAGCCCAACTCACAAGTCCTCTTTTCTCCTGGTCCCACTTGGCCCTGGGATCCTTCCTCGTCACTGTTCCTTGCCTTCTCAGGGGACAGCCTTACCAGTTTGATACAAACTTGTCCTGGTTTTAACCACGTAATGGTTATTTTGGTTTCTTTATTCAAAATCCTATTTTAAGGCTAAACCTGACAGAAATGGAATGCAAGTCCTAGTCTAATGAAAGCTGCTAACATTGAAGACTGTAAGGGAACATAAGTTGATAGTGACTCATTCATATCTAATAGACAGTCCTCAGATGCTCAGAAATCTGCAGACTATGGCATTTAAAATTTTGAATTAAAAAGCTTTTCATAGCCGGGCGGTGGTGGCACACGCCTTTAATCCCAGCACTTGGGAGGCAGAGCCAGGTGGATCTCTGTGAGTTCGAGGCCAGCCTGGGCTACCAAGTGAGTTCCAGGAAAGGCGCAAAGCTACACAGAGAAACCCTGTCTCGAAAAACCAAAAAAAAAAAAAAAAAGCTTTTCAGCTTTTCATGATAGACATGCCAGATTCTGGCAGCACCCCTATCTCCTCCAAAGAAGATGGATGGGCACCGAAGAACTCCCATCCGAACTTGCTCCAAGAGTGGCAATGCTATCCACTGAGCAAAACTGCCTTTTGCCTCGACTGCTGCCAGAGCCTTCTTCAAACCATGGACAACAGGACTCTGGGGACCCATTGCCTCACTTTTACCTACACAAGGTAGGCTGGTCCTCCCCACAAATTCCTACCATACAGCTGTTGGATCTTCTGAGACCTGGTAGGCCTAGACCTGGCAGCCAAATTCTGATGTTTTTGCCCTGAGACCTCTGATCTCAACAACCATGGAGGACCCTGGTGTGGCTGTCTAGGTAGCCAGCAAGTAAGTCTCTGTCACTTTCAATCTCTAACTCAGGTACAATTTATCCTTCTCAGATCTCTGATGCTGTTTGATGACCAGGCTTTGTCAGTTCAACAGCAGCAACCAAGACTTCAGCTGCCTTCTCAGTTCTCTGTGTAAAACCCACGGGCCTCACTCTCTTAGAGCTGATACTAAGTCTAGACATAGCTCACCTTGCTACCAGACTCAAAAGAGAGATGAACTCATTTGCAGTGACTACTTTTGGTGGTCAGCCACCTGTATCTCCTCGTAAATTGAATAAAAAGATGGTCCTCTAAGGTTTGTTTATGTAAAGAGGAAAGCTGTCTCTCTCCTGCTCATTTACTTGTCCTTCTCAGAGCTGATGATATTTGATGGCCAGGGTATTGGTAGATTTGCCAGTTAGTGGCTCTCCCCGACACATTAGAGAGGGTATGGAAGCCTCCCAGACCTTTGCGATGACACCAAGATAGAAACCTGTTCCAGCTGTTTTACAGACACCTGCAGGTTCCTGCACAGGTCCACCCCTTGTGCCAGCTTCGTGCCAACGCTGATCCACAGGGCGTCCTCCAGATATGCCAGCCCCTGTACCAGCTTTGAGGATGCAAATATTGGCAGGTTAACTCCACCCACATACCCACTCAAAAAAACTCCATTATCTCTTAACTTGTTGACATTGTTACAGGATGGATGGGGCATTTCCCACTTCCAGAGAAACAGTAGATGTGATGGCTCAGGCACTCCTGGAACACATCATCCCTCATTTGGCATGCCATTCCCCTAAGCTCCTGGGATTTCACTGCTAGTACCACTTCTCCAGGTTCAAGTGGGCACCTACCAGCATCTGGAGCCTGGTTTTCCAAGATGTCCTAATGAAGAACATATCTGCTCTTGTGTCTCACTCACTCACCCTTGCCTCTTCTGTACAACCAGAGCACTTCTCCATTCCAGTCTTCCTGACTGTTATCACTCTTCCCATGGCTATCTCTGCTCATGGGATCCATGATAACAATCTATTTTTTTTCTCCTAGCAACCTGCCTTCTCAGCTCCCTCAAGGAACAGATGCCCGAGGTCTCCAAGATGACAGCTAACTGAATGGTCCTTTTGTGCCCAGGTCACAATATCCCCCAAGCAAGACCATCACAGAGCCAATATTCAATGCACACAGAGGTTTGTTAATAACAAAGCAAGCCCAAGGGCTTGGTCCTTATTCCAAACACTGGACACAGTGGGTAGAGGAGGATGGCCCCCAGCATTTACTTTAAGGGGTTTATATAGGAAAGTTTTACATGCAGAGAGTTACCTATCTTGGGATTGGACAAGGGGCTTAGGGGTGAGGTAGTTCTTTGAAGTTACTGGCTGAACTATAAGCATGAGGTTACTCATGGCTAACAGGATTCAGAGTATCTACAGAGATATAAATTTTTTACTCCCTATGTCCTGCTTTTGCTGAACCCAGGATATACACATTCAGATTTATTGTTCCAGTTGTATTTTTCCCACAAGTTCAATTTCTGGTCAATTGAGTCCATTACTCCCCATACCCTGTGTTACCAAGTCCACGACTACCAGAGTTACAGAGAGTTTTATTAGGAGGAAGGAGGGGATAGGAGGGGGGAGAGCCAGGCCTCGGGGGAGGGAGAGATGATGGCGGGAGCAGAGCAGGGAGCAGGGAGAGAGCAGAGAGAGCAGAGAGAGAACAGAGAGAAAGAGTGGGGTCCATGTCCAGCTTTTTTAAGGCTCAGATTGCATGACCACACATTGCGTATATAGTCACCAGCGCCTGCTGATGACGTAAGACGCAAGACCCTGAGGAGTGAGGGCAGGATCCTAACACTCATTGCTGCACCATCTCTGCGAATCCCCTCATAAAAAGAGGAGCCCCACCCACCTCTCTTCCTCTTCTCTTTCCATGACGTCAAGTTCACATCTGCGCCTCTGCTCCCTCTCTGTCTCTCTTTCTCTCCCTCTATCTCTCCTTCCCTCCTACCTTTTCCCTTCCCCCTAATAAAACTCTCCACATGAGCACTGTCTGCATGCCATCTCTGTCTCTTACCCACCATGGGGCACCTTGGCTCCAACCCACCAAGGTCTCTCACCCACTGTTTTTAAAATACAATGCACTTCTTAGCCAGGCTGTTGTAATTTCTAAAGCTGCCGAGGGATCTTGCATGTTCATTCTTTCTTGGAATTTGGGGTGTTTTTTTTTTTTCTGTCTAAACATATTATTTTGAGAGAAACAATTTGAAGCTCCAATATTATTTCTTCACTCGTTTGTTCTTGAGGTTTTTAGCTGATTTTTTTAACTTATTTTATTTAATTATTCTTATTTTATATACTATTTATTTAATTTTTGTTTTTTGAGACAGTGTTTCTCTTTATAGTCCTGGCTCTCTTGGAACTCATACTGTAGACCAGGCTGGCCTCAAACTCAGAGATCCACCTACTTCTGCCTTCCAAGTATAAGGATTCAAGGTGTGCACTACCATCGTCCAGCTTCAGCTGATTTTTAAAAATCTGACTCACTAAGCTTTTCATTCCAAGACTCTGTTTTTTGTTTGTTTGTTTTCAAAAATCTCTCCTTTACTAAATCTCTCATGCATAGTTTGAATTGTTTGCCTTAATCAATTCAACTGTTTATATGTAATTTCATAGGCACTATTGAGCCTTTTAAAAAATGTATTTGAATTCTTTATCATTCACTTTGGTATCTCTGGAATCTGTTATTATAGGGTTATGAACTTTATGAGGTGTTGTATTACTTATTCTTCCATATTCGTTGTGTTTTTTTTTTATTTTGAGGTATACATCTGTTGAAAGGATTGTCTTTTCCAAGCCCACAGGAAGGTCATCTTAGTAAGTGGCCTCTTAATGATGTGTCTTGGGGTATGTCTAATATCTCCGTGGCTTCTTTAGTTGTATGTGTATTATATTTCAACCCACTGTCTTTGTGTGCCTTGCAAGACTAATGTCTTTCTGGCAACATAAGTGGGTGTGGGGAGGCAGCAGAGTGTGAGTGCTGTTCCCTTAGTGGTCACACAGAGTGGAGTTGGGGATTTCCACTCACACTGTATCCTGCCTCTATGACTCAAAAGCAGTTCCGATACTGGCTGCTCAGAAGGGAGTGAATGGCTCAATGCCTTAAGTCTCTGATACTGGTGCAGTCTGCCAAGTGTCACGGAAACTGGTGAAGACCAGGATCTCAGATCCCCATCTTGGGACTCACTCCTGTCCAGTCTTCTCATCAATGTGTGATCTGACAAGGCGTGGGTAGACTACTGCTGAAGACCCTGGTAGCTGTGGTGTCTGTAGCAGGTGTGTTATCTTTCTCTGCTGTTACTCTAGGGACAATGGATTGTCTAGGAGTAGGATGCCAGATGAGTATCATCCCAACCCCCCAACCCCTCCCTGTGCAGACTTGAAGCTAGACCATGCTGGGGCATTCATCTCAGGCACATGCTGTTTGGCATTCTGGTCAACAGTGGATCACATGTGCAAATGTAGCTGCATAGGCTTACAGGTCACAAAGTGACACCATTGTAGCTAGAGTTTTCCTGTCTTGCCCACAGTCAGGACAAATCTTTGTCACCCGCCAGTCCCACAGCCGCTCAGACCCAACCAAGTAAACACAGAGACTTATATTGCATACAAACTGTATGGCCGTGGCAGGCTTCTTGCTAACTGTTCTTATAGCTTAAATTAATCCATTTCCATACATCTATACCCTGCCACATGGCTGGTGGCTTACCGGCGTCTTCACATGCTGCTGGTCATGGCGGTGGCTGCAGTAACTCTCTGCCTCAGCCTTCCGCTTCCCAGAATTCTCCTCTCTCCTTGTCCCACCTACTTCCTGCCTGGCCACTGGCCAACAGTGTTTTATTTATTGACCAATTAGAGCAATTTGACATACAGACCGTCCCACAGCACACCATAGTTACAATAGGTAACTTAAACTCACAATGACAGAGTACCATGATGTTGCAATTCTCAGAAAATATCAGTCAGTAAGGTATGCATGACTGTAGTTAGTAAGATTAGGGCGAGTCCAAAACCAGTATTAGTTCAAGGTCATAAAAACCCAAGTCTGCTTGATTTCAAAGTGTCTGCTTATTAATGACTATCTTGCCATAGTCGGTTCAATGCACTGTACACAGGACACAGACTAAGTCTGTGACTCTTCTGTTCTGTCCTGCAGGAATCCTTACCTTGAATGCAAAGGAGGAACCAATTCACAGCCAGGACTTTGGAGAGGTTAGAAAAGTACTAGTCCTGGATGCATGATCTAAAAGGGTCAAACATTCTAGTAATCAAGATAAACATGCAGGCATGGCAGCTTGTATCTATAATCCCATCGCTCAGGAAGCAGAGGCAAGATAATCACTACAAGTTTGAGGCCAGCCTCTCTACATCATGAATTTCAGGCTAGGCAGATTTACATGCTTGACTCAGTCTCAAAAATCAAAAAGAGAAACAATATTTTCATACATTATTTAAAAAATTAAAATGATATAAAACAACCCATGAAGTACAAAGTAATATAATTTTAAGTAAATGTCAGTGTTCTTCAGAGCTATACTGAGCAGAGCAAAAAAAAATATATGTCCCTGTTTCTTTTTTTTTTGGAGACAGAGTCTCATTATGTAGCACTGGCCATCCTGAAATTCACTCTGTAGACCAAGCTGGCTTCAAACTCTCAGAGATTTGCCTGCCTCTGCCTCCCAGGTGCTGGGATTAAAGATGTTTTTGTCCCTGTCTTTTATGGAAGTAAATTTATCAGTATTTGCAAGGTGTGTGTGTGTGTGTGTGTGTGTGTGTGTGTGTGTGTGTGTGTTCCCGTGTGTATGATGTGTGCATGTGCTCATGCCTGGGTGCTCATTTGGGAAGATCAGAGGTTGTGGTTGGGTGTCTTCTGACATAACACTGTACAAGATCCAATTCTTATTTCATTTTCTGAGGAGATAATTTCGGTGTGTGATCATTTTGTTTCTGATCATGTGATGCCCCTAAACAATTTCTATTTCAAATTGTAAATAAATGTCTATGTAAATAACACAGGTAAAATAGTGTGAGACCGAACATTAAGGGGCACACCTCTAATACCAGCCCCAGGAGGCTGAGGCAGGATGATGCCAGTGGGAGACCAACTTGGTCAATGTGGCAAGAGCCCATCTCAAGAACAAACCAGCATGGGCTGGAAAGATGGTCTGTTGTTAGTGTTGTTGTTTTAGAGCCCACCAATGAGGACACAGGAATAAACAATTAGTTATTAACAAAGCAGTGACAGAAGAAGGAAGGACAAGAACATAGAGAGAGACTGAGGTAACAGATACCCAAGAATCCTTTTAAGTAGGTTATCCCCAGACATCCTCAGTCTTTCTTCCCAGCTGAAGTGGGTTAGGGATTAACCTTCTACTCTAGTCTCTGATTCCTATTCTAACCACTTGAAAACACATCACTTTATACTCTTTCAAAGTGCTGTAACAATGACTGATTTGAGATGCCGCGACAGCTGAACCTGATGAGTAACTGGTGTGGACCACTTGGCGACCATTGCTGCTTGACAAAGTTCCATCATTTTGATGTTGCGATCACAGTTCTCCAGCACTTTTTTACTTTCATTTTTTTGTTTGTTTGTTTGTTTTATTTCGAGACCGAATTTCTCTGTGTAGCTTTGGAGCCTGTCCTGTCCTGTTCTGTAACTCATTCTGTAGACCAGGCTGTCCTCCAAACTCACAGAGATCCACCTGCCTCTGCCTCCCGAGTGCTGGGATTAAAGGCCACAACCGCCTGGCTTACTTTCATTTTTAATGATTCTCACCATGTGTTATGGGAGTTCCCTTATGTCTTTACCTAGGGGAAATTTTGTGTGGGTTTTAAAGGATGAAAATGGCAGCCTTCCCCCTACCCCCAATGTAAAAGAGAAGAGCCTTATTTCACGCTCTGGAGATTGGTCCCTCCAACTGTAAGAGCAGAGAGCCCCGAGCTCAGGTGGGGTGGAGTGAAAATGGCAGCCTCTTTAAACAAAATAATTCTTTGAAAAAAATCCCCATCAACATGGAACTATATAGCGTGATGACTCTGCACAACACTGGAATGTCCATGGTCACTTCCTGGTTACACCAAGAACAGAAAGTTAAAGATTTACTAACTGGACACACCTGATCCCAAGAATGAAAAGGGTACAATCCAGATCCAGAGCCTGAAGCCATTAGGGGCAAGGGTTCAGTGAATAAGTCTAGAGAAATCAGAATGGTATGGTATAATGGGAAAAGAGTCAGACGCTAGGACCTTCCCTTTGGGGAGCATTATGAGGGGACAGTCCCGTGTGGTAAGACTAAGACACAAAGGAAGGCTTGGTGTAAGAGGTGTGACACCACTCCATTGTGTAAGAGGTGTAACACCACTCCATTGTGTAAGAGGTGTAACACCACTCCATTGGTGTAAGAGGTGTAACAGCATTCCATTGGTGTAAGAGGTGTGACACCACTCCATTGGTGTAAGAGGTGTAACACCACTCCATTGTGTAAGAGGTGTAACACCACTCCATTGGTGTAAGAGGTGTAACACCACTCCATTGTGTAAGAGGTGTAACACCACTCCATTGTATAAGAGGTGTAACACCACTCCATTGTGTAAGAGGTGTAACACCATTCTATTGGTGTAAGAGGTGTAACACCACTCCATTGGTGTAAGAGGTGTAACACCACTCTGTGGTGGTATTCTAATTGTACTGAAATGTGATTTTGATTGTATGTTAATAAATAAAGTTGCCCGGGGGTCAGAGCTATTAGAGCCATAGACAGAGTGTGGCGGTGGTGGTGCATGCCTTTAATCCCATAGATCTCTGTGTGTTCAGGGATACAGCCAGCATTGGAGACATATGCCTTTAAGACCTGGGGGGCTGTACATACAGACAGTGGCGAGGCAGTCACGTGTTTGGGTTTACAACCAATGAGAAGGCAGAACAAAATACTATGAAAAGATGGACAGACAGGATATAGCTCTTTTTTCCGGAAAGCTAGGAGCTCTCAGGAGGAAGGGTGAGATTTTAGTTCTGGGCTCTGACCTCTCGGCTTTCTCTTTTACATTGGTTCTGTGTTTCTTATTTAATAAGATGGTTGGTTACATCTACACCACTCCATTGGTGTAAGAGGTGTGACACCACTCCATTGTGTAAGAGGTGTAACATCACTCTATTGGTGTAAGAGGTGTAACATCACTCTATTGGTGTAAGAGGTGTAACACCATTCTATTGGTGTAAGAGGTGTGACACCACTCCATTGGTGTAAGAGGTATAACACCACTCCATTGTGTAAGAGGTGCAACACCACTTCATTGTGTAAGAGGTGTAACACCACTCCATTGGTGTAAGAGGTGTAACACCACTCCATTGGTGTAAGAGGTGTGACACCACTCCATTGTATAAGAGGTGCAACACCACTCCATTGTGTAAGAGGTGCAACACCACTCCATTGGTGTAAGAGGTGCAACACCACTCCATTGGTGTAAGAGGTGTGACACCACTCCATTGTGTAAGAGGTGTAACACCACTCCATTGTGTAAGAGGTGCAACACCACTCCATTGTGTAAGAGGTGCAACACCACTCCATTGTGTAAGAGGTGCAACACCACTCCATTGGTGTAAGAGGTGTGACACCACTCCATTGGTGTAAGAGGTGTAGCACCACTCCATTGGTGTAAGAGGTGTAACACCACTCCATTGTGTAAGAGGTGTAACACCACTCCATTGTGTAAGAGGTGTAACACCACTCCATTGTGTAAGAGGTGTAACACCACTCCATTGTGTAAGAGGTGTAACACCACTCCATTGTGTAAGAGGTGTAACACCACTCCATTGTGTAAGAGGTGTAACACCACTCCATTGTGTAAGAGGTGTAACACCACTCCATTGTGTAAGAGGTGTAACACCACTCCATTGTGTAAGAGGTGTAACACCACTCCATTGTGTAAGAGGTGTAACACCACTCCATTGTGTAAGAGGTGTAACACCACTCCATTGTGTAAGAGGGCACCTGGTGGAGTTACTGGACCTTAGAGAACAGGCACCCAGATAGTTGCTGAACTTACCACTTTTGTCTCAGGAAAAATGCTGTAATGAAGTTAACGGTGGCTTTTGTCCCTGAATCATTGAGCCTGCTTTCAATCTTGCCTGTGGCTAAACTATTGTACAATTACAGAGTATAAAAGGTGTAGCCTTTTTTCAATAAAGTGGCAGCCAACCTGATTCACCCTCAGATCATGTCAGTCTCCTCCTTCTCTTCAGTGACTCCACACCTCCTCCTTGGGACCCGAACCACGCTGGAGCTGGACTCCAGCAAGTACCTGTACAGAGAAACCCACCGTCTGTGAGTTCCCAGGGATACTGAGAAAGTAGAATACATATCTCATGAAGTTTTATCCTGGCCTGTTGCAGGCTAGTCACCTGCAGCATTCTGAGAGAAGGCAGTCTAGTACCTGCTTCTAGCAGGGTGTTCCTGCCTGTGGTGGTTTAAATAGGAACGGCCCCCATAGGAAGTGACACTATTAAGAGGTGTGGCCTTGTTGGAGGAAGTGTGTCACTGTGGGGGTAGACGTTGAGGTCTCCTATGCTCAAACTATGCCCAGTGTGCCACACAGTCACCTTCTGCTGCCTGTGGATCAAGATGTAGACCTCTCAGCTCCTTCTCCAGCACCATGTCTGCCTGCATGCCATCATGCTTCTCACCATGAAGACAATGAACTGAACCTCTGAACTGTGAGCCAGCCCCATTTAAATGTTTTCCTTTAAAAGAGTTGCAATGGTCATGGTGTCCCTTCACAGCCATAGAAACCCTGACTAAGGGGGCTGGAGAGATGGCTCAGGGGTTAAGAGCAATGGCTGCTCTTCCAGAGAACCCAGGTTCAATTCCTAGCATCCACATGGCAGATCACAACTGTCTGTAACTCCAGTCCCAAGGGACCCAACACCCATGGCAAAAGACACCATGCACATAAAATAAAAATAAATAGATTTTAAAAAAGAAAGAAAAAGAAACCCTGACTAAGACAGCCTCCTGGAGGAAGAGACAAAGGAAAACAAGGGATGGCTGCAGCTCTGAGCACACACATGCACACTGCACACTTATCTGCACACATACACATACACCATATAAATAAAGTGAACATGTATCTACAAATAATGCAAGATCAGGCAGGATTAGAAATAACATTTCTACTTCAGCTCCTTCTTAGGGGCAAATGAATCACACAGGATAACTAACTCCTTTACTTAACCTAGATGTGTGCTCCTCACAGTTTTCAGTTTTCTCCATTCTAGACTCTCACATGTGAATCTATGACTTTGGTTTGAGACATTTCTCATCTATGCCTACCTTCTTTGTAGGTTTCAAGGATGTTTCTCACTTCCAGTTGGTGTGAAGGTCTTGACTCTGTTCTCACAACTCCAAACAGCACCCTCCTCCTTGGAACTTGGTGGGGTGTGCCATCAGAACAGGCCATCAGAACCAGCCCCCCAATCACAGTTTAACACATGTACTCAGGAATGGCACCTAGAAAAGCAGCTGTGTGTGGGTCACAGGTTAATGTTGGGTGTTTTCCTTGATTTGAGACTTCTTACCTTATTTTTGTTTCTTATTGTTTGAGAGTCCTCAGCTTATTCTTTGAGATAGGGTCATTTACTAAATCTGGAGCTCACTGTTTTAGCTAGGCTGACTGGCTGGCAAGCCCCCCTCAGGACTCACCTCCTTTGCTGGGGTTACAGATATATGTCACCATGCTTGGCTTTTTACAAGGGTGTTGGGGATCTGGACTCAGGTCCTCATGTGAACACTGTACTTAACAAGCCATTTCCCTACCCTTCACTTTGTTTGTTTTTTTTTAATTTAACTTACTATGATTTGGGGTAGGGGAGGAGTTGGGGTTTTTGTTGTTGTTGTTGTTATTTTGAAGGACTCATTTTGGCTTGTGGCTTAAGAAGGGATATGTCCATGGTGAAGGCATGCTTGGTCACACTGGTCCATAGTCAGGAATTAGAAAAATGTATGCTAGTACTCAACTGGGCTGATGGCAGTCTTGGTTGTCAACTTTACTACATCTGGAATTATCTAAAATCCAAGTGTATAGGTAGGACTGTGAGGAATTTTGTTTGTTTGTTTTTTCGAGACAGGGTTTCTCTGTGTAGTTTTGGAGCCTGTCCTGGATCTCGTTCTGTAGACCAGGCTGGCCTTGAACTCACAGAGATCTATCTGCCTGGCTCTGCCTCCCGAGTGCTGGAATTAAAGGTGTGTGCTACCACTGCCCGGCTCAAGGAACTTTTTTTCTTAATTAAATCATTTGAAGTGGGAAGACCCACCTTTAATTTGGATTTTTTGAGGTGGGAAGATCCATCTTTAATCCGGGCCACACCTTCTGTGGTGGCCTATATAAAGGACAAGAGAGAAGGAAGCTTTGCTCTTTGCCTGACTGCTCTTGCTCTCCCTGGCAAGATCGCACCTTCACTACATTAGAGCCTACTTCTTTGGGATTCCAGTGTCGACTGAAGACCAGCTGAGACAATCCCAGTGTAGACTGAAGACCAGCTGAGACAATCCCAGTGTAGACTGAAGACCAGCTGAGACAATTCCAGTGTAGACTGAAGACCAGCTGAGACAATCCCAGTGTAGACTAAAGACCAGCTGAGACAATCCCAGTGTAGACTGAAGACCAGCTGAGACAATTCCAGTGTAGACTGAAGACCAGCTGAGACAATCCCAGTGTAGACTGAAGACCAGCTGAGACAATTCCAGTGTAGACTGAAGACCAGCTGAGACAATTCCAGTGTAGACTGAAGACCAGCTGAGACAATCCCAGTGTAGACTGAAAACCAGCTGAGACATCCAACCTCATGGACTGAACAACTCCTGGATTCTTGGACTTTCTATTGGTAGACAGAATATATATGTTCATTCTATCACTTCTGCTCTGTGGCAGTTTGAATGTTATTGGCCTCCATAAGCTCATAGGGAGTGGTACTATTAGAGGTGTGGCTTCGTTGGAGTGGGCGTGGCCTTGATGGAGGAAGTGTGTCACTGTGGGGGTGGGCTTTGAGGTCTCCTACGTTCAAGCTACACTCAGTGACACAGTTTACTTCCTGTTGCCTGTGGATCAAGATGTAGAACTCTCGGCTCCTTCTCCAGCACCATGTCTGCCTGCATGCCACCATGTTCCACCATGATAATGGACTAAACCTCTAAAACTGTGGCCCCCTCAATTACATGTTTTCCTTTATAAGAGTTGCCGTGGACAAGGTGTCTTGTCATAGCAACAGAAACCCTAAGACACGTTCCTCTAATACAGCTGGCTTCTCCTTGTTCTCTTTTCCCCAGCCCTACACAAGGAATGATGCCATCCACATGCGTGGTTTGTCTTCCCTATTCAGTTGACTACCTCTGGAAACACGCTCACAAACATCTACACATCTATCTTCTTTGCAGAATGTCCTAGTCCCAGCATCTCCAACATCCTGGGGTCTCCGTTGCCACTTAGGCCTCACCTTCACAGCTTCATACAATGGCCTCTTACAGCCTTCTTGTAGGGAATCTGACCCTACCATACATTGCCCGGTCTTAGCAGCTTTGGGAACCTTGGCAGAAGCCTGCACCACCCCATGACTCTTGCATGTTGCACATCTTGTTAATCCAGCACCTTGAAGGTGACAAGTTCTGCTCCTAGCTCAAGATGTGTTCTGTCCTTTCTACCACAACTGCCATTGCTTCTGTTCACCTTAGAGGCTTGGCCTGGGAAACTCTCTTCCAAGCAGTATTTTAAATGTTGGTTCTTTGATAATTTCATGCATATATGTAATATGTTCAGCTCACTCTCATCACTCCACTCTCTCTCTCATGGGTCTTCCACCCTCCAAAACTTCCCCCACCTCCTGCTAACAAGTCCTCTTCCCATGTTTGTAGTCAGAAGTTTTCCTGTGTCCCACAGCTGCTCGGTCCCAAGTAAACACACGGAGGCTTATATTATTTACAAACTGTTTGGTCTATGGCTCAGGCTCCTGGCTAGCTAGCTCTTTCATCTGAAATTAACTCATTTCTATTCATCTATGTATTGTTACCTGGCATGGCATTACCGGTCTGTTGGCATTTTGCTCCTTGGGCGGCAGGCTGGCATCTGCTCTCACTCTGCCTTCTTCTCCTTGTCTCTCTGCTTGGATTCCCTGCCTGGATTTATTCTGCCTTGCCAAAGGCCATAGCAGCTTCTTTATTAACCAATGGTAGCAATGCATATTCATAGAGTACAGAAATTCCACCCCACAGCACATGTTCATGTCTTTGTGTTTTGTTTTTGCTTTTGAAGAAGTTGTTTTTAAAGCAGAGAACCCCTTCATTGGCATTTTTTAAAGTTTTTTCCATTGGCATTTTTAATTCGGCCTCCAAACTCTTCCACCTTACTCCAGAGACCTGAAAACCATGAGACCATATTTATTACAGCAGTGACCTAACTCCTTTATGCCAACTTTCTGTATTAGTTACTTTTCCACTGTTTTGACAATACACTGGCAGGAGCAGCTTAAGGTGAGCAAAGATTCAGCTCATGGTTGGTGGGAAAGCAATGGAGTGTGAAGGGTGGTGAGATTGTGACGACAGTCCAAGAGATGGGCCTGCTTTTTGTTTGGTTGGCTTTGTGTTTGTTTGTCTTCATACTGTGCCTTGCTATGTAGACCAGGTTGGCCCCAAACTCATGTCTTACCTGCCTGGAAGTACATGCATGGCCATGAACAGCCTTTTGGTTGCTGTTCAGTTTTTTTCCTCTAGCTGGCTCTGAGAAATTTGACTGTGCTCTGACTTGACATTGGTGTATTTTTCTTCATATTCCTTGGTGTCTGTTAATCTTTCTTCTGTGGATTGATAGCCTTTATCCATTTGAGAAACTTTTGGGTCACAGTTTTTTTGTCTTTTTTTTTCTTTTTCCCTCTGCTCCCTCCTCCTTTTTGAGACAGGGTGTTTCTCTGTAGCTCTGGCAGGCCTAGAGCCTGCCACATAGATGAAGCTAGACTTTAACCTGTGGCAATCCTCCTGCCTCTGCCCTTAAAGTGATGGAATTACAGGAATATGCCATTTTACCTGACTACTAAATTTTCAAATGTTTTTTTTCTGTCCTGCCCTATTCTGTCCTTCAAGGACAATAATGAGTATATAAAACCCTATCAAATGTCCTTCAAGGACAATAACGAGTATATAAGGCCCTGTGGACTTGCCCCACAGTTCACTGACACTGCTCAGTACTTTCAAACCGCATTTCTTCTGTTTTATGGTGGATAGTTTCATTGTAGCGCTTAAAATTCACCAGTCCATTGTGCTGTCTGACCTGATGTGGATCCAATTAAACTTATTTTCACCTCAATGTCAGCTGGCATTTTTCACAAGAATTTCCATTGGGATAGTTTTAGTATTCCATTAATCCAGTTATTTTTGAACGTGTAGTATACAGTTGTAGTAATATCTTTTGTAATACCTTTTTCTAAAAATCATGTCCTGGGTTTGTTTGGACACTGTTGACCGTGCTATGTGCTGCATTTTCCCACCTGGATTTGGCTGCATTATCACCCCACCATGCGTGTGAGAAGGGTCTTCGCCTGCCTAACGGTCCTCACTTGGACATCAGAGGTTGTCCTGTTACTTTGTAGCTGCTGTGTATTGTTGCATTGCTACAAAGCTTGTGGAGCTTTATTGACAGATGTGGTTAAGCTTGGAAACAGTTTCTTCTTTCTAGATCTTGCTTTTACATCTTGCCAGGTAGAGATCTGTTGGTTTTGAGTGGGAGTAATTATTCTCCAGCACAAAGCAAGGGCATTTACAGCACACTTTCGATATTCAAGGAATTAAGAGATTTTCCAGTCTTCATCATGGGAAGGAGTGCCCTCAATAGCCTCAGAACACAGGTAACTTTTGCTCTTAATTCTTCCAGGTCTCAGGTAATTTCTTCCCTCTGTTCCCCCATCCTATGCTCCCTCACCATCTCCATCCCTTTCTTTTGCTTTTATAACACCAGGCTTCACTCAGTAGTTTGTGTTGGAGCTCACTGTGTGGTCCAGGCTAGCCTTAAACTCATGGTAATCCTCCTGCTTCAGCCTTCCAAGTGCTGAGATTACAGGTGAGAACTAAGTTTCTCTTCCTTTTTCTGTGTCCTTTTCGGAACATCTTATTTATGTTAAGAAGCTACCTGAGCCCCAGGCTTGTGGTACACATCTGTTATTCTAATAGTGTTTGGGAAGTAGGGGAAGAAGAATCAGGAGTTCAAGGTCATTTTTAGCTACAAAAGAGAATTCAAAGTCAGCCTGAGGTATATGAGACCATCTCTCTCTCAAGAACATGAGAGAGTATAGAAATAGTTTTTAAAAAAGGAAGAAACTACCCAAGCATGTATGTGACATCAGCATTCAGGAGGAGCAAGAGTCTAGGCCGGCCTGGGCCACAGAGAAAGACCCCGTCTCAAAAGGCTCAGGTAGTTTCTTGACACAACATAAGCCAATCAATATTCAGTTGAATACTCGTGGCAACCCCTTAGAAGTTCTCCGAGGGTACCCTGTTCTAGAGACTCTATGTGCCTCGGTTTCCCTTGGATTCTCAGATCTCTCTCTTCCCCTCTGGGAGCCTAGGGGCCTCTGCTGGAGTTCTCCCTCCCTCTGCTCTGCCTTGGTAATTCTTTGTAAAAACTGTAAACTTGGAGACAACTACCCTTTTGGCCAGATGTGTGGTGTCCTGCAATCTGTCGTTTCATCTCGCTCATTCTTTTTATCACTATTTAGTGCGACAGTTCCTGATATTCTATCTCTCCTGGATGCAAAACTGACTGTGGTGATCAAGGTAGTTTTGTTACAGCGGATATAATGGTGAGAACAAAACGCCCATTAAGGTGGAGGTAATTACAACACTATGTAACAAGCTCAAATAGAAAGTAACAAAGAGAAATTAGTTTTCCCTACCTCAGAGTCAGAGAGGAGATGTTTTCAGAAGGGCCTGGAAGGTAATCAAGAGTCCTTGAAGGGAGGATCCTGACTAGGATGGCACCTAGTAGCTGCGTAGAAAAACACTTCAGCTTCCTTCAAAGTGATGCAAGTGGAAACCCTAGGGAGAACTTGAAAAGGAGAAGGCCAGGCCTGGTGGGGAGGACTTGGATAAGAAGGCCAGGCCTGGTGGGGAGGACTTGGATAAGAAGGTCAGGCCTGGTGGCACACACCTTTAATGCCAGCACTCTGGAAGCAGAGGCAGGCGGATCTCCATGATTTCAAGGCTAGCCTGGTCTACAGAGTGAGTTCCAGGTCTCAATAAAACAAACAATGCAAAACGAAGACTCAAATCATCTGGGCTTCGTGGCTGTACTCCCAGGACTTGGGAGGCGGAGGAAGGAAGATCATGAGTTCTGGGCTTCCCCGGGCTGTACAATGAGTGCCTGTCACAAACACAAAACAAAACAGAATCAAGTCAGCCTCAGCGGACTTCCTGCGTCAACACCCAGAGTTCCTTCTCCAAGCTGCGTTTGCTCCCATGACCCCACCCCGTGTTTAGTAATGGGATGGTTTCACACTGACGGCAGCTTTAAAGGCTAGAAGGTCTCCGACACACATCACGTGGTACTCCCCCACGTTTGTGGCTGGCTCCGGCTCCTTCCCCGGGCGTGGCTCATGCTTCACCAGGGTCAGTGCCCTCACTCACCGGCTTCAGCGTCAGTGCCCTCACTCACTGGCTTCAGCGTCAGTGCCCTCACTCACTGGCTTTCTGGACTTTTGAAATCTTGTTCCTCTCATTGTTTCTGCTTAGTCTGCTTGTCATTCATCCGCCAAAGTTCAGCACGGACCGTGTAGTAATCAGCCGCCTTGCCGCCCCCACGGCTGGGCATGTGCCTCAGTTACAATAGTCTGCCAGGTATTGCGACCATCCCCAAGTATACAAATGTGCTGGGGCGGCGGGGGTTGCAGCACATTCTCTGCACATACTGGGATCTGCACAGGCCCTTTTGATGAGTGTTTGCTAAATGAATGAATAAAATGAGCGGACTAAAATAATAGGATCCAGCCGGGCGGTGGTGGCGCACGCCTTTAATCCCAGCACTCGGGAGGCAGAGCCAGGTGGATCTCTGTGAGTTCGAGGCCAGCCTGGGCTACCAAGTGAGTTCCAGGAAAGGCGCAAAGCTACACAGAGAAACCCTGTCTCGAAAAACCAAAAAAAAATAAGAATAAAAAAATAAAATAAAATAATAGGATCCATATCTACCTCTAAAATGCACAATTTTTAGGCTTGCAAGATGTCTCAGCAGGTAAAGGCACTTGCCACCAAGCCCGATAGCCTGGGTTTAAACACTGAAACCCTCACTGTGCAAAGAGAAAAAGGAATTCCAAAGGTTTTCTATGACTGCCATACTTGTACCAAGACATGAGTGTGCCCTACCTACACGCATATATAATGCATAAATAAACGAGGGCTGGAGAGATGGCTCAGAGGTTAAGAGCACTGGCTATTCTTCCAGAGGCCCCGAGTTCAGTTCTCAGCAAGTTCCCACATGGCAGCTCACAACTGTCTGTGACTCCAGTTTCAGGGGACCCAATACCACTCACACATATTCATGAAGGCAAAACACATTAAAATAAAAATAAATTGTTTCTAAAACAAACAAACAAATAAATAAGTGTATCAGGGTGTGGTGGTATCCACCTTTAATTCCAGCAGTTAGGAGGATGTCTGAGTTCCAAGACAGCCAGGACTACATAGAGAGACCCTACCTCAAAAAAAAAAAAAAAAAAAGCAAATAAGTAAACAAATATAATTTTAAAAAATTTAAAGTACATTTTTAGTAAAACATTTTCAATGGATGTGAGCCAAATGATCAGGGGTAGGGTGGAGGGTAGGGTGGAAGACAATGTTTATACATAGCCTAGCATTTAGGAGGAGGAATTCTTGAATGTCCCAATGAGTTGTCTTAAAGGAAGTGATGAGACCAAAGACCTTAACAGAGACACTTTGGAAGATGTGCTTATATGGTAAAGACGCACAGGAAGAGACAGCCACATCACAGACTAACGGAATTCAAACAATAGGAAACTGCTGCACACTCCTGGAACGGCCCAAACCTGGACCACAACACTAGATGCTGGTGAACATTTGAATCAATAGGAAGTCTCATTCACTGCTGGTAGGAATGCAAAATAATCCAAAACTGAAAAAAATGTATGTTCCTATCACGTGACCCAGCAATTGTCTTCCTTAGTATTGACCTAGAGAGGAGCTGAAAACTCTCCATGCAAAACCTTGAAAATGGATGTTAGTTTAGTTACTTTTATTACTGCTGTGATAAGACACCATGACCAAGGCATTTCATTTGGGGCTCATGTTTCCAGAGGGTAGTAGAGTTCATAGCCATCATGGCAGAGAGTGAGGCATCAGGCAAGCAGCAAACCACATGGCACTGAGAACTTACGTCTGATTCACAAGCAAGAGCCACACAGTGCTAACTGGGATGGTGTGGGCTTTTGAAACCTCAAAGCCCATCCCCTATGACACACCTCCTCCTTCAAGGCCACACCTTCTAATCCTTCCCAAACAGTTCCACTAACTGGGACCAAGCATTCAAATACATGAGCTTATGGGGGACCTTTCTTATCCAAACCACCACAGTTGTTTATAGTAGCTTTATTTATAAGTGAGAAAGCTTAGAAGCAACCAAGATTTCCTTCAGTAAGCCAAGGGATGAATTATAAAACACTTAGACAACGCAATGCATTGCTAAAACCAAACAATCAACCAGCCAACCAACATGGTCCTTGTGAGATGACTTAGTGGTTAAAGACCCATACAGCCAAATCTGACAACCCGAATTCCATCTCCAGGACCCACATGGTGGAACAAGAAAACTAACTGACTCTTGTAAGTTGTCCTCTGACCTCCACACTTGAGTCCCAACCCAACCCAATCAATCAATCAATCAACATAATAAAAGAAATTTTAAATAAGCAAACAAAGACATTAGAAAAAGAGCAAAAAAAATAAAAATAAAAAAGCAAAATCATTACAAAAACTAAAGTTGTAAGGTGAGTCAGGCATGGTGACACACACTTTTGATCCCAGAGGCAGGCAGATCTCTGTGAGTTTAAGGCCATTCTGGTCTACATAGGGAGTTCCAGGACAGCCAGGGCTATGTAGAAAGACCCTCTCTCAAAAAGACAAAGAAAGAAATAAAGAAAAAAGAAAAAATTCGAATTATAGCAGAAAGTTTAAATCCCCAAGCTGCTTCTTTCAAGACATCGACAACATAAATTTCAGCTGGGCCGGAGAGATGGTTTAGTTAAGACACTTGCCACCACACTTGATGACCTGAGTTCCCAGGACCTGTATGATGGAGAGAGAACAGAATAAATGTCTATGAACTTGATTTAGGAAAAAGGAAAGCAAAAGTGTGTAAGATCACATATGAGAGTGTGAACAGTCACGTGCAGAATTTTGCTTGGTTTTTGTGGCAAAATCTTTGCTGTTTCACATGCTCGTCTGGAACTCGTGGACTCCAGGAGTCCTCCCACTTTACCCTCTGGAGTAGCTGGCTAACAATTTGAAAACCTATTATCAACGGATGATTTCCAAGCAAAATACAATTTATCAGAATCCCAGAAGAGTAGAGGTTGAATAACCCCATTGTCAGATAGGTGGTTTAAAATCTACGCTGTAATGTGTCTATCATTCAAGTTTCAAGACAGTTTCACACTCAGTTTTCTGTCCAAACGTAAAAAAAGATTATCCTAACGTTTCTGACTTTTGTTTTTTCAGATCATAGAACAATATGAAATGTTCCTTTTTACCACTCTAAAGGCAGTGGGACCTGGGAGTAGAGCCTAAAACGAGGTGGACAAATGTCTCACGCAATAGCCAACTTTATTCAGAGTACAGACAACTTATACTCTGAGGGTTAAGAAGAGTCACACAAGTAAGGTGTTCAACACAAGGACAAGTCACTTGTGACAAAAGCATGTTTTCCCATAGAGGCACGTGAATTAACAGCAGCTGAAGTAAACTCAGCCCTAACTGCTACACCTGAAGGAGCATGAAAACACATTCCAAGAACAACTGAGAAACTGAGGTCACAAGATTCTTGTCTTATTTTCTTGGAGTTTTCTCACAAGTACTCAGAGTTTTCACAGGACTTCATTCTTGGACTGTGTTCCCACACTCCTCAATTTAAGGAATCTAATTTAGGTTTAGATACCAGCACTTAATTAATATAGTAGAGTCATGGGCATGCATCTCAGTCTCACGACAGATTCTAAATGTCAGTACATGGACTCTGATGGTGTCCCAAAAGAATAACATACTTTGACCTAAGAGTTATTTGCAGACTTTTCCGAGTATTCTAATCAAAATGTTTTATTAATTTACAATAGAATGTTATCTTTAAAACACTGAAATCTCAGCAGAAAAGATAAAATCTCCTATCTACTCAATTACTGTCTTTCAACAATATTTTATATTTGCCTTGAATCTCTATACCTTTTGTTCAGTATATTCATAGGTATTTTATATTGCCACCTTTAGATGGATTCCTTTTTAATTAAAAGGTTACATTTGTGTGTGTGTGTGTGTGTGTGTGTGTGTGTGTGTGTGTGTGTGTGCAAACACCCCCGAGCCCATGGGTGGCTGTCAGAGGACAGTTTGCAGGAGTCAGTTCTCTCCTTCCACCACGTGAGTCCGGAGACTGAACTCAGATCATCAGGACTGGCTCAAGTGTCTTTACCAGTTGAGTCATCTCGCTGACCTGGATGGGTTCTGTTTTCTCACACTTTGTAACTGGTGTATAACAAGTTTTAACTATTAACCTAAGCAACCATTCTGAACCCTCTAGTAGTTTACCACTGTCATCTTTTTAGAAAGAAAATCCTGTCATCTGAAAATGGTATTTTCATTTCTTTCTTTCCTAATGATTTTGCCTTTCTTTTTTGGACTCTGGATAGAAAATCTACTACCATGTTGAATATTAGCAGTAAAAATAGGTATTCACATTTTCCTGTGACAATAATTGTCTTTTAAGTCATGTGTACAATAGGTTTCTGCTAAAAAGCTTTTCATCAAATTGTTATCTATTCTCATTTTGCTAAGTAGATACTGGATTTTAAAATGTTAGCTATTGAGATAATTGTATAGTATTAAACCTCTAAATTATTAACACAATAACTTGCAGTGATAGGTTTTCTAATTATTTCTGGGAAACCAATGCTTTATCTATCTACATCAGTGGTTCTCAGCCTTCCTAATGTTGTGACCCTTTAATGCAGTTCCTCATGTTGTTGTGATCCCCAACCATAAAATTATTTTCATTGCTACTTCATGACTGTAATTTTGCTACTGTTACAAATTGTAATGTAAATATCTGATATAGAGGAATATGTGACCCCTGTGAAAGACACCCCCCAAATGGGTCACGACCCATAGGTTGAGAACCACTTATCTAGATAGCCTGCAAGGTAGGTTTGCTGATCGGTCTAGAGCTTTGTCTCCAGGTGAGCTTAGCTCCAAGTTTTCTTTTGCTCTATCTTTGCCAGGTTTAGTAATTAAAACACTAACCGCACTGGCTGGCTTTGTGTGCCAACTTGACACAAGCTAGAGTCATCAGAGAGTAAGGAGCCTCAATTGAGGAAATGCCTCCTGAGATCCAGCTGGAAGGCATTTTCTCAATTAGTGATTGATGGGGGAGGGCCCAGCCCATGGTGGGTGGTGCCATCGCTGGGCTGCTGGTCCTGGGTTCTATAAGAAAGCAGGCTGAGCAAGCTATGAGAAGTAAGCCAGTAACTAGCACCTCTCTTTGGTCTCTGCATCAGCTCCCGCCTCCAGGATCCTGCTCCTGTCCTGACTTCCTTCAGTGATGAGCAGCCAAATAAACCCTTTCCTCCCCAACTTGCTTTTTGATCCTGGTGTTTCGTTGCAGCAATAGAAACCCTAACTAAGACACTAAGGTTAGTAAATGATATGAGTATTTCTTATGCTAAAATACAGCATCCATGACAGCCAACCAGGCAGGTAAAGGTCTGCAACTTGATGGCAGCGTTCCAGGCGGAGGAGCCAGGGTGCCTACTCCAGGTGAGAAAAGCACAGGCCATGCCTAGAGTGGGTCTCACTGCATCGCCCTGGCTCCCTGTCCTTCCTCCTCCTCCTCCTTCTCACTGTGTAGTTCTGGTCAGCCTGGCACTCTCTACAGACACGAGTCTAGCCTTCAGTTCATGGAGATCTGCCTCTGCCTCCTGAGGGCTGGTATTAAAGGAGTGTGCTACCATGCCCAGAAAGTTACATCTTCTTAAATGATGAGTAAGAAAAATTAAATGGGTTTGGCTCAAACTGGTAACAAATTAACATTTTTGCTTCTGATTTTGTATATAAAATCCAACACCTTGGACTGTTGTATGTAAGATACTTTCTTTTTTAAACCTGCTTTCATGGACCAATTCTTGTTTCCTTATTTTGTTCCTTTGCTTCAAAATCTGGCCCCAAACTTCAGTGATCCAAAGGAGCTGTTTGAATTCATTCCTACAGCCAGCTTTGTTTGCATATTCCTGGAGAACTCTGACAGCGTACTGGGGTGGCTAGTGCTGCCCCCGAAGTTTATGTCTTTTCCTGCAACCTCACAATGTGAACTTACTTGAAAATAAGGACACACTGCACATGTGTTATACTAGAACCGATGGGCTTTTTAATCCAATAGCATTGATGTTTTTATAAGACACAGAAACAAGCAGAAACAGGGAGAACGCTGTTTGAGAACAGAACCGAGTGAGGCTCCTCCAAGACATAGCACATACATGATTCTAGCAATCACCGGAAACCACGAAAAGGCAAAGAAATCTGTTCAAAACGACAGAGGAAGCCTGACTCTACCAAGAGGCAAATGTCAAACAAGTCTGTGGTTTAAGGTCTCAGCATTTGAGGCCTTCTTGGGGCTGGGCGGGGCTGCCCACCCCCCACCCACCCCGGAAACGAATCCAAAAGGGATTTTACTATTTTCTTAGACTCAAAATTACCACGTCCCCGACCAAGGAAGGCCAGGACGCTCTCCGTCCCTTCCTCGGTGAAGAGGCATGGCCTCGCAGCCAGGGGGAGAAAAGAAGGCTACCGAGTAAAAGCCCCACCGAGGTGCAGAGCTCTATAAGCAGGGTGGCAAGACTGAGCAACACTAAGAAGCTTAACAGCCAGGGCTGGGTGGCGCAAGGCCGCAAGGAGCGTCGCCGGGGCGGGGCGGCAGGCTGCAGTTCCGGGGATGGCTCCTGCTGGGAAAGCTGAAAGCAGCATACTCAAGCCGCGGTGCATCCTTCCACACCCACCCAGGAACCAAATCCCTGGCCCTGAGTCTCCGCGGCCCGGTTGCCAAGCAGCAAGCCAGTGATTGGTGCCGCGCTGCTGCGTCAGGCGGGACTTCCTCCCCACGCCCGAGACCGGAAGGGGACTAATTTTCCACCGGAAGGAGCGAGAAGTTGAGACCAGGAGCCAGACACCTGATGCTGGCCCCTCTTGTCGCGTCAAGTTGGGCCATTATCCGGCCTCCTGTGGCGGCGGCGGCAGCGACGCTGTCCCGGTAGGCTGGCTGGCGTGGCAGGCGTCGGAGGAATGGGAGTAGAAGAGATGGGTAAGCTACCCAGGCGTCGATCCTGCTTCTCTGTGCTTTATTTTCTCCATCTTTTTAAAAAAGAGGATTGGAAGCCCACGGAACTGCGGTGGTAGATAGATGTGTAAGGAGACACACGCACTCACACAGACTAAAGTTTAATTAAGCACACACACAAGCGTAGTACGTACATACATGCATACACACCTACATATTCACAGAGCTCTGCAGATCCAGGCATTCCGAGTCGACGACTCTTGTTTGAGGAATCACCTGTAGCAGTCATTTTAAGCGCGCATGCACGCACGCGCACACTCACCGAGTTGGTGATTTTTAAGCTTCTTGAATGTGTGAGCAACGTCAAGGTTGGAGACTTGAGGGAAGTGAAGAGGGTGGTGAGGGGCATTTAGATACCCGTTTAATGGCTCAGTAGGTAAGAGCATTTGTGGCTCTTACAGAGGATCGGAATTTGGTTCCTAGCACCCATATAATATTGCTCACAATGACGTTTTGTTGTATAGGCAAGTGGTTATGTTGAATTGTGACATGGGCAGAAGTAGCACCTGAAATGCAGTAATATGCACAGTATTAGAAGCTGTATAATTCTAGACACAAGGATACAAATGGACTTACATTATGTATTTTCTTTAAAAATCCTGTTGCCTGTCATTCCTGCTAGGAGTTGATACCAGGGCCTCAAACATGTGTGCAAGCCGAAGCCCCAGCCTTCACTGCTGTTATTGTCTTAGGTAAATGACTCAGACCTATTTCTAGAGATTTACCAGTTAATTCGATTGGGATGTGGACCAGCGACAGGTCGTTTCCATTTCCGTTCCTTCTGTTGGCCAGTTAGCTGCGTCTTACCTTCTGCTGGTGACCAGCTGTGTTCCGTTCTGTTTCCACCTCCCTTCTCTCTTTAGCATGCTCATGAATGTTTAATTGGTAAGTAAGTATACAAAAACACGCCTGTTATTGACTGTGATGGTTATGTAAGTAGGGAAGTGTTGTTTAAAATTTCTTACATTGGGCTGGGGAATGTAGCTCTGGCAAGGTGGGTACCTTGTGTGAGCAAGACCCTGGGTTTGATCCCCAGCATATAAGGTGGGAGGAGGGGAGAACCCATAAACTCTTATGTAGAAATCTTTTAATCAGTTAAATGTTATTTTTGAGAAATTGGCTTAGGGTACTTTGAAGAGCTGGGAAAATACATTTCTGGCCTAAAATAATGGACTTCAGGATCCCACTATGAAAATTCTGACCATCCACTGCCTTGTTAGAAAAGAATGAGGAGCTGGAGAGATGATTCAGTGGTTAAGAGCACTGGCTGCTCTTCCTGAGGACCCGGGTTCAATTCCCGCACCCACATGGCAGCTCACACCTGTCCGAAACTCCAGGTCCAGGGAATCTGACACCTTCACACCAATGCACATAAAATAATTAAAAAAAAAAAAAGGATGAGATTTCAGTAATGATGAAATGATGAGTGCTTCTGTTTGATTTCTTCTCTCAGAATATTTAAATCTGAGCAAAGTTGTTTAGAGAAAAGGACTGTTGCTAAGTACTGAGTTACTTTAATTGTTGCTTTCTGTCACTTTGTGAGGGGGTCTATAAGATGATTTTTAAAGACACTTCACATTGAAGAAGGAATCCAGTAAATAGCTGTTGCCATTACCTTTACAGGGTATAATTTCCTCTATGAAAACCTTAGGTTATAAAGTGTGGGGGTGGCCTCTGCAAACACCACAGCCAGCAGTGTCTATCCATGTGAGGCAAGAAGGAAGTTTGGTTCAGCATGACTCAGTAGCTGGAATTGGCTCAAACTTCTAGAGTCTGACCCTAAAGTGGTTTATTTTAGGCATATTTAAGATAGTACAATTTTGAAGAAAAAAAAAAGTTTCCTTGTGTAACACAATCCCGTGTGCACAATAAGGTATAATTACATTGAAACTCTTTTCAAAGTACATGTCACCTCTTCTATAGAGATAAATTCTATAGCTAGACTACATGTGTTAAAGGGCCTTGGGAAGGATCTGGTGTGGTTTAAGTTATATAAATAGTGCAAAGGTCACTAGGCTATTAGCCACCTCCAGTCCTGTTTGTAAGGGTTGTGGGGCAGGTGTGGCCTGGCCCTGCAGATATCACAGAGGTCACCTAGCCATCTCTGGTCCAGTTAGTAAGAGTCTGTGGAAGCCCTGGCCATACAGATATCACAGAGGTCACTTAGGCTATTAGCCAACTCTGGTTCAGTTAGTAAGAGTCTGGGGAAGCCCTGGCCATACAAATAGCACAGAGGTCACCAGGCTATTAACCATATTCAGCCTTCTGGGTGGAAAACAGGTTGTATATCTTTTCCTTTGAAGAGACAGTCCTTCACATTTAACATTCCTCATTTCCCTAGTGTTTATCTATGAGCACAAGGACTTTGTGCTCTCTTCAGTAAACTAGCAGATAGCCATATTGTTGTGCCATGCTCAAAGTGTCGGTAGATAGTTAAAGTTAGTAGGTCAGGGGCAGCTTGGACACACTAGTCTCCAGGATTATGAACCAAATTTATGATTCAGAGTACTTAAAATAGCATATCATAGATCTTTGGGCTATTTAAGAATAGTCAAAACTATACCAAGTATTAAATGTGAGTGTCAGAGTTTTCTTGTAGTAATGGGGGGATCATTCTATATCACACTCAACACCACCCTTGGTTCTTCTGCACTTGTTCGGCACAGATTAGGAGTCACCACAGTTACTAATGGGACTGTCAGGCCCCTAGGTGTATTTGGACAGAAGAGAAGTACTGTCCATGTTTTTAACCTCATCCCACAGCCCCCAAGAGCATACATTTGACAGTGCTTTGATTTTTAATGAAAAAGCTTTTCCTTTGATTTGTAAGCTAATTTGATGTCTTGTGTTTCTTTTCAGGTATGAGTTCCCTGAAAGCAGGGAGCAGTTGTTTCCATGCTCTGAGTATTCAAAGATTATGCAGCCACAACCATGCCTTTGATATGCATAATTCAAGGGGAGCAGACACAGGCCAGTGGTTGTAATATCACCACTTGAGTATTATGTCAATGGTGAGTGTGTGGCATGTAACTCAGCTTGAGAGAGGTGAAAATTAGGCAGTGCCTCCCAGAGGTGATTCTGAGCCACACAGGCATTAGGAGAATAGAGAGGAGGAGGTCCACTCTAGGTATCTAGGAATCAGTTGATGGTAATAAAGTATAAATGATAAAAGGACAGTATTGAGTATCTTAACTTTTTCCAGCATGCTGTCTGTACTTCCGGATGTTGCTTCTTGTTTCTTCCTTCTCTCTTGCTACTTCCCCCTTCAGATTAGTGTTTGGGATGTGGAAGGAAATAGAGTAGATGGCAGAATGAGGGGCAGGCCTATGGAAAGTAATGTCCACATCCAGTCAGTCCATTTCTAAGAAGTATGCTCCTGTTTTGTTAAAGGAGACAACTGAGAAACTCAAGTTTTGTTGGCTGGGTGCTTTCCTAGTGGGTGCATTACATCCTGTCTCCAAACCAGTCTGTTTAAATTGCTTAAGTTCCCTTTGGGTAAAAGATCCAAATGTAGGCTCAGGAATCGGGGGAAGGGTAGATTTGGGTCCTAGTTCATACTACGGAAGTATTTGGCTTAGTAACTGCATGTCATTTGAATCAGCTGTAACCTGTTTAATTTAAAAAACTCAAGTAAATGGTGGTTTAATTCTACCAAATTTGAGTGATTGAAAACATCAGAGAAACCGGATTCTGGCAGAGTCTGAGACTAGGAAGAAAAGACAGTCCACCTGTGAGTTGAGCTCCTTTATTTCCAGGATTGGTGTCAGCAGAAAACAGTGACGTGATGGGACACAGTGAACTTGACAAGAACCATGCAGCCACAGCTCTTTGGAGTGGCAGTGGTGCCAGGTCATCGGTACCCTCCTTGCTAATGACAGGTGCTAAGGGTAAACTGTCGCCTTGCATTTAACTATGTCAACCATTGGCAGTAAGGGACCCGTGTCTGCAATGTTGAGATCTCTTAAAGCTTAAAGTTCTGAATTCTCTTTTCTTCACTGTCTAGGCATTTTAAGAACGGTGGTTTGAGAACAGGTTTGTAGTCTAGACTAGCCTTAGACTTGGGGCAGTCCCCCTGCTTCAGCTTCCTTAGTGCTGAGATTACAGGGGTGAGCTACTGTTCCTACCTTTTAGTTTAGTTTCTTCAGACAGGGTCTCATGTAGCCCAGGCTGGCTCAGACTTGCTATGTAGCTGACGATGACCTTGAACTCCTGATCCTCTTGCCTCTACCTTCCAAGTTCTGGGATTACAGGCATGCCTAGCTAAAGAATAATAATGCTTTAAATGGTGGATTTAGTCATGGATTTAGTCATACTCTTCTGGAGACTAAGCAAACAAGAGTCCTTGAAGTCAAGCTGACTCTGCCTTTAGCCTCCTAAATGAAAAGGTAGATAGAACAGGTCTTGTTTGCAAAATAAATTCAAGACCTACTCATCTACCAACAGCCATTACCTACTTTCTGCTGTCTTACCACAGAAGATAGTTGGAGTGAACGGACAGATGAGAACGGTGGGGGGAGCCAGAGTGGGCACAGTCTCACTCTACTAGTGATAGGAAGGAGCCTGGAGGCCAGACAGGGCTTTTAGAAAGGTGAGAAGACGTTTCCCATAGTGCAGGTTTTGAGAATCGTATCGTTTACAGAATGCCACAGCAGAGTAAACTGTGCTGTGTACAGCTTCTGGTGAGTGAGTCATGTAGGGTGGTGATTTTACCAGATTTGAGGCTGGGACGTTGAGAATGCCCAGCGGCTGATAAACTTGTTCTGTTTTGCACTGATAGCCAAGTACATGCTTCAGAAATATTTTACTGCGTGCGTACAAGTGATTATCATCATTTGAACCAGCAGGGAGCCCATTATTTTTACTGTGTGTGTGTATGGGGTGGTGGGGAGTGCAGAGGAGGTTTATGTGCCATGATAAACATAAAGTTCAAAGGACAACTTGCAGGGTCTTCCCTTCCTTCCATCACATGGGGTCTGGGGATTGAGCTCAGGTCATCAGGTTTGGCAACAGGTACCTTACCTGCTGAGCCATCTCTCCAGTCCCGGGAGCCAATCAAATGTAACAGCTTTTGCCATTTACGGTGGCTCGTGCTTGTGATCCCAGCATTTGGGAAGCTGAATCAGGAGGATTGCCACACATGTAAGGTCAGCCTGGGCTACCTAGTGAGACACTGTCTCAAACAACCAAAAACAAGTCGTCACCACCAACCACAACAAAAACAACAACAAAAAAAAAATTCTGTAAATAAAAACTTTAATTTGACCAGAAGTCAGTATTGTCTTCTATCCCACATCCCTAACTACTTGTTCATTCTATCTGTAAAGATGTTACATTCTGGATAGTCTGGCTACTAAATGCTCGCTAGTTCCCGCCATGCCCAGTGAAGGTTTTATGGGTTCTTTCTCCTTTGCTGGGGGGGGGGGCAGCACTTGTGGTGACCCAGTCATCACAGGAGTTACACAGTGAGCCAGGGGCCGCTGGGAGAAGAGCAGATGTTAGTGTAATTTGGTTTAACTGCCCAGTATCAGGGATCGTGGTTATAGTGGTCAATCTTTTTAAAATACTTTTCTATCCTGGGTGTGGTGGCAGGAGTTCAAAGCCAGCCTGGTCTAAATAGCAAGTTCCAGGATGCCCCCCAGGGTTACATAGTGAGACCCTGTCTCAAACATACACTCGTACACAAAAAAAAAAATTTTAATGTTATTCTGTTTTTGTTTTTTTTTTAAACAGGTTTATCAGCAGGTTGCAGCTGAGCATGACCGTGAGGTAAACACTGCCCCTGGTTGAAATTTAGTTTCATCAGCTTCTGCATGGGATTGTAAGGACATGGAATATATCACAAAATCCAGCAGGTTTCCCCTTTTAGATTTATCTTTTCTTCTTGAAGAAGATAACATGCTTAAACAAAGGTTCCTTATGGTTAGTAACTGTGATTCTTAAAGTTGGTCAACCCCTAGTTTAGGTAAATTGTAAATGCCAAAGATCTAGATATCTTGTTAAATTAAAAAAAGTATTAAAATCTTAACAGGTGTCATGTTTTTGCCATTTACCCATGTTTGTGTTCTGTGTGATAGATTCCAGGAATTCCTACTAGAACTCTGAAATCAAACTGGCCATGTCTGTGATCCATTTTTCCCATTTGGTGGTTTCTATTTCAGTAGCTGAGAATACCTTTCACTATATACACATGCATATTTCATTAACAGTTTCAGCCAGTTCTGTGCAATGTTAGAGGCCCAACTTGGCAGGGCAGGTGTGTGTGTGGGAGTGGGGGACAGGGCAGAGAGGGAGAGACAGACAGACAGACAGACAGACAGACAGAAGCTGTTAAAACTCTCAGGTGATAATCAGTAGTCTGAACTGCTGCTCACCCAAGTATAGTCTGGAAGGAGATGAGAGTTATTGTGTCAGAATTTGACAGTCTAGAAAATAAAGTTCCAAAGAGAAGGGTGTTTCCGTCAACAAAGCCCTGGGTGGTCAGAGTAGGACTTTGCTGTGTTGGGTGGTATCGTGGGACAGGGGACTCAACAGTCTCCTGCTGTCTTACAAGTGGATTTCTTGCTCTGCAGCTGGAGTCCTGAGCTTTGACAGTGACATGCGCAGGATATTGGAAATGTGAACAGGGGAGCCAGGAATGCAGCTGATGGAGCCAGGTACCGTGGTCACTAAATGGCACCTGAGAGCTGCTGGCTAGAGTGTGTTCTTCTCACTAGGACCCAGCTTTGACTTTGGTGGGCTGATGATTACTTTGAAACATCATAAATATACCACGTGTCATTTATTACTTGGTACTTAGGTTTGTTGTGATGCCTCACATCCCTGAGACAAATACTTTTCCTTGTTTGAAGGGAAACAGAGGTCTATACGGTTTTAGGTAAAGTAGGTACAAAATAGAAATCAGACCCAGTTCTTGGTTTCAAATCTGGCTGCTTACATTTTGTGACAATATCTAGAATGAATCATCACTAATGTTCTTTCTCATATCTCTATCTATCTCTGGCCCTTTCCTTATCACATAAGGAAAGCGCCCCATTCACAAGTAGATCGTGTGTGTGTGTGTGTGTGTGTGTGTGTGTGTGTGTGTGTGTGTGTGTGTGTGTGTGTAAGAAAGAGTAAGTAAGTAATGCTCCCCTGAGCCACAGGTGCCTTCTCTTCCTTCACGCTGCCTTCAGGTTTCCTTCCTCCCACCATAGGTGCTTTGCTATAGTTTTGAAAGAGCCCTGCCATCATTCCCACCAAGAGCAGCATGAAGCTGAGGAGCAGTGGTTGGAGGAAGACGGCCCTTGTTTACACAGCATGTATGGGTGTGCACCTGTCGATGTGTTAGCCCCCAGGGTCGACTTGTAAACAAGGCACACACTGTCCTGCCCTTCAGCATCATAGAGGTGATCTCAAAATTGAGTGGTGTTAGGACCACTGTGAAGGAGAAGACCGGGTGTTAGAGAACAGTACACGGGGAGGAACTTGCCACGCTGCTGCCAGCTTGTTAGGAAACATGGGCTGGGTGGCTGCCTTAGCCACTCCTCTACTGCTGGCCCAACACTGTTTACAAGTTGAGAGTTCTTCTGAGACTCAAGACAATCTCTTAACTGTAACCCCTGTAAAATCAAACATACTTCCTTCCAACATACAGTGGCACAGAATATATATTACCTTTTCGAAGGAAGGAAGGGGAGTGTAGTGAGGAAATACTGGACCAAAGTGAGACCTAAGCCCAGCAGAGCTAACTAAATTCTGTATCTCCATGTCTATATCAAAGCACGCTTCAGAATCATTTCAGTCATGTTGACTGCAGCACACTTCTCTCTCTCTCAGGCTGGTTCCACTCCCTGTTAGCAGCTTGCCTTGGCAGGTATCCCACAACTCTGGCATCCCCAACATGTTTTGGTTTCCAAGGTAATCAACCTTTACAGCTTCACACTCTCTGGGCCTCCATGCAGGGGAACACATCTGCCTTCAGTGGATATCCTTAACTGTGGAGGAAGATTCCACAAGCCCTTGTATTCTTGACTCAAAAACCAAATCACAGCCGGATGGTGGTGGCGCACCCCTTTAATCCCAGCACTTCAGAGGCAGGCGGATCTCTGTGAATTCGAGGCCAGCCTGGTCTACAGAGTGAGTTCCAGGAAGGCACCAAAGCTACACAAAGAAACCCTGTCTCGAAAAACAACAACAAAAACCATAAAAGCTAAACTACATGGCCGAAGCTGCCAAGTTCTACTGGTTGATGGGGCTGGAACATGGCCCCCTCACTCAGTTCATTTGCATCAGCTTCCTGTTGCGGATGATTTCCTTCACTGTTGAAGCTTTCCTTGAATTCCTTTCACGAGTTGGAAGCTTAGCTAGGTGTACTCTTGCCCTGAGGTCCCACTCTATTCAACTAGCATCAGGCTTTTCTCTAAACCGTTTGTCTCCTTGAAGACAGGGCGTGGCTCTATAACAAACCTTTCCCGGTGCTCCTTTTCTCCTCAAACTGCATTTTTTATTTTGCCTTGCTCTTACTCCTTTTCATTATAAATCTGCATGAGAGCAATCATTAATAGCCACATGACAGGCTCAGTGCCAGGCTGTCTTGAAATCTCTGCTAAATCCTAATCCAGAACTTCAATTAGCTTCAGGTAGAATTCTAGGGCAAAGACAAAAAGCAGCCACAGTCTTTGCCAAAACGGTGTAAGAGTGGTCTGCAGGCCACTTACTAATATTCATCCCCACTCAGACTTCTTGATCTGGGCCCCCACAGTTCAAATCACCCTCAGCACTGTCTTCCATGCTCCCATTAAGCCCCACTTAAATGTCCAACCGCTTTTTTAGTTCAAAGTCCCAAATTCTTCCATATCCCTCCAACAAACAGCATCGTCAGGCCTGTCATGGCAGGACTCCAGTCGCTGGTACCAACTTCTATCTCAGTCACTATTCTGTTGCTGTGAAGAGACGCCATGACCAAGGCAACTCTTAGAAAAGGTAATGGGGGCTTGCTTACAGTTTCAGAGGCTTAGTCCATTATCATCACGGCGGGAAGCATGGTGGCACTCATGGCACTGGAGCAGTAGCTGAGAGGTACATCCTGATCCACAGGCAGGCAGGCAGACTGGGCCTGGCGTGGCTTGTGAAACCTCAAGGCCTACCCCCAGTGACACACGTTACCAACAAGGCCACACTTCCTAATCATCCTAATCCTTCTCAAATAGTGCTACTTCTGATGAGTGAGCATTCAGATAGATGAGCCTGTGGGGGCCGTTCTTACTCAGTCTACCACATGGTCTTGAGACGAGTACCTGACTTCCTGGTACAAGGAAAAATACAAAATGGTATTTCTGCAGAGTTTTTTTTGCCTTCTTGGGTCTGTCCTTAGTAAATAGTGTAATGTCACAATGTGCAGGGCCTGCTGAAGCCATCATGACCTCCTGACCCTATCCCTAGATCTATAGGCTAGGAGACTCAAAACACTTTACATATCCACAAACAGACAAGTGTGGTTTGACCCCACAAGAGTCCTTTGAATTCAGAGTCTGACCCCTCATCCGACAGCCTGGTCTGGTAACGGCTCCCCGGCACCACGCAGGGAGCCGTACACTGGATGAGTACACATCAGATGAAATGGGCTCAGTACACCATCTACCAGACACTACCGTGAACTTGAGCTTGTGCTGGCCGCAGGAAACTTGAATACCGAGGTCAGCCAGCAAGGTCAGGGTGACCCAGGGAGAGGACAGGAAGACCTGAAACACCATCAGAAGGCCTAAAAAAAAGCGACATGCTTTGGCATTGAGATGCCATTGCAGATCGTTAGGCGTCCAGCCTTCTCCAAAGAAAAACAGGGATGCACGAATTGGTGCAGCTGACAGCTGAATGTGTACAGGTGCTGAGCAATGTCCACGTTGAAAAAGGACAGCTTGGAGTTTTCATAGTCTAGCAGGATGCCGATCTTCTTCGGAGCAACTGTGATTCTTATGTCGGGAGTTGTCCTGTTGTGCAGAAATTCATACCGGTGCCTGAAAGTGCAATGTCAATACAGCAGAGCTTTGGAAACTGCAGTGAGCTGTTTGCAGAGTGTTTAGTACTGACTTGAGTTATACTCCTGCTGTGATTTCGCCCCTTTCTTGTAATCCCCGACTACCAAGTAACATGACATTTCCAAACTGCTTTCTCTAACGTTCGCCCCAAAGCTGTTTCAGACTTTCTTGAACGAATTCTTCACCTAAAAAAAGATTTTCTACAGAACCATGGACTTCCACTGCATCAGAATTGTACAGAAAGAAGAACTTTGAAGCCAGTGTGTGACTCATTTGGAGTAAAGACATTTGAAACAGGGAGCTCTGTGGGTCCTCATGAGAAACAGGCTCTCTTTATGAACTGAACCAGGACTCCATGACACCCACTTCTTAAACTGAGCAGGACGCTGCGGGCACCTGGCTGTCACAGGTGAGGGCTGAGCACTACCTGTACCCTTTTATTATATAACCTGTGTGCTTTGGAAAGTGGCCCAAATCAAAACGAGCCGCAGGACATAGACATCTGAAGAACCGTGTTGTCCAGAACGTCGGTTCGGACTCCCTAGATCCACACTTATGGCAGCGAGCCAGCTAGTCTCCATCTCTGTTCCCCTTCACACTCCTTGAAACTAAGCAGCTACTGGAGAGCAAATGAGTCCCTTCCTTCTCTCTACCAAGGGACTCAAGAGCATGAACCAAAACTGTGGGTCTAGTGGAGGCCTTGTTCCCATCCTCCACTGGCTCCTTCTCCCTCCCCACCCCAACTCCCATGCTTCCTTTATCTTCTCTCTCTGGCTCTAACCCTTGTTCTTTCCAAACTAAAGAAGCCTTTGAGCTTTATTCTTGGTTCAGGTTAAGTGTATGCAGAGCAATTCTTTCATCCCCAAAGTGGTTCGGAGGGTTAGCAGAGTCCAGTCTAAGCCAAATCTCTCCAGGGAAAGCTCTGTTCTCTCTATGCTTGGACATGACCAATGACATTCTAAGACCATGATACACTGGTCATGGCCAGACTTCATCAAGCCAAAAAGTGTCAGAGGCTGCATCTCCTGCCTCTTTGGGTTCCTGGCTGTCCTGGAACTCACTCTGTAGACCAGGCTGGCCTCGAACTCAGAGTTAGAGCACCCTAACACCCTGCTCCCTGTGGGAGCCCGTTCTCGGCTTCCTTGTGGCTTTACCCAGCAGGTCCGCATAGAGGATGATCAGGACCACAGGCCTGAGTGCAGGTGTCTGAGATGGTCTGCACTTGGCTGTGCTGGGGGAGGAGGTCTTTTGCTCCACCCCTTGGCGTCTCTATAAAAACCCCGGGGCAGAGACAGTCGGGGCCCATTGGAAAAGGTTCCAGGCCCTCTCGAGGCTATCCTTTATTTTCTATCTGTTTATCTCCACAAGATTCTCTGCTATAAATCCTTCTATCTAATATTTCCTGCTGCTCACATTCAAGAAAACTCTGGGAAGCTGTGGGGTTGGTGGGTAAACGCCCCACAGCTCCCCTACCCCCCTCCACTCCCACCCTGTGCTCTACCTCTGCCTCCTGAGTGCTACGATTAAAGGCATAGCACCACCACTGTCCGGCCAGAGGCTGCATCTTATAAGAGGTGCTTAGTTGGGACTTGGGGGGCATGCATGTGTGCTTTGTTTTGCAAGTTTTCAAGTAAAGGAAGGTGGTTGCCATGGCCTTATAAGTCCAAACATTTGGTGCATTGGCCGGGACTCTGGGACTTTTTTCCTCCATCCACATGGAACCATTCCATGCAGAGCTGTTCTACACAGTGGACCTATTAGCCACACTGACCTAAGATGGAATTAGGCTTCTACAGCAGCTGTACACTTGGAATACAGGAGCTGATCGTAAATGAAGAAACAGCCAGTGGTTAAGAACTGCACTTGTGGAGCCAAACTGCCTGGGTTGGAAGCAAAGCTCTGATCATCTGTACTGGATGGAATATCCAGCCACTGTAAGGGTGGCCTTTGATCACACTGTAGAAATACAGGACAGTACAGGCCAGGCCTGGTGGAGCATGCCTTTAATTCCACCCTTGGGAGGCAGAAACAAGTGGATCTCTGAGTTCAAGGCCAGCCTGGTCTACAGAGTAGGTTCCAGGCTAGTTAGGACTACACAGTGAGACTCTGACTCAACAGGAAAAACAAAACAAAATAAAAAAAAAAACAACTGTATAGGACACTGTTGGTACCTGAAGAGCACAGCATGAGCTTTAGCTGCTCTCTTTCAGAAGTGGGTGGTGACAACTCTTGGAACACCTGTGACTTTTCTAAGTGAACACGTGCACCTTGATTATCAGGAAACCTCTTACTTGCGTCTTTTAAACCTTCACTTTGGGTGTGCAGATTGGTTTTACCTTGTGGAGGCAAATGTGTGCCTCATGCACCAGGACAAGCAGTTTGCTCCCAGGTCTTCCTGTTTCGGGACGTCTTCACAGGCCACACCGATGGTGTAGTCCAAACGCTCCTCTACCTCCACCTCCCAGTAATGGCGTCCTCGGACTGGAATCAGGTTTCCAATGACAGCAACACACCTGGTTTTAGAAAATAGAAGCATGGGGTGGGAGTGGAGGAGGGCGGGGGCGGGGGAGCAGGGTGTTAGGGTGCTTGTGTAGTATGCACAAGGCCCTGGGTTCCATCAAAAGGTGGGAACATGTTTCATTTAGGGTGCCACACTAATGCTGAAGGTTGGAATATTACACCACCTGGCAATGGATGAGGTTAACACCGAAACCCACAGAACAGTTTCTGTTGCCTCTTAGAAATGGCTACGGCATTTCTAGTAATGAAGGTAGATTCATTGTAAGGTGGGAGGGGCTGAAGTATCGCCATATGCTTGAAGTTCATGACTGGCGTACAGAATAAAGGATCTCTGAGGTAACCTTTATGCTCAGGTGACAGACTCCAGAGGTTGGGCTGGTGTAGACGGGGCCTGTGCAAGCCTGACAACCTGAGATCCACCCCCAGATCCCACAGGAGGTGGAAGGAAAGAGTCAACTCCACCGTGATGTCCTCCCATGGCGTGTGTCTGTCTGCACTCACACATGCACACCACACACACTAAGGATGAGAACAATAAAACTTTCTTTTTTTTTTTTTCTTTTTTCAAGACAAGGTTTCTCTGTGTAGCTTTGGAGCCTTTGCTGGAACTCAGTCTGTAGCCCAGGCTGGCCTCGAACTCAGAGATCCTCCTACCTCTGCCTCCTGAGTGCTGGGATTAAAGGCGTGCGCCACCACCTCCTGGCTGAGAATGATAAAGCTTTTGAAAGAGATTTAGAGAGTGACCTCAAAGCAAGATACCACATTCCTCACCAGTCATCAAAGCTGACCCCCTGCCTCCCCTGGGAACCATCACCGACAGCTCAGAGGGACATTTTGGTGTACGAAGTACTCAACAGAGGGAAGGTTTCCATTGCAAGTGGGGCCACATCAGAACCTCCAAAGTATCTATGTTTCATCTGTGTCAAGATTCCTGTTCTAGCCAAACCTAGTGCAGCCTCCAGCTGGGAAGATTTGTCCAACATCAAACATCTTCCACTCTTTAAGCCCTGTTTGATTGCCCGAGCAAAGCTTTGGGAAGGCAGCCCACATCTCTCCCTGTTGCAAATTCAGTGACTCAAATGGAAACCATCATGTTCCTGCCCCTCTCACCTGCCAGAGCCCCTGTTTAAAGTGTAACAGAGAGGGGTATGCACCTCTCAGATCTTCCTTTTGGCTAACAGACTCACTGTTCAGGGGTTGGGGAGCTAGCTCAGTCCTCGCCTTGTATCTATGAAGACCTGAGTTCAAGGCCCAGACCCAACTAAAAAACCTGGGGGCTGCAGAGATGACTCCGTGTTTGTGTACTTAACCGCTGGGTTTGATTCCCAGCACCCCCATGGCAGCCCAGAAGTCTGTAACTCAGTTCCAGGGATCTGATGCCCTGTTTCAGACTCTGTGTGTATCAGGATCGTGTGCTCAGACATACATGCAGGCAAACATTTGTACACATAAAATAATACAATTAAAAAATGCATAAGGTAGCTGGGCAGTGACAGTGCCTGCCTTAAGTCACAGCAGTTGGGAGGCAGAGGCAGGTGGGTCTCTATGAGTTCGAGGCCAGTCTCGTCTACAAAGTGAGTTCCAGGACAGTCAGGGCTACACAGAGAAACCCTGTCTTAGAAAAACACACACACACACACACACACACACATACACAGCTGGTATGGTGGTGTGACATATTTCTGGGCCAGCTTGTCTAGCCTACTAGCTGAGCCCCAGCCCTGTAAGAGACCATGTCTCAAAAACAAGGTGGATGGCTCCTGAGAACACCTGAGGTGGGTATAAGATTAGAATTAGCCTTTTCTTCCTTTGGTCATGGGGACAGCTTTTGGCCATGGTGGCAGCAATAGAAAGCACACCAGACAGGCTCCAGTGATGCCTTGTCTTTTGTAGGCATGTCTGACTCTGCTTGAAGAGACCTAGCAGACAGCATAGACAGTATCTTCCTCTCCATCCTTACACACAGCACAGCCATTCACAGGGCAACAGATACACTGGAATTGTGAATTAAAATAGGGCTCTCTAACTCAGCTGGACCCCTAAAGAGCCAAGACAATGGGTCTTCAACTCTCACATATCTCAAGATGAAGTGCTAGGTGGCCTTTAGCTCCTCTAAAGAGGGATGGTCAGAAAGCCTCTTCCAGAGCCAGGTATGTTGGCTCACCACCTGTCCTCCCAGGGCTTGGGAAGCAGGGACAAAGATAAGGCATCCGAGGCATTCCACAGCCACAGGAGATTCTTTCTCAAAAGAAGTTGAAAACCCACTTAAGTGAGACTCGACTGGGAGCACCTGCACCTCCCTGAGTATGGACAACTGTTCTTAAACCGTCTCCATCTGCCCCTCCACCCATGCTTGCTCTACAGGAAGGCTCCTCTTAGTAAACTCCACCTTTACTTAATACCGCCGCATCCTGAAACTGTGGTCTGGGCTTCTCCTTGGACTGGTATAGCTGGCAGCCAGGAGCTGCATCTCCAGCTGCTGCTGACAGTGGTCGGGCCCCTGTCTTCCTCAGCAGGTCCTCTGAGCTCTAACTTTTGACTACCTGGAAGGAGAGGCCATGTTTACTGGCTAAAGCCTGGCTATTGATTCAGCCTTGAGAGTTAATCTGCCCATCTCCTTCTGTTGCTTTTTATTTTTCTCCCTGTTGTATAGCAGCCCCTATTTTCAGCCTTTTATATCTCCTTGGAGAAAGAAGAACGGCATAGGCAAATAGTTCAGCACAATGTACCAAGCTCTAGACGGAAAGAGCGAGCTGGACAGACAGACAGCCCCCAGGTGACATCTGCCCTCAGGTCTTGTGTGAGGGCAAAGACAGTTTTCTGCACCCACTTTCGGACTGGCTCACTCCACCATGTTGGTCTAAAGCACCACTGGGTGAGGGTGATGGGGCAGGTAAGCACGGGTGAGGACCAGGGCTTCTCTCCTGTCTCCTAGGGACCAGAATGGCAAACATCTTTGTCTGCAGTTCTTCAGGCTAAGCCAGAAACGAAGGATCCAGGATGCTTCTCCAACTGCCACTCACACGCACTCATTTCATCCTTAGACACCCTGACATCATGTATCACTTGCATCATGGTTTTGACTGCTCTTGGCTTTCCTAGAGGTTCAGAAGAAATACTCTAAAAAGGAGATCTGGTCTACCTTGATTTAGGAGGGAAAAGGGACACCTGCCGCCTGCCTTATAAATATTCACAAAACTAGCCAGGCGGCGGTGGTGGCGCACGCCTTTAATCCCAGCACTTGGGAGGCAGAGGCAGGCGGATCTCAGTGAGTTCAAGGCCAGCCTGGTCTACAAAATGAATTCCAGGACAGCCAGGGCTGTTACACAGAGAAACCCTGTCTCAAAAAACCAAGGAAAAAAATTCATAAAACTCATTAAGACAATCTAGTATGTTTTGAAAAAACAAAACAGAAAACTCATGAAGAAGCTGCAGAGGATCCCACTGTGCTGCGGTCCCTTCCCTTCAGCTCTGCGGTGTGTGCACTGCTTTGTCAGATGAACTGCCAGGACTGTGAGGACAAGAGCTAAGGCAGTGCTTCTCAGCCTTCCCAATGCTTTGACCCTTTAAGACTGGTCCTCATGTTGTGGGGACCCCAACCATAAAATTATTTTCGTTGCTACTTCATAACTAATTTTGCTGCTGTTATGAATCATAATGTTCTGGTATTCAGGAGAGTCTTAGGTGACCCCCGTGAAAGGGTTGTTAGACCCCTAAAGGAGTTGAGAACCACAGACCTAAGGGGAACCCTTCACAGCAAAGGGAAGTACTCAGAGCCTGGGTTCTACCATGTGCTATGTGACCTGATATCCTGGCCATATCCCATAGTCCCCACAGCCTGGGACCTCCCTCTGCAGAGGCCACCACAGTCTTTCCCTCTTCTGGGTTCCTCCCCAACAGCTGCATCTTTTTGTCACAATCCGACTTCCTCTAAATAACAAAGGTAAGGTCTCCCGAGTGCTCCATCCAGTGGCCAGTCGGATACCTGGTAAACTGGGTCTTGCTGGGTGGCAGCTCCCTTCTGAAAGTTTTCTTCTCACTTCGAACCACTGTGAACCCATCTTCAGAAATGGTCAGCCAGGGATGGCAGGTGTCCTTGTTCAGCTGGAAATAGCTTCCTGTGGAGGGAGGGAACATCTAGAAGCCCCAGCCAGTCATTGCCGGACTTTCCCAAGGTGGCCTGGTGGCTTTACCCAAGCACACAGTCGGGTCCAGAGGGATGCACAGAAGCCCACCCCTGGCAGTCATGAGCAACCTGTGGATAGGGATGGCCACTATTGTAGGGCGGGACTTGAACACTCAGTGCCATGCAGCAGTCTGCACATCTTCTCCCCCTTAGTCCTTAGTCTAGGCTATACCTAGACATAGGTGTTACTGTCTTCATTGTGTAGATGAGGAAACTAAGACACAGGGGGTTAAGAAATAGGCTGGCAAGTGATAGCACTCAGATTGAACTCTCGCCTCTGATTCTAGAGACCAGGTCTGTATTTAGCAGGCTGGGAGTGTTTGTACCTGAGTAAGAATTTCTAACCTTATCAACAAAATCAAGAGAATCTGGGTTTTTGTTGTTGTTTTTTAGACAGGGTCTTATACTGCAGCCCACGCTCATCTGAAACCATTCTGTTGCACAGACTGGCTTTGAACTTGTAGCAATCCTCCTGCCTCAGCCTTTTGTATGCTGGGTGTGAGCCAAGGTTCAATCCTTTGCTGTTTAAAAAAGAGAGGACATAAAGCTGGCTGTCCTTCGCCCTCTGTGTCATTGTTTGTCTGTTTAGAGCCAGCATCTGTTATTTCAAAACACCCGACTTGCTTTTCCCATCTCTGTGGCGAGAATATGAATGTGGGTTCTCCTGCCAATGGGAAGTGGGTTCTCCTGGCAGCCCTCTCCTGCCAATGGAAATGGGGACAAAGAGGCACAGTGTGTCTCCGTGAAAGATCTCAGCCAAGGGAAATTTGTCCCCAAACATTGGCTAGGCTCTCTGCTTCTGCTGCTCACCTGGAGGCCACCCACTCAGCCGGTTTGAACTGGATTGCTCTGTGAAGCTTCTGGAGGCCTGGCAAAGCTCAAGGTGCAGAGCTGTAGCAATGCCCCGGGAGGGGGTCATGGGAGTGTAGATGTTTCTAATGAGGCCTCTGCTCACTCGGGACTTGGACATGGGACATGCTAGTTCTCTGACATGATGAAGGCAGATAAGAAGGGATGTCAGCACCTAGTATGGTCAGACAGAACATGGAGGCAGGGAGGAGGCTGAATGGTGGAGACTCAGTTGACTTGTGTGTGTGTGTGTGTGTGTGTGTGTGTGTGTGTGTGTGTGTGTGTGTGTCTGACAGCAGGAATCAGGAGGTAGCCATGGCTACTTGGAGTTCTTGAGGATGTCATAAAAACCCTCTTACAAACTAGGGGTGCCTCACACCTACAATGCCCAGCCCTGGAGAGGCTGAGGCAGGAGGATTACCTTGAGTTCCAGGTCGGCTTGACTACATATTGCACTCTAGACCAGCCTGAGCTACAGAGTAAGATCCTATCTCAGGTGGGCAGTGGTGGCACACACCTTTAATCCCAGTACTTGGGAGGCAGAGGCAGGCAGATCTTTGTGAGTTTGAGGCCAGCATGGTCTACAAAGCTACACAGAGAAACCCTGTCTCGGGGGGAAAAAAAAGACCCTATCTTAAAACACAAAACCAAACAAACAAACAAACAAAAAAACAAAAAACAAACAAAAAAACAAGAAAAAGTAGATAAGTATATAAGCCATCCAGACCCAGTGGGTCTGCCTCTGGTACCTGAGGGGTATGGAGATAAACCTTGAGTTCTAGCACTTTCTCAGCCAACCCAAGTTCTCTGGGGTTTGAGCCTTCATCTATAAACGGAGAGCAGGGGCTTTGAGGACCCAGGAGCCCCTTTGGGTCCATAATAGTTTTCTGGAGCGCTCTTAGCAGGACTGAGTCTACAACGAAGCGGCTGATCTTGCACGCCAAGAGTGTGGAGCCGGGGCACAGACCTGTGGTGTGCACTGTGGCAGGCTCACTCCTGGCACTGGTGCCTCCGACATTGAGGGCGCGGATGTAGATCGTGTAGCTGTGTCCGGGCTGCAGCTGTATCAGGGACTCACAAGTTGGGATGCCGACAACAGACCTGTGCACAGAGCAGAGCGACCATCGGCATGAGCCCCAGCACAGCCATCCCCCTCACACCCACTGTGCTCTGACCCACAGCAGCACAGCCAGGAGAGTCACCAGAGCAGGCCGCCCACGGTTCGCCGCTTGCTTGCTTGCTTGCTTGCTTGCTAGTCTGTGTCTGGCCATCTCCCTCCCAAGCCCCTAGCACTGGGCTCCGAGTGTCTGCTGAAGGGTTGTGGAATATGCACCCTGTGTCTGTTTCTGGCTGTTAGGGCCATGACCACCCTGAGGGCGGGACTGAGGACACTCACTGTAGAATAATCCTGGACCCAGAGAAGCCTTTCAGTGTGTGTTTGTGAACAGACAACCTTGTTAAAAACAGCTGCCGCAGAGTAATCCCATTCATTTCAGTTGGACTGTTGTTGGAGCCCATTAGGTTTCCTAGTGCCTGTACCCAGCAGGACTGCATAAGAGGTTGATTGGACCACAGGCCTGGGTACCAGGTGACTGTAACTAGCAAGGGGGAGGTCTTTTGCTCCACCCCTTGGCATTGTTATAAAGAGACCTTTGGAATAAAGTTCTGGGCCAGTGGATGAGGATCCAGGCTCACTGGAGTCTATCCTGTGTTTTCTGTTTCTCTCGCCTCTCTTTCTAACTAAGTCTCTTATCCCTCATTCCTCAAGAGTTCCTGGGGTAAATAAGTGCGGAGGCTGGTCTCCTACAGACTGTATGAGAATACAAGCTTATAATAGTGCCATCTGGATTTCTGTGGCTGTCAAACTCATCAGTTTAGTGGACAAGAGAAGTCTTCAGGATGGTGCTCATGCACAGACATGACATTTGACCCAGCCAAGGACTAATGTCATGTTGGAGGCTGCAGCTCAGGGCCAGAGGAGCAGGTCTGCTTGTTCATTCAGTAGATATTAATAAAGCATCTTCCATTCCAGGTGCTATATATGCCCTGGGGGAAACTTCAGTCTGTATGGGAAGAGAGGCATTTCTCAAGAGACCACCATGGTATTCATGACAAGAAGAAAGTCAAGAAGGAGCCAGAGAAGGAAGGATTGTTAGTATGGAATGAGGGATGGAGGAAGGAAGAGCCATAGCCTGTGAAGAAGCTACCACCTTCCCTTTGGTGATGGGACATGTGATTCAGTTCTGGGAGAGTGAGTACCACCTCAGAACACCCAGCCTGCTGACCTTTCCTCTGAGGGCTCCATCATTATGGGTTGGTCCAAGGTCCCAGGTTATTATAAACAGCGAAGGAAACCTGAATCACTGTGGTGGACCCCTCCCCGACTTCTGACTATCTTTAGAAATAGAAAGCAAAGGTCAGCTTTTGATGTGGTTATAGGCACATAGATGCTGGCAAGGACAGATAAATACATGGATATAATAAATACAGGATACATGGTAAATGCCATGGCTGTCAACCAGCCCGGCCAGTGATGCTGAGTCTCCCCAGATCGAAGGAAAATGCCAAAGATCTGTGTAGGGTAACCAGGGGACTCCAAATGTTTGAGCTCGAGAGTAGTGTAAACAACTCTCATTTTATTATTAGAGCGAGCGAAGCACGAGGTGATGTTTACAGTTAGCTTAGGCAAATACAAGCACATCGAGGGAATATACCAGATGTTGTGTCTTATCATCTTTGGTCATGAGAGAAGAACCAAGGCTAGTCCTCCCGGGCCTTTGCCTTTCCCATAGAGACAATGTAGACATGCTTCATAGCCTTGCTTCAAGTGTGTTTGCTTATCATAGTTTATACAAGTCTTTATGGAAGGTCCCCTGTGGGAAGGACATTCTGCATTCTGTCCTGTCCACAGCCTACAGTAAGTTCACACTTTCTTACACAGGCTCCCATACAAGGCAAGCATTAGAATTTGCCCCCTTTCTGAGTGATTATGGAGGACGGGTAGATTGGGGGTAAAGAGGAGGAGGGGGGAGGGAGTGGGAGGAGAGAAGGGAGGGGAGGCTGAGGTTGGGATGTAAAAATAAATAAATTACTACTAATAATAAAAGAATTTGCCTCCCTAGCAGCTGGCCTCAAAGGCCGTCTCCACTCTCTCCCTGCAGCTCAGTGCGGCCGGGCACTCCACAGCAGAGCTCCTCTGGACTCCGTGCCAGGGGCCGGGGCTGCCCAGCTGGATGAGTCCTTGATCTGTACGCTTTAGAACGGCCTGGCTATGAGCCAGGAGCAGCCACACACTTCCTCTGTGGTGCCTCGCCATGGCCTCTTGGGACCTGTAGACCCTGGCGGCCACCATGTCCTGTCCTCATGGACTTGGGAAGGCCTCCCACTCTCCAGACGGCTTCTGTGTCCTTTGCACATGGTACATTGAGTCTCGTTTGTCGATCCTGTGCCCTCTTCCTAACTTCAGTCACCTTAGCTCAGTTCCTGCAGTGTATCCAGCCCACTCCTGTCCCCGAGGTCATGTCCACCAAGTCCATCTCCTCACCCAAAACATCTGGCTCGCTCCTGCCCCTCTCGGGCTCAGTCCTCCCATCCTGGACTCAGTGTGAATGTCTATCAAAAAGCAGACCCCGCCTCCACTAGCGTTCCCTCCATCCTGTTTCTCTCTCTCTCTCTCTCTCTCTCTCTCTCTCTCTCTCTCTGAACTTGGTATTTCACACGTGGTTTATAAGTGTGCATGTACTTATTTTTCTTCCTGAACCATGAGCTCCAAGGGCAAGAAGTGTGTCTTTCTAGTTCTCTAAGGTCCTCAGTGCTCGATACTTGGTACATGAATGAAAAGGAAATTTTTTTTTTTTAAGGCAGGATCTCAAACCAATGCTGGGCTTGAATTTGCTCTATAGATGATGATGAGGAGGATGATCTTGAATTCCGGATCCTCCTGCCTCCGCCTTCCAAGTGCTGGAATTATAGATTATAACACCATGCCTAGATTGTGTGTTTTTGTTTTGTTTTGGGGGGGGGTGTTTGGTTTGGTTTTTTGGGACAGGGTTTCTCTGTGTATCCCTGACTGCCCTGGAACTCACTCTATAGACCAGACTGGCCTCGAACTCAGAGATTCCCCTGCCTCTGCCTCCCGAGTGCTGGGATTATTTTGTTTTTATTGTTGTTTCTTGAGACAAGGTCTCACTCTTTGACCCTGGCCATTTCTTGGCAATGCTTCTGCCTTAGTCTCACAAGCTCTTGGTTTACGGGCATGTGCCGCTATGGTTGGCCTAAAGGTACATCTTGATTACATGCCGTGTGTGTCTGTGCGTGTGCACAGGTGTGCTTGAGTGTGCAAATGTGTGCAGTCTGTACACACGTAGGTGTGTGTAGGTGTATGTACCCATGTGTACACACATAGGGCAGAGGAGGACGGCGATGGTTCTCTGCCATTTTCTGCCTCAGTCCTTTGAGGCAGGGTCTCTCATTGATCCTGGAGCTAGGCTAGCAGCCAGCAAGCCTCAGTGGTCCTCCTGTTCCCCCCCAGCACAGCACTGGGGTTCCAGGTGAGTAGCCACACCCAGCTCTTTACATGGGTGCTGGGGATCCTAACTCAGACATGCACACTTGCTCAGCAGCACTGTTACCCACAATGCCCTTCATTACCCACCCAGAGCCAGGTGGTGGTGGAGCACGCCTTTAATTCCAGCACTTGGGAGTCAGAGGCAGGGGGATCTCTGAGTTCAAGGCCTGGTTGGTCTGTAAGAGTGAGTTCCAGGGCAGTCGGAGATACACAGAGAAAGCCTGTCTCAAACAACAACAAAACAAAACAAAAATTACCCTCCCATCCCTTAACTGGATTAAAAAAAGAAAAGCTAGCACAGGGTTTGCCACTTGTACTCATCATTCCTGATCATTAGCATTCTAGCTACTTCTTGGGAACCTTAAGTATCCTAATTAAGGTGCTATGTGTCGCAAATTCTGACCTTGTCCCCACACTGCATATGCTACATTTAGCAACAAGTGAAGGCCGTCCAGACTCACTCAGTTACCCCCGAGGCTTCCGGTGTTTCTGCCTGGACCAGCTCCACTGTATAGGAGTCCACAGGATTCAGGTTCCCAGACTCCCAGCAAATCAGCGCAGCCTCTTCACAGCTTCTGATTGCCTCACTTTTTATAGTGGGGGGAGAGGGAGCTAAGCGCGGGAGAAAGGAGACAGGAACAACCGTTAGGTTCAGTCCCAGCTATTTTGTTTAGAGCCATGGACAAACACCACAGCAATGTAAGCACCTGGAGCCCTTTCAGACATTCCCGGGGTTGAGGATGCTCATTGAACCTGCGGTACCTGGAGCCCTTTCAGACATTCCCGGGGTTGAGGATGCTCACTAAACCTGCGGTACCTGGAGCCCTTTCAGACATTCCCGGGGTTGAGGATGCTCACTAAACCTGCGGTACCTGGGACCCTTTCAGACATTCCCGGGGATGAGGATGCTCACTAAACCTGTGGTACCTGGAGCCCTTTCAGACATTCCCGGGGTTGAGGATGCTCACTAAACCTGTGGTACCTGGAGCCCTTTCAGACATTCCCGGGGTTGAGGATGCTCACTAAACCTGCGGTACCTGGGACCCTTTCAGACATTCCCGGGGTTGAGGATGCTCACTAAACCTGTGGCACCTGGGACCCTTTCAGACATTCCCGGGGTTGAGGATGCTCACTGAACCTGTAGCACCTGGGACCCTTTCAGACATTCCCGGGGTTGAGGATGCTCACTAAACCTGCGGTACCTGGAGCCCTTTCAGACATTCCCGGGGATGAGGATGCTCACTAAACCTGCGGTACCTGGAGCCCTTTCAGACATTCCCGGGGTTGAGGATGCTCACTGAACCTGTATGTAGCACCTGGAGCCCTTTCAGACATTCCCGGGGATGAGGATGCTCACTGAACCTGTGGTACCTGGAGCCCTTTCAGACATTCCCGGGGCTGAGGATGCTCACTGAACCTGTGGCACCTGGAGCCCTTTCAGACATTCCCGGGGTTGAGGATGCTCACTAAACCTGCGGTACCTGGAGCCCCTTCAGACATTCCCGGGGTTGAGAATGCTCACTAAACCTGAGGTACCTGGAGCCCTTTCAGACATTCCCGGGGCTGAGGATGCTCACTAAACCTGCGGTACCTGGAGCCCTTTCAGACATTCCCGGGGATGAGGATGCTCACTAAACCTGCGGTACCTGGAGCCCCTTCAGACATTCCCGGGGATGAGGATGCTCACTAAACCTGTAGCACCTGGAGCCCTTTCAGACATTTCCGGGGTTGAGGATGCTCACTAACCCTGTGGTGGTTGAGTAGAAAGTGTCCCACACGGTCTGGGGCATTTGAATGTTTGGTCCCCGGTTGGTAGCCCGGTTTGGAGAGTTTTAGGTGTAGCCTTGGAGGAAGTGTGTCACCGTAGGTGGGCTTTGAGAATGTAAAGACTCACACCATTGCAAGCTCACTCTCTCTTGCAGTTCACGATAGGAGCCCTCACTTTCCTGCCTCGGCCACCATACCTGCTGCCATGTCTCTGCTGCGACTCTTATCCCTCTGGAACTGTTGCCTGGGACATGGTGTTTAATAGAATTAACTTAATACAAGTCCCAAGTGTCAGTATAACTGTGGGTAGCAGGCCAACCTTGGGGAAAAATGTCCTTACACCACCAGGCATGTAGACCTAATGCATTAAACGAAATACAGGAAGAAAGGAAAAGAAACCCCACAGGACTTTCTATCTTTCAAATGAAACTGAAAGCCCAGTCCCATCCAGAAACCTGAAACCCCTGGCTTAGCCTAGAATGAGGACGAACAGCTTGTTACCTGTCATGTACACCGCGCGCTCACTGGCGGGGCTGCAGCCGGTCCTGTTCTGAGCCGTCACCCAAAACTCATATTGGGTATTTGGCTCAAGATTTCGCACTGAGCAGTATGTTTCTTTGACTGTCATGGTAACTTCTGGGAGAAAAAGAAAAAAGTCAGAATTCAGATCTTAAAATGCCACGTTGCTTTACGGTGTCCCACGCTGCGGATTCCTCCCTCCCCTGCAGGCGTGACCTGTGTGTGCTAAGAGGCTCTGGCTTCCTAGGCAGAAGTGGGGCTTAAGTTGGTGACAGTCAGGACTATGTAAGAGGAGGCTTGGGACAGGATAGGCTTGCCCACTTACTGCTGGAACGCTTTTGCTACCTAGGAATGAGTCTGAGCACACCCTCTGGAGAGTTCAAGACCATGGGGAGAAGGTCCCCACCCCCACCCCTGCACCAGCCGCCCTAGCTTAGGCCAGAGGGGAAGACATTAGTTACTTTTACCAGTTAAGAAGCAGCTTCAGGAAGGAGGGGTTCCTGCGGTCAGGCCAGGAAAGGCCAGGCGGCCGCTGCTCACATTGTATCCACGCTCAGGAAGCAGAGAGCTGAGCGCGGATGCTCAGTGTTTTCTCTGTCTCAATCAGTCTGAGACATCAGGTGGGTCTTGCCTGCTCTGTTAAACCTTTCTGGGAACACCCCCACAGACACACCCAGAGATGTGTTTCCATGGTGATTTTATTTTTTTAAGATTTATTTATTACATATATAGTGTTCTGCCTGCATGTATCCCTGCAGGCTGGAAGAGGGCACCAGATCTCATTACAGATGGTTGTGAGCCACCATGTGGTTGCTGGGATTTGAACTCAGGACCTCTGGAAGAACAACCAGTGCTTCTAACCTCTGAGCCATCTCTCTAGTCCTCCATGATGATGTTAAATCTCTCAAGTTGACCATGGAGATAAACCATCATAATGAGTAAGGCCACCTTAGACCATCTGATCACACTCAAGGGGTCTCAGTCCTGAATTGTCTAACCAACCCATAAAATTATAAAACAATAAATGTGTGTTATTTTAAGCCACTAAATTTGGAGGCAGAAGTATTGTTACAGAGCAAAAACTAACTGGCACAAGGCTAATACATGGTGGTGCCTATTTATAATCCTATACCCAGGAGGCTGAGCTGTGAATTCAATGAGGCCACTCTGGACCACTTAGACCTTCTCTCAGAAATCTAACCAATTAAAAGGTATGAAAAAGTATCAAAGAAATCTGTTACTTGGTAAACTAATAATAATTAAAAAGCAAACAAAACTGAGGACCCTGCATGCATGGATAAATCTGCTCTCAGAAGCCAGGGGTTATTAATGAAATCACAGTTTTAGGAATAGACTAGTGTATTGGCTACAACAAAACAATGTGACAAATGGAAGAAAGAATTTATTGGGGTGTATGGTTTCAGAGGGGTGAGAGCTGCTTGTGATAGGGAGGCCCAGAAGGAGGCAGGTGTGAGGGCTGAGCAGGAAGCCGAGTGCTCACATCCTCAACCACGAGCTCAAAGGAGAGAGAACTGGAAGTGGGGTGAGGCTGCGAACCCTGAAAACCCGCTCACAGTGATGTACTTCCTCTAGCAAGGTGACAGCCTAAACCTCCCCAGACAGCACCACCAGCTGAGACCAAGTGTTCAAATACCTGGCCAATGGGGGACATTGCTCGTTCAAGCCACCACAGCTACTTTCCTGGGAGTCGTTTGTCAGAGGTCTCTGAGACCCCATTAAACAGTACAGGCAGTTGCCACCAGTGCTGGATGCCCATCAAAACGAGACGGTCACATCCTGCTGCTGAGAACAACACATGACCTGCTCCCAGATCGTAGACAGATCAAGTTGGAACTAGGATGGAAACTTCCTTCCTGCTGGCTAGCCCGCAAAGTGCCAGTAGGTACTGTGTAGGCTACGGTGGGAAAAAGGCATCAATGATCTTTCCCAGCACTGGACCGTTCATGCTACAGCACGGACCTGCTGGTGGCAGATGTACTCACTGGTGCCACAGTGGCCTGATAGTTATGAACGTAACCAACCACTTTCTAATATGTTACGAGGTCGGCTCTACAGGGGTGATTTCATGCCTGGCACTGTAAACCTGGTTAGAAGTCCGTGACTAGGGAGATCATAGGCCCTAGAGGGGAACTTACTGTTATTTTGATACATGGTTATGCTGTCAAACTGCACTCTGAACATTTATGTTTGCACCCAAAGATTTGTGTTGCTCTCAGCCTTGGTCAGGAAAGTTTCTTTTGCAGTGGGTAGTGGTTAATGCAGAGACTCAAAACTGACCCAAGTGTCAACTATATAAATGACTGAGTGGTTAGCTGTGGATGGGTGGTGGATATCAATGTCCCACCATCCAAGACTCAGAGAAGTTCAAAGAAGAGGGCAAAGAATTAAGGGGGCAAATGGGGAGGAGAACCATGAAATGCTGACTTCTAGACATGATGTGGTTATTGCCCACACCAACTGACAGCAACTGTGTTACCCCCACGACATCAAGCCAGTCAAGTTTCCAGCGTGGGTTGGAGAGGGCCCTGGAGCCTCCACCCGAGTGGAGGAACTACTGGCAGCTGATGGCATCTGAAAGAGAGAGAGCCACTCTGCTCTGTGGATGTGGCCACTGGTAGGTTGCTCATGCCCCAGTGGATGATCGTGTGCCCTGAAGTTACAGTTACATATACATTGTATAAATGTATGAAACTATCAAATAATAAAAAATATTTTTAGCTGGGTGGCACTTGCCTTTAATCCCAGCACTCGGGAGGCAGAGCCAAGCAGATCTCTGTGAGTTCAAGGCCAGCTGGTCTACAAAGCGAGAGCAAAACTACTTGAGAGGAGAAACCCTGTCTCAAAAAACAAAGACAAAAAAACAAACAAACAAACAAAAATGTTTTTTTTTTAAACTCCTCCTACTTGGTCCCTGGGCAGAAATGATGTCCTTACCTCCCTTAACTCAGAGCCCCCACCCACATATCCTAGAACAGAGTGCAGTGCTCTGGGCAGGGAGCCCGAAGACCTGGTTCTCACCCTGGTTCTCCCACAACTCCCTGGGACTCACTGACAGCTCATTTCTCTCTGAGCCTCCACCGTCCTCGTCTGTGAAATGGAGATCACCAAGCCCGGCAAGCTCACTCTGACCTGACTCATTCTGGCCAGACCTACCAGCAGGACCACATTCCTCACTGCTTCAGGTTTGTGGGACTTGAGGGGGTAGTTTTCCTGCGGTCTGATCTCCCCTTCTTGTTAAGGTTTGAAGAAGTGCCCCCAACAGCTATGAGTTGAAGGCTGTCCCTAACCCAGTACCCCAGGAGGTGGTGAACCCTTTAGGAGGTGGGGCCTTGTGGGAGGAGGTGAGGTCATTGGGAACATAAGCTTGAGAGGGATATTGGTACCCCCAGCCCCTCCCTGTTTCTCTTGGCCCTATGGATACTCTCAGATGAGCAGCTTTTTGTCCATATTCTGTCACAGTGTACTGTGTCATTAAAGACAGAAACCATGGGCTACTAAAGTTTCCTCCTCAAAAGTTGATTTATCTCTGATATTTGTTATGGTAACAGCAAGCTGACTATGAAGATTAATCTTCATTTTCAACTTGATGGGATTTCAAATCACCAAGGAGACAGGCCTCTGGGTGTCTCTGAAGGCATTTCCAAAGAGGTTTAGCTGAGGAGGGGTGACCCACCTTGGATGTGGGTGCCACCATCCTGTGGGCGGAGGTCCCGGGTTGAATATAAAGGAGAAGGTGAGTAGAACATCAGCATTCATCGCTCTCTGTTTCTTGACTGTGGTTCAGTGTGACCAGCTGCCTCATGTACCTGCTACCATCCCCCCACCCCCACCCCACCCCCAGGTGCTGAACTGTACTCTCAACCTGTGAGCCAAAATGAACCCTCGCCTCCCAAAGTTGTTTCTGGTCGGGTATTTGTTCACAGCAACAAGAAAACTAACCAACCAATGGCTAATACAGTTACGCTGCTCCCAGGAGAGGGACTGATGGATGGATTATTGGTGGAAGGGTGGCCCCAGCCCTAGTACCACACAAGCCATTCCCCTGGGGGTGAAGATAGACCCAGAGCTGCCCAAAGGGAGCAAGGAGCTATTCCCTGAAGCATTCTGGTCAGCAGCGGCTCTGTCAGGCTCTAGACCTTACCTGCTTGGTCTTTGCCAGGTGAGCTGTCCCGCACTGGCCTGTAGGACAGCTGATAGCTTTCCACGGTGTCGTCAGAGTATAAGCTCCAACACACGCGGACGGAGGACCCAGTGGCCGAGTTGGGGGCCTGTGGATTGATCACTGGAGCAGAGGGAGCTAAAAAACAAAGAGAGGGAAGTCAACAATGACGAGACAGGTGTGCAGGTGTGGGGAGCAGCCGCTCTTTACTTTATTGTATGGGTGTTTTGTCTGCATACATGTTTATGCACCATGTGTGTGCCTGGTGTCCATGGAGGACAGACAGGAGATTCTTATAACTGATATTCAAAACATAGAAGAATCTCCAAAACTCAACGCCAAACAAAACAGACAATCCCTTAAATCACATCACTTAAAAATGAGCAAAGGGCTCAAACAGATGTTTGTCTAAAGAAGACATACAAATTGCCACCAAGAGTATGAACAGGTGCTCGACATCACTCATCATGAGGGAAATGCAGATCAAAACCATGACCTGAGGGCCATGCATGGTGGTGCATGCCTGTAATCCCAGCACCTGGAAGGCTGAGGATACAAGTGTGAGGTGAGCCTGGGCTACATTGTGAGTTCTACAGCTAGCCCGTCTCAGCAAAACTAAAAACAATAAATAAAGCACCCCCTGACATAATGAGCTATCCCCTCACACCTGCTGGAACAGCCACGCTCAGAAAGCAAGATGACAGCGTTGGCAAGGATGTAAAGAACAGGAAGTCACGTGTACCGCCAGTGAAGTGTACCTTCCTACAGCCACTGTGGAAGACAGCATGGCAAGCCACCAAAAGGTTAATAAGGAACTGCTAGCGTAATGTCACACCCAAGAGGCCACGATACCACAGAGCATCACTTGAGTCCAGGGGTACAAGACCATCTGGGCGATACAGTGAGATCTCAGCTTTTAAAAAAAGGGGGGCTGGTAGGGGGGGTTGGAAATGTAGCTCAGAGATGCAGTACTTGGGTAGCATACGTGAGGTGCTGGGTTCAGTCCCCAGGGCTGCAAACAGAGTGAGGGAGAGAAGAGAACTGACAGATGGGTCAGCAGTCCCACTTTGAGGTATACAGCCAAAAGCACTGAAGTCGGGATCCTAGGTACTTTGCACACTCATTTCATGGTGCTGTATTCACAATGGCCAAGATGAGAGAACAACCTAGTGTCCACCAACAGATTAATGGAGGAGGAAATGTGGTGTGTTGACTCAACGGAGTACTACTGAGCCTTAGGGGAGAAAAGAACCTGAGCTGGGGAGGTGGCTCAGGCAGCCAAGTGCTTGCCAAATAAGCCTGAAGACCCGAGTTCGGAGCCCCAGCATCCACATAAGAAGCCAGGCGCGCAGCTATTTCCACCTTGGAAACAGGAATCCTTCGGCATCCTGGCCAGACAGCCTAGACAACCTGGGAGCTCCAGGTTCAGTGAGAGGCCCTGTTTCAAAAAATGAAGTGCAGAGCAATAGAGGGAGATGCTTGATGTCAATCTCTGGCCTCCCCATGCACACGAATGCATGTGAGTGTGCACTCCACCCCCAGCACACACACACACACACACACACACACACACACACACACACACACACACACCTGGAATGGTGTTGATAGAGTCCATCAGCTGCTCCACATCAGAGAAATCCAAGGTCTGGTCTTCAAACTCAGGCTGTGCAGAGAGCTCCACGTCTGTTTTGGTTTTCAGGAATTTCCCCAGTCTGTGGGTATAAAAAGACATGGCCAGGGGCTGGGGAGTGGGATCAGCAGTTAAGAGCACTGGCTGCTCTTCCAGAGGATCTAGGTTCAATTGCCAGCACCCACATGGCAGCTCACAACCCTCTGTAACCCCAGTTCCAAGGTATGTGACAACCTCTTCTGGCCTCTGTGGACACCAGGTATACACATGGTCCACAGACATTCACGCAGGCAAAACACTCATGCATGTTTTTAAAAAACAACCCAAATTCATACAAGGGCTTTCTTGTTAGGGTATGTCTTTAGTGCTAGGTCACTAGGAGGAAACGGAGGGCCTCTTTGCCAAACTTGCATTTCTTCACATGCTTCTGGATTCTGCTATCTGATTTGATGATGGGCCAGGAGGTTACCTCACTAGAACGTTGTAGCTTTGACAAATCACTGAGATAAGCAACTAAAAGGGAGGGACTCTCTACTTCGGCCCACGGTTTCAGTCCACGGTCAGCTGGCTCCATTGCCCTTTAGGCCTTCGGTGGAAGCACGGTGGTGGTGGTGGAGGGTGGGGGGAAAATGGAGAAAAGCTGCTTATCTTGGGCAGCCAGGAAGCGGAGAGAGGCGAGAAGGGGGACTAGATTTACCTTTCAAACCTCTAGTAACACACTTCCTTCAGCTAGGCCCCAGCCCCTCAACTCCACCACCTCCCAACTGTACCATAGAATTACGAACCCATCCGAGGACCCTCATTCATGAGATCAGAGCTCTACTGATCCAATCATCTCCCCAGGACCCCACTTCTTGAATATAGTTGCTTTGAGAACAAAGCCTTCAACCCATGAGCCTTTTAGAGAACACTTCCTATCCAAACCATCCATTAATGTCTAACCCAGAGGTCCTCAACCTTCCTAATGCTGTGACCCTTTAGTACAGTTCCTCATGTTGTGGTGACCCCCAACCATAAAATCATTTTTTATTGCTACTTCATAACTGTAGTTTTGCTACTGTTTTGAACTGTGATGGAAATAATCTGTGTTTTCCGATGGTCTTATGTGACCCCTGTGAAAGGGTCGTTTGACCCTGCCAAAGGGATTGATTGCGACCTACAGGTTGAGAAATGTTGGTCTGATTCCTTCCAGGGGCAAGAGGAAGGGTTGGGCCTAAGAATGGGTGGAAAGCCACCTATCAGCAGGATGTAGACCCACATTTCCTCCGCTCCCACATCATCCCACATCCCCACATGCACTTGGGGGTTCTACTCTGGAGCCTCACACTCGGTCAGGAGCCCTCACGTTGCTGCACCAGAGGCTCCTGATGGTCCTGCATCAGCTCCCCGGAAGTCACGAGGCTTCTAAGTGGCAAACATGGAATTTGAAGTCCAGGTCCATTTTTGCCAAAACGCGTGTATTTAGGCCCTTCCATGATTAAGTTCCCATGTTGTTTTACGGACACTATCTTACTAAGGTCTCACAGAACTGCCCCTGTTTGTAAACAGGGAAGGTGGGATTTTTGGACTTGGATCTGTCCAAGGTCACTGTGGAAGCAGGGGTCATGCTCTGCTGTGTCTGACTTTAAAATGTACATGCTTTCTGCCACAACATGACCAAGGACTGAAGAGAGGTGGGCACATGTTCTGGCCCTCAGTTTCTCCCAGTGAGACAAAGTTCTCGTGTGTGAGGGGGACCTGAGCGCAGGCTTGCTGGGTGGGCCTCACCATACATGTTCCCTTCCAGCCCAGAGATTCTAAGATTCAACACCAAAAGCCCTACCGCCCCCACACTGCCATTCCGAAGTCGGGACTATTTTATTTATGGGGTCACCGGAGCTGAGAAGGGAAGCAGATGACCCAGGGGAGTCAGTCTAGAAGTGAGAGGAATGGAAACAGAAGCCAGGTCAGGACAAAACTATTACCTGTCAGTCATAGCCACTGCATCCTGAAAAGGAAAGAAAATATTAAACCGACTTAGGAAATAATTTTTTTCAACAATATAAAGTGTAAATTTTTTAAAGTTGGAAATTACGAAAGTGGGGAGGATCATCCCAACAAAACCACCATGCTTGTGCATTTCCCTCCACAGCCCTGCACCTCCCGGGTCACACAGGGTCCTTTGGACCACTGACTACGAAGACTTCAAGGGATCGTTGCCTAGAAACACCATTGCTTACTTTGTGGTTCCTCGGGTGTAAGACACGGTGGCTGTCTACAAGTTTTCATCATCATTAGTAATGCGTTGTTTTCTACATTCTGTATTTGAGGTACAGGGGCACCAGGGGACCACTTGCTCGAGAGGGTGAGCATTGGTTCCTCTCACAGCTCTTGCCAGATTGCTCTCTACCTTTACTCATGAGTCTCTTACCGTGATGGTGGTGAGAAGGAGGTATGATTGGGCTTTGAGGAGTAGCTATGAGCTTGGACAATGAGGGGGGTCATACTTAGCATCTAAGAGATCCTGAAGACTTCTCTGTGAAACCATGTCTGCCCCATAGCCTCATGGGACCTTGCAAGATCTCTAAATGAGGTTGAAATTCCCATAACTCTGCTATATGGGATTTGGACCAGATTTAATATGATTTGAATATAAGTAAGAAGTGGATATTTTTGGCGTATGTATGAAGTGACACTTACCTTGGCACAGGGCAATTTAAGGTACCTTATTAACCTGAACCAACTTTCTCTCAGAGATCCTAGAGAAGCCACCAGAGGCAGCCAAGAAAGTCTCAGGACACTGTCATTGCTCGCCTCCATGATCAAGGGACAGTCAATCAATGACCAGGGAACAGAGGGACAAAGCTTGGCGGTACCTGGGGAGTGGTGGAGGAAAAGGGCCAGGTGTCCCTGCCTGCTTGGCCACAAATGAAGTGATGTGGAGAGGTAGGGACAGCCTCCCACCGTGGGCATCAGATAGATGCTGGCCATCACAGTCAGCTCAGAACTCTGAGAGCAGAGAGGGTAGGCTAGCCCACTTTGGACTGGACCTGGGATTTCACCTCATGGTTTTGTTCCTTTCCTTTCTGTTTCGTCACAGACCTTTAAGAACTCCACCTTCTCTTCATGACACATCTCCTCTATGGTTTCCATCAGCTCTCTACAGGCATCAAGGTTTTCTCCACAGCTGACCAGTTGCCCGTATAAAGCTTCCAGCTTCTCTTTCTTTTTCTCTCCTAGAGCTTGAATTTTTTCTTCGTACTTTTGAGCGAGGGTTTCCAAGATCTCATTGTAATGTGACTCAAAGGTTTGTTCTTGTTTTCCGAAATTCTCCTGCAAGACAGTTGACCTTAACCATCATTTTAGTGCGTGTGATATGGTGTGGCTAGAACCACGGGGGACATGAAACTCTGTCTGCCCTGAGCTTTGTTCATCCCTTCACTCGATCCCATCTTTTAGCAGAATGCTGGAGTGAATGCTGGGGGAGTGAAAACAGAGGACACTCCTTCTCAGATCCCCAGGAATTAGTTAATTAGTTAATGCATATGAACATGAATGCATACATACATGTTTGTGCATATGGAAGCTGGAGGACAACCTCAAGTGTCATCCACAGAGTCTCTCACTGGCAGGGAGTGTGCTCACTAGGTTAGGCTGGCTGGCCACCAAGCCCCAGAGATCCTCCTCTCTCTGCCTCCCAGCACTGGGATGACAAGCATGTGTCGCCACACCCAAATTTTCTATGTGGGTTCTCAGGGTCAAACTCAGGTCCTTGAACTTCACCGACTGAGATGTGTGCTCCCCAGCCCCGAACACCCTCACCAGAATGTGTTGCTATCTTTCCCGGCAGTATGTTGCAATCCTCTCCCTGTTTCAGTGACCTCCTATTACCATAGCAACCAGCCTGGGAGCTCATCAATGGTTAATCAGGTTGCTGCTGGAGGCTTTGATTTCAAGGCAGAAATGTTTGCCCTGGGCGATGTCCACCTGCCATTCCCTCCCATGTTCTCACATCTCACGATATCTGTCCCCACAACTGATACATGGCTTATATACACACCAGGAGTATACCAACTCAGTTCATGCCAGTGAGGAGAGATATGGAAGCAGAGAAGAAAGGGTTGTGGCAAACGGCACTGCCTGATGAATAAGGAAATGCAGGTGGAAGAATGTAGACATTGGTATGTGTGGTGTTTACGTATCTGTAGGTTTTCTTGACATAGCATCTTATTATTAGGTGACCCTATATGGCTTGGTACCCATTATGCAGGCCAGGCTGGCCTGGAATTCACAGCAATGTTTTTGCCTCAGCTTTGCAAGTGCTGGGATTACAGGCATGCACCACCACATCTGGCTGATACCTATAGTATTTAAACCGAGAGCAGAGAGGCTGGGAAATGTTGAGTAGAGCAGGTAGATTTCTGGTATTCACTTCTCACACTGGAAGCACGTGAAACTCAGCGGTTTTTGATTGTTGCCACTTTCATCCAATGACAAGGACATTTCCAAAGAAGAGGCTTCTAGAAGTCACGCAGAGAGTTATTACTAAGCACCTACTGTGTGCATAAGACTCACTCAGAATGGTGAGAGGGTAAAGCAAATAGATGAATCTCAAGTGGCGATAACAGAAGGTCCCTGGTGTCCTCACTGGGATGAAGATACTTGGATCTGAGAGTATGACAGATGACAGAATAGAGCACAGGGAACTCAAAAAGGAAAAGTTTGGTATTTTGCCTGCATATGTGTCTGTGTACCACATGTGTGCAGTGCCCACAGAGGCCAGAAGGGGGCATTAGATGCCCAGAACTAGAATTACAGGCCATTGTGAGCCACCTGGGAATCAAACCTAGATCCTCCAGAAGAGCAACAGTGCTCTTAACCTCTGAGCCATCCTTCCAGTCCTAGAATAACACCTTTGCCCTGGCTATCTCACGCTTATCCCTCCTCCTACCACCTTGTGCTTGGAAGTAGAAGGCCTTCCATCCTTCCCACTCCATCCACAGGAATAGTGGGGCAGCTCTCTCTCTCCCTTTAAGGCTGAGGGCCAAGGATGAGTGTCTTGCAGTGTTTAACTAAAGCTGGCCAGAAGAGAGGATTTGCTCTTGCTCTATGGAGCTCTAGGGGACAGTATGGCCAATGGGCAACTAAGATCAGCTTCCAGTTCAGTAATCTTGGTGCATGGATGAAGAACCTACGTTCTTCCCATGTCAGAACAGGAAGAGAGGGGGCCTTAAAGGATGAGAAGTCCCTTTTGAGGCAATGCAGACACAGGGAATAGCTTAGCAACCTTGGACTCCATTTGTCTTGGGCTCTGCACATGCCTAGACTCTGAACAATGCATGTAGCAACCTGTTAGCCATCTAGGACCCCTGTTTGCATACAGCTGCATATATACATGCTTTGAAAATAGAAATAGTTACTCTTTGCAACCCTTGATAATACCCATTTCCATTCTAACATGTCCTACAACACAATCCAGGACTATGGGCAATGGACTGATCTGGCCTTGACTGGATTTGGTTGCAAATTAAGACAAACTGTGTCCTCAAAGTGAACTTTCAGAGAGAAGAGAGAATGTTGTATTTACCTTCTTATGCTTATGCATAAATGGGCATTCGTACTGATTAAAATCAGATGCATCATGGGAAGGGATATGGGCAGTGAGTAAGGTTCATGTAATCTAAGCCTGTCAGTCAAAATAGCAAATTGCTCAAATTATACCACTAATGACAAACTTCTCTTCTTGAACCCCCTAAGAGAACCCCCAAATACTTCTTCTTGAACCTCATAAAGGGAACTCCCTCAACAATAATGAGTGAGTGCTCTCACTCATGTGTCCTGTTGCCAACCTTTTGGTTTTTTGAGGCAGGATCTCTCTACATAGCCCTGACTCTCCTGGAACTCACTATGTAAACCAGGCTGGCTTGAACTCACAGAGATCCACCTGCCTCTGCCTCCGCCTCCTGAGTGCTGGGATCAAGGCGTGTGCCACCATGCCTAGTCCTGCTGTTGGTCTTAACAGTGTATTTCTAATTTGTTCTATCATTTTGCTTTAAGTAAAATTTTCTTGCTACTTGGCAATTTGTGGGGGTTTTCATTTCATTTTTTTAATAACAGACCGAGAATCTGGACACACTTGGCCCAGAACGCAGCCACGAGTCTTGGAGGTCTGAGTTCTTACCAATCTTGCAAAGCCTGCAAAATGGCTAAGTTAAAAAGGGGGCAGCACAGATACTTATGTGTCTAGCCCATGCACAGCTGGAAGTGTGTCTGTGTTTGACACACAGCAGGAGTGGGGTGTTGCTGCATGAAAAGCTGAAACCTGTTTGACAAATAAATACCAGTGGGTGTATGGACAAAATCCACATACATCCCTGTTGGGGATGTAAACTAGTCCAGACGCCTTGGGAATCAGTATGGAGATTCCTCAAAAACTGAAAATACATCTCCCATTTGGTCCAAGTCAGCCTGCCACAGACACTTGCATATCTATGTTTATTGAGGCTCTTCAGAAAAGCTAAGTTATGGAACTAACCTAGGTGTCCATCAACAAAGGGATGGGCAAAGAAAATGTATATATGCACAATGGAGTTGTTTGCAGGAAAATGAATGCTGGTGGAGATAATCCAATTAAATGAATTCAGCTAGTCTCAGAAGACAAATATACATTCTCTCTCATTTGTGGTTCCTAAATCTTACATAGATTCACAAAATCATGTACGTACAGTGGCATGAAAGAGTCTGGGGAACAGAGAATATTAAGGGGGAGCCCCAGGGGAGTGGAGCTGGGGAACACGCTCAACACACATTATATACATGTGTGAAAACCTCCTGATGTAACATAAAATGTGCAATGAATATGGTGCACAATAAACATTTTCAAAGGGGAGGAAACTTGGCAGTTCATACCTGATTGAGTTCAGTGACATGATGGTACTCCAAAGACCTAAAACTAAAAACTCCAGAGAGCAAGGCAACAACATGAAGCCTGCCATGTCTGGTTATACACAGGATCAGATGATACCTGAGGGAATCTCAGGCTGGGGCCAAGAGCAGGAAAAGAAAAAAGAGGACAAAATCAACTAAACAAACAAAAAGCCCGCCAAGGACAGGGGCTTGTGGAAGTGGCTCAGTCGGTCGAGAGCTTGCCATGCAAGCGTGAAGGCCTGAGTTTGGGTCTCCGGCACCTACATAAAAAGCCAGGTGCAGCAGTGATCGTATGTAATCCCAACACTGAGGGCAGCCGAGACGGGGATCTCCAGGTCTTGCTGGCCAACCAGGATAGCCAAATTAGAGAGCTCCAATGTCAGTGAGAGACCCAGTCTCAAAAAATAAGGTACAGAGTGGCTGAGGAAGACACCCAGACTTGACTTCTGACCTTCACATGCATGAACATACATGTGCATGTACACTTGTATACACAGGTGCACACAAACCCCACCCCACACTAATCTAAGGACAGAAGAAAACTGTTCACTTCACTATCTGGATTGTGCTACTATGGAGTCATTATTGTTAGAATTTAAAAAAAATAAACCCCATGCAATTGGCACTTTGATTTTAAAATTTCTGCTTTATTTATCCGTGCAATAAACATGTATAATACACTTGCTTTGAAACATCCCATGTAGTAGGCCTGGAGATACACACACACCAGCCTCTCCCCCCTAGTGGACATAGAGGACAGAGTAGAGGATGCAGACAAGTGACCATCACCTCTGTGGCTGCCCAGGGGTGGTGGAAGGTCTATGGATATCTGAGGGGAGGTGGCAGGTGACACCTCACATTCAAGGAAAAAGCTCCAGTAGCTCACTAGGACCATCTGCTTGGCCACAGACGGAAGCTACGTGTGTGACGAACTCACCAAGCATGTTCTTACCTCCACCGTAATGAACACCTCCTCCAGGTGGCTGGCAAAATTTTCCATCTCAATAATCTGCTGTTCCAGTTTGCACATGTTTTTGTGAATTTCATCCTAGGGAACAGGACGAACAAGGCATCAATGCTATGTTTGTTCTAACTTCTTTAAATTAAAAAAAATATGTGTATGGATGTTTGTCTGCATGTATGTCTGTACACCGTGTGTGTGTGTGTGTGTGTGTGTGTGTGTGTGTGTGTGTGTGTGTGTGTGTGTGTGTGTTGACCACAGAGTCCAGAAGAGGGCATCAGATCCCCTGTGCCTACAGTTAAGGGTGGTTGTGAGTTGCCATGTGGATGCTGGGAATTGAACCCAAGTCCTCTACAAGGGGAGCCAGTGCTCTTAACTGCTGAGCCATCTCTCCAGCCCCCCATTCCATCCTTGCAGAGGTATTTAGCATGCATTCCCTGCCCCCTCCCTGAGACACACATACAAAGATGGAAGGAGAGCTGTTACCTTGGCGCTTTCCAGCGCTTTGCTGAGCGGCGTTACTTCATGTTCCTTGTGTATTTCAAAATCCTTCTCAGCAGTTCTTACTGGAATTTTGCAAGTGACACAGAAGATGTCGGCAGGCTCTTCTTCATCCTCCTCCTCTGGGATGACGTAGCATTCATACTCTTCACTGGCACGGCCATGTGTGTACCTGTAAGCTTCCCGAAGGTCTTGGCACTGGCCGGGAAGGACTTGCCCTCCGTAGCCCAGGTCCTCGGCCTCATCTGTCTCACCACTGAGCCCCCAGTCTCTCTGTTCCCTGGCTGGGTCTCTCCTCTTCATCCCATAAGAAGGATATCCCAGAGTCCCCAGTCTGTGTTCATCAACAAACTCATTCCCTAACTCGTGATCATCTTCAAGTCCGTATAAATGGACAAGCTCGTCCACTTCGTTCTGAAGACTCTTACTGTCCCCTGGCCCTCTCGGCTCATTGGTCAGTTCAGTCTGGGTGACTTCCCTCCTGACTCTGCTGCTTTCTCCTGGGAAGAGCTGCAGTCTATCTTCAGAGTCATACAGGTCCATGTGATAAAAGTGGAAGTCTTTGGAGGCCGTGGACCTGCCCAGCCCTGGCTCCTCCCCTGCTTCCTCCTCCATTGATACAGAACAATCCTTCTCAGTCAGTGAATATTCAGAGTCCTAGGACACAGAAGAGATGAACATCAGTTCCCAAGAAAGCATGGGTTCAGATTTCATTGAAGAAGTTATGGTCAGAGCCCACATCATGGCAAACAAATTCACCAAATTGTCCAGGCTGGAGCTGACTCACAGTTACTCAACAATCAAGAAAAACACACGGAGACACAGGTGACCCAAGGCTGGCTAGTGAGCAGAGGGAGCTGGAGACCCTGTTGCAGAAAGGTGCATGGGGAGGGCCACCCCAAACCAGAGTCACACTGAAGACCTCATCTCAGTCCTCAGCCCTCACAAACCACGTAAGATGATAAATATCGGTCATTTTAAGCAATCAAGCTGTAGAATAATTTGCTATGATTAATAGTGTGCATGATAGCAGCCTGAATATAACCTTCTTTCCCTCCTGTTACTACTTCCCTCTCTCTCTTTTGTTCATATTCAGGCTCCTTCCAAAGATGGCATTGATAGTACTGATCTTTACACCGTGGCACAGGTTTATGAGGCCTTCCGTGGGGAAACACATGTACCAGTGCTATGAGGAGCTAACAGCTTCAGATCCTGGGGCTTGAATTTAGTTTTTCTTGGAGCTGCTTCGCCTGGGAATGATCCAGCATCCGAGGTTCTCTTTTCTCAAGAGCCCTTCTCCTCTTTATTATAAAAGCAAAAAATATCCTTCCTGTGCATTCTGACTGTGACATTGCACAGTAAGACTTCATTGCTTGGGAATTTAATAAAACCTCCAGGAGACAAGATGAAAGGACTCTAAAGGATCGGTATCGATGCTGAGAGTGAGTGACATTAATGAATGGGTAAGAAAAAGAATTTTTTTCAAGGTAAGTGCTTTTCAGCTCTTTGCTTCCAACAAAATTGCAAGAGGATCTAATCAAGTTGTCAGCTGATACGTTATTTAAAATAACTGTTCATGATAGGTCATTATATAATTTTGGCGTACATTTCAGAAAGAGCTGACAGAATGGAATGGCATTGTTATAAATTGCTTCCCTTCCCATCTACTTATGTAGGTGAGCATGGTCACTCTGTGTTTGTATGAACAAGATAAAAAAAAATACAAACTTATTCCTGTTGCATTCTAGAATGTGATATTTTCAAACTTGGGCATGAGTTTTTTAAAAAAACAAACAAACAAACAAACATTCCCATTCACTTTATTAAAAGATGCATTTTGGGGCTGGAGAGATGGCCCAGTCAGTAAAGTGCCTGTCACAAAGGCACGGAGGGGAGGGGGTCGGGGTTGGGGTGGGGGTGCCGGGCTGGAGTTCAGATCATGTGAAAGCCAGGAGCAGCTATGTGTCTCTGTAACCCAGCCCTGGGAGGTGGGGACGGACAGAGACAGGCAAATCCCTGGAGCTCATCGATCAGCTAGCCTGACCCAATCGATGAGCTCCAGGTTCAGTGACAGTCTGTCTCAAAAAATAACAGGGAAAGCAATCAGTGAAGGAACCTGATGTCAACATCTGGCCTTACACACATCATGTGCATACGTGCACTTGCTCATATAAACACACACATATACCCACCCCACACACATGATTTCCATTTTATTTTAAAATTATTTACCAGAATTTGTGATGTCTGCATGCTGTTCTGCTTACACCCAACTAAAAATTATGTTGGTAACTTGATTCAATAGAAAAATGAGCTTAGTTATTATTTAGAGATTTGTGGTTATTAAAAAATAAGGAAAAATTAGGTCCCAAGTCCTATATGCATATTTGTTTTTTGAAGAAAACATCGGAGATGATCAACAAATGACACTTGTAACATAGAACGTGCTTTTACATAACGAATCTTTGGAGGATCGGCAACTCCTCCAGGCTGGCATGCACAGTGCCTGCATGCAAGTCCCTTTCTCCCTTGATGGTTTCCAAGGCCAAAACTGCCTCCCAGCTGTGGGAACTTCACCTCGGTCCCTCTCATCTTGATCCATCCTAGATCCGTTTACTCCTTATTGGATGATTCTCAGCCACACAATTCAGTCTTTTCTAAGAGGCCGTGAGTTCTGCTTTCTCAGTCCTGAATGTCTGAATGCTCAGCTAATCGGGCATGCCTACTGCATGAAAATAAGGTCTCCCTGCTAATACTCGCTGTGAGCTCTGACTCATGGGGAGGAGAGGTGATGAAGAAGAGAGCCAGTAATCTGGAAATGGAACCCGAGAGGATGAGCACACAGCCTTCCCCAGGGGTCACATCTCGGACAATAGCAGCAGTTAGTCTGGGCTTCAGAGTTACCCTGGCTTCACCCACCTGGGCCCCTGGCTGCTGCCTCAGCTCTCTCAAGCCCCTACGTCACTCGTCACTCGAGAGGTTCTGGTTGCCCTGGCTTTCAGGGCAATGTAGGATGACCAGGAAGTCTTCACTCTCAGAGTTGCCGTCTAGGGGGATCCTGGGATCCTTTGCCAGCCCTGCTGATCTCACCGTGGGCTTCACTACAGTACTGGGTTTCATTCATTGCTCCAGCACTGACTGGTCCTGGGGCTGGCAAAGTGTGAATTCCAGAGGACAGGATGCCACCAGGTGCCAGACACAAGGAGTGAGACACGGTCCTGCTCCTGAGGATATCCCAGACAATCAAGTGATTATCACCCCATCTGGGGCTGTGATATGACTGCCCAGAGATGCTTGCTGCCTTCCTTCTCTCCTGGTACCCCAGGTATCTTCTCCCTCCTTAACTGGGCTCATAGACTAAAGTCACAGTTTCTCCCCAAGGCTCCAATGTCACACCTAAGTGCCACTCTGTAGGCAGACATTTTCCTTACACCATCTTCTCTCCAGCCTTCTGACTGTGGGCCCCATGGCTCTTGCAGTGGGTGTCTGCCTGGCACAGACTCGGAGATGCGTAGTCAGCCATCTTGAATTCTGGAGGCTCCATCATTGGCCCGTCTCAGCTCCTTGGGATCCCTGTGCAACCCCCATTCCTAGTGTTTCACTCTCAAAGTGATGACACACACACCTTTGCTAGTGGACTTCTGTGCTCCTTCCACCCCTTCAGTACCGTCCAGTTACATCTCGCCCAGGGTCTTCCTGTTGAGAGCTCCCTGCTTCCTTCTGTGTGGTTCCTTAGCCACCAATCTCCCCTACCCAGCCAGTGCCTGCCACACCCTCCATGAAGACCAACCATTCTACCCATTCACTAATAGTGTGGCACTTGCCTCCTCCAGCTCCCAAACCAGAGTGAACTCATGGGTATCACCCAGTGTTGTGAGTGGCCAGTTAATATGAACATTGGCTCTGGGTACAGAATCTGTAACACACACACACACACACACACCCCTTCTCCCTTCACCAAATCCACTGACCTCTAGATTCAGATAACCTTGGGTTTACATTCTGTCTGTTAGAGATGCCCTAACAGTGTGACATTGCAAAACCACCTCTCTAGACCTCACTTTCATGGATTAATTAGCAATCAGCTTCATGAGGTTGGCATTTAAGTGCAATGATATAAGTATGTGAACTGTTCTAAATATCACTTGGCTCAAATTAAGCTGTCCATAAACACCCGATGCTTTTGTTCCTGTTCTTGTTATTAATATTCTTTGGAGCAGCGTCTCCCACCTGGGCCAGTTTAGAAGCCTCCTCCCTGGACACCTGGAGTGTGGGGACTGGGGATGGGAGTGAAAGGCCACAACAGTGTGGAGTCAGCTGCTGCAGGAACATTTGACCCATGAGAGCAACTGATGATGGAGAAGGCCGAGTACCCTCATATTCAGCTGGAAACATTGCCTAATGAGATCCCCGTTCCCCACACAAAAGCATCCAAGTGGTCTAGGCAGAGATATCGTATTCCAGGGTCGGAGGACCCCTAATTCAATATCTAGAGTTCAGTATGTCAAAACTGAGTTTTGGGGAAGACAAGGGTCTTCTTTATGATCAGTTTAATAAGGATTTGTCTGGGCTCCTCTGCATCTAGTCTTGTGCTGACAGCTAGCCACCAGTCCAGTCCAGTGAGAGCTGAGATCCTTAGGCTTCCCGTGCATGGAGGAGAAGCTCTCTAAAAATAAAACTTGCACGTCTGTGTGTATGTTCAAAGATGGAGCTCAAAGTACCAAACTGAGCCACGGGGAGACTCCAACAAGAAGACCGACCAACCGTCCTTTAACGCACATGCTAATGAGCACCGCCTTTTACATCAGCATCTGCTCTCTGGGTGTGAATGTCATCTGGTCTGCGTGCTCAGCAGGGAAGCATGAATCCTGCAGGACAACCCCAGCACGCAGTTCTCCTCAGCTCCCGTACTTCTCAGGTTTCCTTCAGTTTCTTACTGGAATCAGAATGTGGGGAGGGGAAACACTAACTACAAACTGTCATTTCATCAAGTATGAAATGAAGGCTTAGGGGAGTACAACAATAAACTAGTCTGTCCTGCACATATTAGGAGACTCTTCATCTCTCTGCTATAAGAGAGCAGCTTTAAAAAGGTGCATGTGGGCTGGAGCCCTGGCTCAGCTGTTGATCATGCTTGCTACTCTTGCAAAGGATCCAAGTCTAATTCTTAGGACACACACTAGGCTGCTCACAACTGCCTGTAACTCCAGCTCAACCAGGCTCTGACACCTTTGGCCTGTATGGGGACCTGTACTCATGGACACATACCCACGTGCACGCACACATATACATATATTTGAAAAGAAATCTTTTTAAAAAGAAGACATTTAAGTCTTATGTGTGAGATGTGTCGTAGATGATTTAAATGGAAAAGTCTCCCCCCTCCTT